>NC_059168.1:40844978-41219978 GCF_019923935.1 Bubalus bubalis | reverse complement strand
TAATGCACATTATTTTTTGGAGACAGCACAATATTGTATTAACTTGCATAAAAGGGCTGACTCCCATTCTCAAACCAGCTGGCCTCACAATGCTCTCTGAGATGGTTGAAGTTTCAGCAGTTAGAATATCAGAGTTTAAGACCCTGACATAGTGCCTCCAAAAGCCAAAGTAATTGGGATAAAGAAACAAAAGTTCTGTCTTGGTCTTGCCTCTAAATCTTTGGGCAACTTGAAATAGACCTAGATGGCCCCCTTTTCTATAAAAAAATTATCCCCTAAATGTCACTCTTGTAACAGTTGGATAGTCCTATGTTTCTGGACAATAATTTCTAACCCTGGCCTATTGCTTAAGGTAGAATTTAAGATGAAGTAATGGGTTGAATAATAAGAACCACTTGCATCAGCTTTATTTTTTGTCTTAGAAAGGAGATAGAAATTGCTGAATTGGAGGAGGTAGATGCAGTACTGGGAAAGACCAAGATTTTACTACACAGAACTAAATGCTTTTCTTCATCCCTTTTCCTCCCTCCCTCCTTCCCTCTCTTCCTTCCCTTCTTCTCATTAATCGCAGTATCATTTACCTGCTACAAGAACTCTGATGGACTTAATGTACAACATGGTTCTAGACCAGAAGTACAGCTGCATAGCCAAAAAGGGGAGGGGGGGTAGGGTGAGGGTTAATATTTTCTAACGCACAAAACAGGCAGGACTGCTCTGGACAGAGGATAATGCAAACTAGCTTTGCTGGAAATGAGCTGCAAAATACCTTCATTTTCTACTACAGTGAAACCCTGATAAAATCACAACTGTTAAGGTCATACAGTATATCAGGTGGAATCACAGTCTTTAGAACTCCATTATTAATGCAGACAACCTCACAATCAAAGAGGATGAGAGCACCGTTTCCAGATGCCAATGATTTGATCCTATCTTATTTGGCTGTTTACATTTAAATAATGTGACTGTATAAATTTAAATAATATGAACCACCAACAGATGGATCCCAGTGAAAGACGGTGCCTTCTCTGAGACCCTGAATGTACACTATACAGTGCTTTACAATTTATTTGAGCAAAGCTCATATTTAAAAAAAAATAATAAAAATTGGGGTGGGGGATGAAAAGAGAGAGAGAGAGACTCATTTCTTCTGCCATTATGGAAATAAAAGGACTACCGCTTTGGTTGGTGACTGACGGTGCCAAGGAAACATGCAGTCCCCTAACCTCCGGTACAATGTACCCATAAGGTACCAAGCATCAAAGCATATTAAAAGATATTAACTGCATATTTGCTTATGAACAAGATAAAAAGCTGTAGGGCCTCCAGGTTCTCAAGCTGTGAGTGGAACAGCTTTGCAATTTGCCTGCAAAACTGCATTTTGATCTTAATGAATATAAAATGGCTGCCATTAAAAGTAAAACAGATTATTTCGGGTCTTCCAGGGCCCATAGCTCTTTGCCGGCCTTGGAGGGCCACTATGATCTTTCATTAAAATCTCACAGCAGGGCTCCCTCACCAGCAAATCAAGCCTTGCAGTCTAGGAGATTGGCTACATTTAAAAGTAATTTTCAGAAATCTACACAGATTTTCAATTTGGTAATGAAAGCCATAAGAGAATGCAGGCGGCATTTTGTCGAATATTGTTACTGATCCAGTGCTCACATTCGTTAGAAATTAAACTGCCCTGTAACTATCGCACTGATGGCAACTTGCCATTTCGGCTGCGTTCTAATCTCAGTTTGTTAATGAGGAGCATGTGCTAATTGTTGTCATCCTGACTGCCAAGCACTCCTTCCCTAACACACATGCTTTACCTGCTCAGAGGTAGAACCTTTCACTTTGTCACCGACCAAGCTGGAACAGTGTTGGCGCGACTATTGCTTTGTAAACAGAGACAGTCAAGCGTCATCAGAAAAAGCAAGATGAAATCAAATCGGAAATTGGGTGCCCTTATTTTATTTGGGCTCATCTGTTTGTTTTTCAGTCTAGCCTAAGTTTTCTAAAGTCCTTGAGTAGACACAACGTTCAGAGTTGCGTGTTACTCCCCAGAACAATCTGAACAAACTAATTCACTGAGGATAACTGGTAAAGTCAATATATTATAAACTGAGGGAGGGTTACAGTCAAGAGGGATGGAAGGTGGGAAAAGTCCAGAGGATCTTGTCTGCTATCCAAAGCCAGGTGGCAAAACACACCTAAGACCTGAAATGAAAGTGGGCTGCCACTGGCTTTCAAAAGAAAGTTTAACCCTTTAATTCCATTCTCCAGATCCTAATGTTTAGGAGGTGTGTTACCCCAAAGAGGATGATCCTATAGGAAGAATCATTTGAAGCCACCATAATGGGGGGAGAGAGGCCACCAAAGAGAGGGAAAAACTAATAACGTCAGTATCCAGAGGTGTGATGCCAGCAGACATCTGAATGAATAATTATCAGTGAAAATATGATTAAATAGAAAAAAATTACATAAATGCATTCTAAGACAGAGTGGGCATTCTTGCCTTTGGGTTCCTTATTAAAAGAAATTATGTATTTATTTTTATTTTTGGTTGTGCTTCATCCTCATCGCTGCTCAGGCGTTTATCTGGTTGTGGCAAGCGTGGGCTACTCTCTAGTTGCAGTACACAAGCTTCTTATTACAGTGGCTTCTCTTTTTGTGGATCATGAGCTCTAGGGTCCTAGGGCTTCAGTAGTGGCAGCTTCCCTGGCTCTAGAGCACAGGCTCAATAGTTATGGCACACGGGCTTAGCTGCTCGCGGCATGTGGGATCTCCCGGATCAGAGATCCAACCTGTGTCTCCTGCATTGGCAGGTGGATTCTTTACCACTGAGATGCCAAGGAAGCCCATTCCTTATGCTTCATATTGATATAAGAACTGGGTAATGTTGCTTTTCTGAGATTCTAGAAACAAAAACGTCAGATTAGGCTTCCCTTTTGAAAATGCATTTGATAAATTTTCTTTACTTGGCAATTCTCTTACCTGGCACCTTTAGGGCTAAGCCCTTTCCTGCACTAAAATGTGGCAGACAACAAGAGCTGTTCTCCACTTCCTTGCTGGCTGGGTATAAATTCTTCCTGCTAGTACAGAAAGTGTCTCCATTTAAAATAACCATTCTCCTTGGCAGAGTACTGGTGGCTACAGAGCTACATGCAGATGTGTTTACTTGCAAGGGACATCTTGTGGTTCAGTGCAAGTGTGTCTTTAGCTCCTTCTAATATACCAGAGTTTTCCTGGAGCACCTGGGCTATGCTCCTTTGGTTTCCACAAAGTGTAGTTTTAATTGGGTGGCACGTCTATGACACAGGGGCGCCTAATAAGGTGCCACTGCTAATGTGCATTAGTTTTCTGAAGAGAAAACTCAGGCCAATTCCTTGTCTCTGTGGCCTCAGGAGACCAATGGGAAATAGACACAAACAACTTGGTAAGCAGTTTTGAATCTGTTCCGCCTGTAGTTGCTATTCTAATTGCAGGAAGCATGCATGGAATATGGTTGAATTTTAAACACCAAGTGACACTAAGGGAAATTCTGCTGAATCCTCCTGAACTCAGAAGTCTGAGACTTGTTTTATTTCACCTGTTGTCAGTTCTTCTAATATTCTTTGAGAGCTCCTAGGTACGTTTTGACAACTGTATACTATAAGGTTTTCTTTTGCCAACATTTTGGCTTCTGCTAAATTGTGGGCAGAGTGATGGGACATTACTAATTCTGACTCTCAAGTATTAAATATAACAGATAATAATATCCCTCAAATTATCATAGTGGGTGGAAAACTGCATTTTAGGTCATAGAAATTAATAAAATTAGTCTTCAGGTAATCAAGTTAAGTTTTACTAGTTATAATAAAGTGTAATTATTTGTTTCCTTCCAGAAACATAATTCTATAAGAACAAACTTGTCCTTGCTTTGACTTGATTAATTCTGCTGGGAAATACATTAACATGATATAATATGATACTATGTTACATATGTATATATATGTTAGCTGGAGGATCTTATTTTACAGATCAAATGAAAATATAAAATATGTATGGCCTTTAAAGGGACAAAATACAAATTTTAAAATAATACATTTATGGAATTATGAACTTTTTTGTCCTATCTCTACTTTGGAAAGTGCAGATATGGCATTTTTAGATTTCTATCACAATTATTTTTTAAACTAAATATTAAAGCCCAAACAAAATTAGGGGGAGCAGAAATAGTTTGAAAGCAGACACCTAAGGTGCACATTTCTCTCAAAATTTCATTCTTAAATAGTGGCTCAGAGGTTAAAGCGTCTGCCTCCAATGCGTGAGATCAGGGTTCAATCCCTGGGTCAGGAAGATCCCCTGGAGAAGGAAATGGTAACCCACTCCAGTATTCTTGCCAGGAGAATCCCATGGACAGAGAAGCCTGGTAGGCTACAGTCCACGGGATCGCAAAGAGTCAGACACGACTGAGCGACTTCACTTTCACCTTCAAGCCAAGATTTAAGGTCTACATAAAATTTTGCTTTTAAAAAACAATTTTAAATATTATAGACTCTGTTTTTAAAAAAAGATTTTTAGTTTTTGTTTTGCTCTGACAATATAATGTAGTACCAATGTATGCTTGTTCTAACAAATGGCTTGAAATACAACACCATAGTACATGCATATACTTTCATATTTACTTAAATGGACCTCATAGATTCAGTCCCCAAATGACAAATGTATTTAGTTCCAAAAGTTAATTGGCAAATTGCTTTAGAATTTGTAATAAATTTTTCCACAGAAACAATACTTAAATAGCAGCTTGGTTCCAAAGCCTAAAAAGCAAATTTGTCATCATGTAGCTGAGCTAAAATTCAAATGGCTTTGGCCTTGTCCTATGGTTCCTGAATATAGAAAAGCCTGAAACAATGGGATAAGCATATAAGGGTCCAGTGAAAGGAAGGTGCAGAGAGGGGCATGGTTTCCCTTTCTCCTGTTCAGAGCTCGAGTCCTTCCGCCTCTACCGACAAAGACCCCAGACCTAGGTCTAGACACAGATATCAATCTCACACTGCCCCCAAATCTGTAGCTCCTGAAACAAGGCTCTGCAAATCTTCAAAGTTCTTTTGATTCCAAAATTAACTGCCTCCCATCTAGCCTCCCAGCCTTCTAATCATATTCCAAATGCTTTTACCTAGATGTTGAGAGGAATGAGGAACAAAGTCAAGTAAGGGGAAATGAAGAAACCATGTTTCCAGAAAGGGTGCTTCTGCTTTGGATTTGAACATGGATCTTGGTAATTGAGTGTTCCTATGATATCCTGAGTGTGAAGTCAAGTAGGCCTTAGGAAGTATTACTATGAACAAAGCTAGTAGAGGTGATGGAATTCCAGCTGAGCTATTTAAAATCCTAAAAGATGATGTTGTTAAAGAACTGCACTCAATATGCCAACAAATTTGGAAAATCAGCAGTGGCCACAGGACTGGAAAAGGTCAGTTTTCATTCCAATCCCAAAGAAGGACAATGCCAAAGAATGTTCAAACTTCCACACAATTGTACTCATTTCACATGCTAGCAAGGTAATGCTCAAAATCCTTTAACCTAGGCATCAACATTACATGAACCAAGAACTTCCAGATGTTCAAGCTGGATTTAGAAAAGGCAGTAGAACCAGAGATCAAATTGTCAACATCCACTGGATCATAGAAAAACCAAGGGAATTCCAGAAAAATAAAGCCTTTGACTGTGTGGATCATAACAAACTGGAAAATTCTTAGAGAGATAGTAATACCAGGCCACCTTACCTGCCTCCTGAGAAACCTGTATGCAGGTTAAGAAGCAATAGTTAAAACTTGACATGGAACAATGAAATGGCTCAAATTGGGAAAGGAGTACATCAAGGCTGTTTATTGTCACCCTGCCTATTTAACTTCAATACAGAGTACATCATGCAAAATGCCAGACTGGGTGAAGCTCAAGTAGAATCAAGATTGCTAGAAGAAATATCAATAGCCTCAGATATACAGATGACATCATCCTAAATGGCAGAAAGTGAAGAGGAACTAAACAGCCTCTTGATGAAGTTGAAAGAGGAGAGTGAAAAAGATGGCTTAAAACTCAGTGTTCAAAAAATGAAGATCATGGCATCTGGTCCCATCACTTCATGACAAATAGATGGGGGAAAAATGGAAACAGTGACAGACTTTATTTTCTTGGGCTCCAAAATCACTGTGGACAGTGACTGCAGACATGAAATTAAAAGATGCTTGCTCCTTGTAAGGAAAGCTATGTCAAACCTAGAAAGCATATTAGAAAGCAGAGACATCACTTTGCTGACAAAGGTCTGTCTAGTCAAAGCTATGGTTTTTCCAGTAGTCATGTACGGATGTGAGAGTTGGACCATAAAGAAGGCTGAGCGCTGAATAATTGATTCTTTCGAACTGTAGTACTGGAGAAGACTCATGAGAGTCCCTTGAACAGCAAAAAGATCAAAACAGTCAATCCTAAAGTATAAACCCTGAATATTCATTGGAAGGGCTGAGACTGAAGCTGAAGCTTCAACATTTTGGCCACCCGACACGAAGAGCCAGCTCATTGGAAAAGACCCTGATGCTGGGAAAGATTGAAGGCAATGAGATGGTTGGATGGCACCATTGAATCAATGGACATAAGTTTGAGCAAACTCCAGGAGACAGTGAAGGACAGGGAATCCTAGTGTGCTGCAGTCCATAGGGTCACAAAGAGTTGGACACAACTGAGCAACTGAAAAACAACATGGATATCTAATCCACATAGAACACTGGTTAATGGCAGCATCATTAGGCAGCCCTCTCCACCCCACCACCACCATGTACAGTCCTGTAGCAGAAGCCTAATGGGATGATGAAGAGCAAGTAGGCAGTTTACAAGGGGGGGCTATGGCAGGCAGTAGTGAGTTTCAATGTCTAGATATTAGGGTAACAGAGCATCCTGTTGAATATTTTTTACTATGTTTGTCCTCCTGCTTGAAGTTCTCAGTAATATGCACCTATAAATGCAGAATGGACTTTTCTGTCTTGAGAGAAAGTAAAGCACTTGTTGAGGGTCATTCTATGGTTCCAGCTTATTAGATTGGATAAGTGGTGCTAGTGGTAAAGAACTCGCCTGCCAAAGCATGAGACTTACATAAACATCAGTCGGATCCCTGGGTTGGGAATATCCCCTGAAGAAGGCAATGGCACCCCACTCCAGTACTCTTGCCTGGAAAATCCCACGGACGGAGGAGCCTGGTAGGCTGTAGTCCATGGGGTCGCTAAAAGTTGGACACAACTGAGCAGCTTCACTTTCACTTTTCACTTTCATCCATTGGAGAAGGAAATGGCAACCCACTCCAGCGTTCTTGCCTGGAGAATCCCAGGGACAGGGAAGCCTGGTGGGCTGCCGTCGATGGAGTCGCACAGAGTTGGACATGACTGAAGTGACTTAGAAGCAGCAGCAGCAGCAAAAGGTGCAAAAGAGGATATTTTTCCCCCTACACTTTCTAGTGGTAGAAAAAGAGAGAGAAGATGTGCTTTGAGGACTGGAGCGATGCATGTGGACAAAAAGCCAAGCATGCTTAAATTTGAATCTAAAAAGACAAACTAAATCAAGCTTTCAAACTTGGTATTGGGCTGTATCAAAAGGTATGGTTTGAAGTGAAATGGTAAATGAGTTGACCAAGATTTTTTAGAAGAAAATAGCAAAGCTGGGTAGACACCATGTATTTTTACCATATGTCCATGTAACATTTAACAGGCTAAAAATTATATATTGAATGTGTAAGTTTAATACCAAAAGCTAACTACAACCCTAGACCTCTATCAAGTAAGGTATGGGGCTCTTGCCTAGCAGTAACACACAAATCATCTATGCTCCTTCACCAGCTCCCTTTCCAATCTGCTCTAAACCAGTAATTTGATTTACAATGCAATAAAAACAAGCTGGACTCCCCTTGTAGCTCAGCTGGTAAAGAATCTGCCTGCAATGCGGGAGACCTGGGTTCAACCCCTGGATTGGAAAGATGCTCTGGAGAAGGAAATGGCAACCCACTCCTGTATTCTTGTCTGGGAAATCCCATGGATAGAGGAGCCTGGCAGACTAGAGTCCACGGGGTTGCACACAGTCGGACACGACTTAGCAACTGAACAACAACAACAAAAAATTACTAGAAAAAAAATTGTAAAAACATACAAAATTCAAGCCTCAATTTTTATTATTAGAGTCAGCATACATAAAATTATTTTTGTCAAATTGCTTTAAAATATTTGGCAGGCTTCCTTTCCATTTCCATACTCACCTTTTGGCAAACGAATAACACATGGCTCACAGACTCGCCTGCTCTGTTAGTCACAGTTTGAAAGAGTTGTAACATGGATGTGACTTTAGTACTTTATACCAAGAAGGAATGGACTTAAATAGCCCTGATGAGGACCCCTGATAGAATATAATTTGATGACGCTAAAAAAAAAAAAAAAAAAGAGAGAGAGAGAGAGAGAATTCAAATAGAATCATTTCAGAAGAGGAATGAATACGCATCCCATGCCTTCCTAACGCAGATCACAAAACTAACACAGTCATGGGGAAACTTTCTCCCAAAGTGTTGCCAGAAGACTCTTCCAAATGAAGAGATCTTCTGATACATTCTTGGCTGGCCTTCTGCCAGCTGCATCCCTGAGAAGATGAGAGATCAGTTTGCACATATTTTATACTGAATTTATTTTGACCCAGGGGGAAGGTTTTGTTGGTGAGTTAAAAGTGATGAGAAAGTTGAAATAATGTGTCATCGTAAAGTCTGTTATAGTCATGGAAAAATAATATTGGTCACAGGTATTCGTCCTAGAATTTAGGAAAGCAGTCCCCAAAATAGAGAAAATATAGGTATGATCCTATGCCTAAATAATTTTAAAGGGAAAATAAACCTATTTTAGAAATTCTGACAAAATAATCACAGATGATTCCAAAGGTATTTAAAAAAAATAACATGAAAAGAACTTTCTTTTTTCCTTTTTCAAGGTATTGAATGCAGAATATAAAGGGATATACACCCCAAAGGGAAGGCTGAAAACATGATGGGGAATGTTTTCCAATGTCAAAAGTACTTTAAAAATGTTGTCAGGAGGCCTTAAACTTGGCTACAGGTTGAAAAACTGCCAAGGACAACAGAAAGCTATTTTAAGCTCTGTTTATAAAGAAGAACAAAGGGATAGGCACATTGATTGGGGCACACAGCAAAGTGTTAACAGATGTCACAGAGAAAACAGAACTATTCAACTCCTATTTTGATTCTAAGGTCTCTATCATGATGAATGATCTTCAAGCTGGAAAGGGCAAAGCAACCAGAGTTAAGAGGGAACCAGGGCCCAAGATAAGTTAAGATTTACTAAAATATAACCTAGTTGCTTAAAATGAGTTCAAGGCTCCAGACCGGACAAATGATCTCTCAGGTTATTGAAAGAATCTGAAAAAAGGTCAAGATGTGATTGTGGAAATCCTACCAATGGTTTTTTAGATAATGGTCTAATCAAGGATGGCCAGGGATTAGCATGATCTACTAAAGGGAAAAAAAAAAAAAAAAAAAAACCACCATCAACAAAAAAACTTAGTTTGCAAAACTAAAAGAAAAATATTCTGAATATATCTTTAGGAAAATTCTAGAACAGAATATCACACCCATGGGTTGTGGTGCTGACTCCATAGCACAGGCTCACTTCATATCACATGACTCTCTTCCTCCCTCCTGCCTTCTCTCCTTTTTTTCCTAGGAATCTCACTTTCTTTCTTCCTTTCTATAATTTTTGGGGGTTTCTTTTCTGTTTTATAGAATACTTTGAAGAAATGACTCCACTTCATAAAGACATTTAACACTTTCATGCAGAGTATAGTAGACTGAAAAAAAAGCTAATGTAATTAGGGTGTCTCAAAACTGGTTGAACAAATGTTCCCAAAGAATGCTTGCTAATTAATTCGGGGCAACCTAGAGAGTTTTCTAGTAATGTGCCCTTTGGACTTCATTTCACCCCTTTGTTCTTTCTCTTCTCCTTGTAAAAATCTTTGCTCTAGGACTTGCCATATTCCATGAAAATATATGCTCTGATGTTTGTGTCAATTAGATTCCACAAATATACATTTGGGGGAATGTATGAATCCAATGTGGAGAAGGCAATGGCACCCCACTCCAGTACTCTTGTCTGGAAAATCCCATGGACAGAGGAGCCTGGTAGGCTGCAGTGAATCCAATGGGCTCTGGCATTATGAGCTGGAAAGATTCAATCCTTCCCTTTATGTAGCTCATAGTTCAATACGGAAATAAATGAGTGACCAGCAGTTACAATGCAGTATAACTCAGAAAGAAGCAAACGAACATTTGTTGTGTTCTAACCTTTCTTCTAGGCACTTGCTAAGAGCTTTACAATTTCATCAAATCCCCTCAGAAATGATATGGGTTAGAGAAATGATATAAAATGATATAATTATCCCTGGTATTGATGAATAGGAATAAAGCTCCAAGAGATCAATTAACATGCCCCAGCTCAGACCTCAAGCCAGCCATGGAGCCTGAATTCAAAGTGAAGTCACTGGATTCCAAAGCCTATGCTCTATTATACCCCAAATGAAAGCATCTGAGTCAGGAAGAAGGTAGGCTCATTTCCAGCAAAGACAGGCTCCCTGAGTGTTCTGGAGATGAAGTGCCATCCAGGAGAACTTCCCAGAGGAGAGGAAGACTAGTCTGAAGAGAGTTATAGATGCTAGCCACAGAGGTTGACAGAGTGTTGAGGAAGAATGTTTAGGCAGACAGAATGACATGTGAGAAACTAATAAGGCTTAAAAGGATGGGACTGCATCAGGCGGCGTTTTCCGTGCACAGTCAAGCGTCTGGGGAATTTGGGAGGAGTCAGGTTACAGCAAAGCAGAAAGCTAGATAGAGAGGTGACAGCAGGCTCACATTCTCTGTCTCTGCTTCTATCTCGGTCTCTCCATCTCTGTCTCTCTCACACACACATGTGCATAGAATAGAAGTTTTATAAATGTGTATTATTAAAAATTCATGATTGCAAAATGTGAAGTATCAGTGTATCAAGTTTCCTCACTACTTTCTTTTTCCTACGTGTTATCATCTGACGCATCCGTAACTTTCAATGTTCTCCTCTCTGCTTCAAGTTTTCCTCTATACATTCAACAAATGTGCTTCAATTTACGCATGAAACGACCTACAAAATTGTGTGATTTTTTTTTCCAGTAAATGAAGTATTATGTTAAAGATACTAGGGAAGTTCCCTTTTAAAGGAACCTTATGTCAAATTGCTTTGTAAAGCAAACAGGACCCTATAACCATTCTCTAAACCTAGATTTCCATGTATCAGATTTGAATAAAAAGATACACCTATAGTTTATTTTTACATCTGTCTGCTAGCAGTATTGCAACATAATAGTATGCCAATTTGAAATACCATAATTTTTATACTTTTCAGTTCTCACAATGCAATCTTAGAAAATGCATTATATTCCATATCTCATACAAACTTTCTTTTCCTTAGTGGAACTTTAGAATTTTCTTCCCCTTGAGTTTGGGGAGGTGGGTAGTAAGCTGCAAAGTTAGATAATCATCAGATATAGCTCAGTTATAATGTACTGGGTCTGGTACAATGTGTTCTGTACGCATTTTTACTGAACAATGGCCTTGACTGATTTACAAGTTAGCAAACTGGGGTTCAGAGAAGTTGAAGAACTTCTTCAGGTGTCCAAGCTGTGCTCTGATCCAAGTTAGCCTGACTTTAGAGCCACAAACTAATACTATTATTGTATGTATCCTCTTATTACTGGAATGATGACTATGAGGAAAAAATTTGTTCTTACGGGAGGCGACAAAGCTTTTGCCAGATGTTGGTGGTAAAAAGAGCATTTTAATGAAAATTAAAAAACGTTCTATACTTCTCTACTGTAAGTTGCCTGAACAAAACATTAGCTCACTCAGGCCTCAGTTGATACATCTGTGAAATGATACTCCATGTCCTTCTCTGCCAGGTTCATGAAGGTTCTACTGTCCTACAAAGAGACACCACATATACTCCAAGCCCCCCTTTCCTCTTTTTCTCTACTTGTTTTAGTAGACAGTGACTTCAGAAGAACATTTGTATAACAAGGAAACCCTTTCCCAGGCTAATTAAAAATTCAGCAATTTCAAAGAAGAAAATGGGGAAAATATTTAATTCTACCTTTTTGGCTGCTCTGGGTTAGGACACTATCCCCAAGTAGCATTGTTTATAAACCAAAGATCTTTCATCAGTGAAAAAAGACTCTCAGAGGGAAGATTCAGATCTCTTCTGATTTGACCAGACCTTGGTTTGGAAAAAAGCATGAAGAATTTCAGAGATGGAAGTCTTGAGCCCACCCCCTGCTGTTCACCAAGTCAGGGCCAAGGACGACCCCCGCGTGCCCCCACCACCCCTACCCGCTCAGCATGTCCTTTGTCCCCAGTACCTCAGATTAGGCCGGCCCAATGTTATCATTCACCCAGAGAAAAGAACAGCTTTTGATGACCTTTCTTTTGCCTCTTTTCTTTTTTGATCAAGGTGACTTATAAACAGCTGCAATAAAAATGATTTTTTTTTCATAAGCGTCTTCTCAATAATGTCTCCGAGAAAGCAGAGGCTAAAAGATATGTGACATTCATAGATGTTGGCCCCTGAAGCCACAAAAGCCAACACAAGCAATTTCTTCATTTGACCAAAATGAATGGTCACCACAGAAACAAATGTAACTTTGGGATCCCTGATTTGGCTGAGGCAGCTTAAGGGCTCAAACTTAATAGACTTCTCCCAACCGATTAGGATCTCGGTACCGGCTGCATCATCCTGTCAGAACCGATAGCCAAGTCCAAACCACAGCCTGCCCTTGATCCATGACCTTAGCATACAAAGTAAAGGGATGGAGACTGTCACAGGACTCCTAAGGAAGGAACCTGAAGATGGTGTTCATTTTGCTTAGTGGTCTTTTAAAAAAGACAATTAAGCATTAAGACTAGATGCATGCTCACATAAAACACCCAACAGTAAAAGCAAATGTTTATATTGCAAAGGCCCAAGAAAAGCCATGCCTAAGAAGGAATTAGCTACTATCATCTACTAGTAGATCATATTACAACTGAATTAATGATGTTTCACATTCACTGTTTTTAAAAAAGAGGGGGAAAAAATAACAGGAGTCTTTTAAGGAGCAGTAAGTGATTTCTATAAACCTTAAAAGTTAAAAGAAAACTCATTAAAAAGAGAATGGTGGTTACAATAGTATATAATTTATAAATCCTTAATTGGAGTATTTTTTTCTTTAAAAAATAGATCTACACTTCAGGTAAATTGCTGTTAACATAGTTGTATGGACTGTGAGGAGTATGTGTGTGTGCACATGTGTGTGTCAAAGAGAGACAGAGAAAGACAAAGCCTGCTGTTTGGATGCTTTATACTCTGCTGCTGCTGCTGCTAAGTTGCTTCAGTCCTGTCCGACTCTGTGTGACCCCATAGATGGCAGCCCACCAGGCTCCGCCATCCCTGGGATTCTCCAGGCAAGAGCACTGGAGTGGGTTGCCATTTCCTTCTCCAATGCATGAAAGTGAAAAGTGAAAGTGAAGTCACTCAGTCGTGTCCGACTCTTAGTGACCCCATGGACTGCAGCCTACCAGGCTCCTCCGTCCATGGGATTTCCCAGGCAAGAGTACTGGAGTGGGGTGCCATTGCCTTCTCTGGCTTTATACTCTACATGGTATTTTAAACCATTCTTATTTTAGGCAATTGTTTTTGTAATAGATACACTAAAGGTGATCATTTTATTTTATTGCTAGTCATTGCTGACTGAAGTATTTTGCCAGATGAAAGTAATTATTACAACTATATTACTTTTCTAACCTGTTATGTGTATTGAATCCCAGGTACTCATAGTATGTTATCCTGTTGAAAGAGAAAAGCCATATGATACCGTGCTCTTATCTTAACATATATAGAGACATACAACTGTTATTCCTTTTTTTCCCCACTGTCTGTATTTTTACATCTCCAAAGGTTGCAGGAAAACTCTAGCCTTGTGTTATAAATATACATTTCTTTTATAAAGAAATATAAAAATAATAAAAACAGAATAATATGATAGCAAAGGTCAGTATTATATGCAAAGAAATGCAACAAATCATCTTAAGTCAATGATAATAAAGAAAAGTGATCCATATCATATCCAAGAAGGAAAGGAAGGATTGAAGGAAAGATGTAAGAAAGCAAATCAAGAAGAAGGAAGGAAGGAAAGAAGGAAGGGAGGAGATAGGGAGGAAGAATCAACAAAGCAGAGCTGGTACTGACAAGTTCAATTCCACCAATAAATTGTTGGCCAGCATTAAACATGGCTAATATTTAGGTATTTGAAATCATGTGCTACCTCGATACTTTAGAAATCACTCATGCAGACAGAACTGTACTCTATTTGAGAGCTTTTATTTGGAAACATGGTCATAGGAAAATACTACTAGAAAAAAATAATGTTTATTAGCTTTCTGTTCTGACCAACTAGTTAATCATCTGGCAAATTCCCTTGGAAGTTTCATGCCCTAATGCTGCAGCCAGACAGAACAGCAGCATTAAACCCAGAAGCACAGATCACAGTGGCAGGGCACGTAAAGTGATGGTAGCTGAGTTTTAAAAATGAGAAGAGAGTTTTCCCCTTGATTTTCCTTCACAAACTACAATTCCTCTATCTTCCCACCACACCTGCCACCCCATAATCCTACCCTCGGTGGGTCCTTGAGTTTTCCTCGAGAAAACCATCCAGCCCTCCATAGGGATTTGGTATGGATCCCAGAAGAAGGTAGGAGTCAACCCATTTCACCTGCCAAGTTCAGAGAAAAGCCATGCTCTCAATGACATATATGAGACCTCTATGATCCTGACTTGAACTTTTTTTAGTGATAAAAGACAGCTCTAGGCAAGATTCTTGTCTCTCAGGGGACAGATGGAACTCTGCCATAATGTATTGTGGGTGTGACCCCACCTGAGAATCATAACATACTGTGAATTTTTCTTCATTTTTTTCACTTTTTAATTTTTTTAATCGAAAGAGTAGACCATGTTGGCCGGGATCAAAGTCTTCCAAAAAGACTGGCTCATTGGAATTTTGCCATTGTTCCTGCCAAGAGTCCTAAGTGCCATATTTGCTGCTGGAAAAAAAGGAAAAACTTCATCTACAAAGAGACTAATGGACATGTCAGCTCAGTCCTTCTAAAAAGTCTTCCAGGTGCCAGGGTATCTATCCCCTCCTGTGCCCAACTCCAAAGTCCTAACACCATGTTGCCAAGTGGTGGGTGGCAGTGGAAGGCTTTTTCTGAACCCTCAGCCTTATGAGGAACAATGTCTAATAGCTGATTCCATCACAAAGCTCCCACGTTTCATGAAGCCTACTTGATTCTACACCAAACAAACGATAAAACAAACATAAAACAAATGATTTGCAGTTGCTTCAATCTGCAGGAATGAAGACTCTAATTCACCTGACTCTATAATAGTGAAGTGAAAGTCACTCAATCATGTCCGACTCTTTGCGACCCCATTGACTATACAGTCCATGGAATTCTCCAGGCCAGAATACTGGAGTGGGCAGCCTTTCCTTTCTCCAGGGGATCTTTCCAACCCAGGGATCGAACCCAGGTCTCCCGCATTGCAGGCAGATTCTTTATCAGCTGAGCCACCAGGGAAGCCCCTATCTAAAATAAAGCCTCCTCAAATCTGGTACTCTGACAGCTACGGTAACTCCTGCTGGTTGCAGAGCTCTGCACAACTGCAGCCACAAAGATAATCTTAATGTTTTTCTGAGGGATTGGGGCTTGAGGATGGATAAGGAGACAGGGCAAAGTCAGGAGTAGCCAGTCTGTCTTTGAAAGGACAGAGTCTCTAAAGGATTAGGGCTTGAGGATGGACAGGGAGATGGGGCAGAGTCAGGAGCAGCCAGCCCGTCTTTGAAAGGACAGAGTCTCTAAAGGAGGGAGTGTGGAGAGAGAAGCCTCGAGGGCTCTGGCTGAGACTCCGGAAGACTCCTCTTCCAGGTGGGAAGAAGCACAAAGCAGGAGTGGGTGGCTATCAAGGAGTGTGGTGTCACAGAGGTCAAAGTTTGGCTCCCAGGAGCCAGCTGAGGGCCGCAGACAGGTCAAAGGCAAGTGTTTGCAGAAGGGACCACTGGCCACAAAGGACTAACAAAAGGTCAGTTTCAGCTGTGTGGCAGGCCAAGAAGTGTAAGTACGAGGAAGTTAAGAATAAAAGAAATGGGAAAGCATGGAATTGGCACATCACCTGTTTAAGGTGTTGGGAAATGAAAAAAGAAAATGTGAGGTTACCCACAAGAGGCATCAGGATCATGTAAGTTGAACAGTTTAAAGTGCAAATTATTTGCATGGGAAAACATTATGTTTCTAGCCAGTGTGGGCTTCATTCAAAGTAAATAACAGTTGCATAATTAAACACTGTTGTTAAGTTGCTAAGTTGTGTCCTCCTCTTCTGAGACCCTATGGACTGTGTAGCCCTCCAGGGATTTCCCAGGCAAGAATATTGGAGTGGGTTGCCATTTCTTTCTCCAGGAGATCTTCCCAACACAGGGATCAAACTTGCATCTCCTGCGTCTCCAGCATTGGCAGGCAGATTCTTTACCATTGAGTCCAATTAAACATTACATATTTGAGTACTTACAAACAATGCAAATATGATGGGAAGTTTTGTGAAACAAAGAATTATAATAAATAACATTTTTAGCAGGTGCTTTCAACGTTTGCATAGTTCTTTCCTATATTCTTCAAAAATCCCATGAGATGGATTTTGTCATTCCTATTTTACAAATGTAAATCAATCTCCCTGGGGAACAATAAGAGTGGTGATGGAATTAGTGTCTTCTGGTGTTACCCTCCTTTCTTTTTTTCCCTTCTATACAAAATCAGTTCTTCAGTGGAAAAAAAAATATTAACTGAAATTTACTTTTAACAAGACTTTTAATACAAACAGAAGGTTGTTGTTGTTGTTGTTTTTAATGTAAGAAGATCTTCCCATCAATATGTCCCACCAACCATACACCTTTATCTTTATCTCGAGTATTAAACTAGCACCAGCTGATCTAGAATTACTCTTCTCTCTTCTAACAATTCCAACTGCAAAAGTTATGCCATTCCCCTGTGATTCATCACAAATGCCAGCAGGAAAGAAAGGGTTGTTAATATATAAATATCTAACGCCTACTCCAGTATTGTTCTCCTATGTAACACACATGAAGACAACTACTTTTCAAAGGTATTAGTCTTCTCCACACACCTATACATGAAAACTGACATACACATTGCTACCCTGCTGGAATAATAATATCAGTTTTTTTAACACCAAAAAAATCTAATAAAAGGTTTTTACAAAGGATAATTAAGCAAGCTAATATAGTAATAAGTGGAATACACAATAAGAATACGTACTAAAATATCTGCTCTGTGCAATGCAGAACTGGTGTTTTAGGAGATTAACAATTATGATCACCAGTCCTCTTCTGATTCTATAATACTCCACACAATCTTTTTTAAATTACTTTATTAACCTTTCCTCCTAGCACAGAAGTGCCCGATTATAGATAATATTTCAAAATCATCTGAGGTGTAAGTGTGTTTGATTTGCTCGGTAATTATTTGTCTACTTTATTACATTGGCCGAGCACACAAGCTTCTTGACCAGCTTTATTTCAAGTCCAGTTAAGAATAGGGTCATATCATTTTGTGGATCACTCCCTTTGGGCTCCGACATACATGAAATTTTCATATTGGAAATGGGAACAGTGCATGGAAACATAGTCCATTTTAAACATGGAGAAATCATTCCCTGTCTTGTTATTAAAGCTTCTAGGCCCTGGGCTTAATGGAAGGAACGTTGTTCACAAGCAAATGGAAGGTATTTATTCCCCATGTGACTAGGATGCAGAACACCGAAGTCTGAGCATGCAAATGTCCCTCTATGAAGTCTAAAAGCTTATCACTCACATCGCTCTGATGGCCTTATGCAGGGTCTTTATAAATTTGTTCCTTGTCATTCATACCACTCAGGACAACACTTCTATTTTGATCTGAATCATGAATGCACTTCCAGCTTGTATTTTGACTCACTCAAGGCTGAAAGGAATGGGGAGGGGGCAACCACAAGGGGAGATCACAGACCTTATCCTTTTAATAGGGGTCTGGAAGAAAGAGTAAGGTCTGAAAACTACACTGGGTTTGGCAGAGGGAAAGTTTGCCTCTTTCAACTTTCCAACTCGGTAAATGAAACCAATACTTACCTGTTCTTAAAGATGAAAATGCATTGAGATGAAACAGGGTACACAGCTTATTCTTGAGGGCCACTGCCTGGATAAATGCACAAAGCTGGAGGACTCTGTTTATTGTCCACAATCAACAAATCCTGAAATTTCCATATGTAGCAGGATTCCCGGGCTCTGTTAGTAAGGCAGGATATGGCTGGCCAGCTCAGTCACCCATGGAATTACAGTGTAGGGTATGGATGCCAGTATTTTAGACCCAAACCGAGCATAAAAAACACAAAGTAAAATTCAGTGTCAGCACAAAGTTGACAGCGAATGATTATAACAGCTTCGAAGCTTGAAAAAGAGTGTAAATAACTAGGATCCCCTGCGGGCTCACTCAGCCTGCATACATAACAACCCTGATGGACAGCCTCTGTGGTAAAGTCGGGGAACGAGGCCCCGGGAAGATGCAAAAATTCTGCCAGCAAAGAGCCTTAACTGTCACCTTTCTGACTAAATCAGCTCCTTTCATAGAGGGAGAGAAAGAGAACAGTAGGCTATGCCTTCGGAAGACCAATTGACCCTTTGCCTGGGAAGCAAGGATGTTAATTACCAGCTCATCTGTGGTTATCAAGGCTCTGCAATACACCAGCTTTTGCACTTCACGAACACTGCTCTTCTCCCTGATCTTTAATCCTTGGTGCTTTTAGTCCACAAAAGATTGTTACTCAGAACAACTCTGCTATTTAGAGAATGTAAAAATAAAAGCAAAAAAGAACTGTCTACCCTCCCAAAGTGAACGGTTAACTTACTGGATCACTTTGACTTGAAATTTAATTTTCTTTTCTTTATGTTTATGCACATACACACACCCACCTCCAACAGTGGATTGGTTTCAAGTGCCGAAACACGGTAAGCATATCATGGCGTGGGGCCTCCAGCCAGGTGTGAGACCCCAGCTTTGTGAGTCCTGAACCTCATCATCACTTGTACTTAGAAATTCAAAGGAGAAAAGACAGAAATTGAGGTCTCCTGCACACACCTAGCTAGCACGCCACAGGTTTTTAATTCATTTACAAGATAATTAATCAATTAGCAAATGATCCCTTTCCCCTTTGTGATTTATGCTGCATGAGAATTGCATCTCCAAATGAAATGGCAGGCCACTTGTATTGAAACTTTGCCCTTCAAACACATTGGTCTTATTTATCTGAATTGAGCAGATGCTTTGCACTGCCAGCCCATTGTAACCGGACTGTTTGCTATTAGAACCTAAGTAAGATTTAAGCTAAACAGAAGAACATAAATATGACATCCTACAGACATTCATGATGATCTACTGTGCTGTATCATCACCAGCCATTGCTACTTATTCATATAGGAAAAGAGGGAGGAAATACACTTGACATTGCTAAAAGGGGAACCATGGCCACCAGAAGCAAAGGTGAAGATGGAACTTACAGTTATTGGCTCTAGAGTACAATTCTGAGGGTCTTAAAATGCAATTCAATTGCTACAATGTATACATTCTGTTGACAGGCTCAACTACGCCCATTTCTTTCAGCGTTCCATATTCTAACAGGCATCTCTTTGGAAAGCAAAGATATCAAGGAGGTTTTGCTTAGGGGCCAGGATATTTGTTTATAGGGTCTCCCAGATATGCATCACTGAGGAGAGGGTCTGGCCAACAATTGTGTGATGGAATCTTATCAGACTTCACTCTGATCTGGAAGTGGTCAAAAGAAGAAATGGCAGTGAAATTCCTTTATCACTTTCGAGTTTTCAGAGGCCTCCACTGAGAAATACACACGCTGAACTATGTGTTTTTGTTTTTTTTTGTTGTTGTTGTTGTTCTTTGCACAGCTATTGCATTATGAATCTCTGCATCCTTCCATATTTATACTGCTTCCAGGTGGGATAATAGAAAACATCTTTCCCTCTAGCCAGGGCAGGGGTCTAAAATATTTTCAAAGCAAAGAGGAAGGTCCCCAGAACTATACAAACATTTCAGCAGCCAAATGAACTGAAAGTCTGTTGCTGTGTTTTAAAGTCAACAATTATGCATTAAATTACTCCTGTGTACACAGAACAACAAAGGCATTTTGGGTCCATTTGTACAGGTGAGAAAATGGGTCAGCTATGTAACACTGAACCCCAGGTGTGCATATGGCAGAAAAATTCTGTCATCTATTGCTTCCATGGAGGACTTCTGGGACAGGCTCAGAGCCCCATGTAATCACTTGCCAAGGCTTTAATAATAAAACAGCTACAAGGAAAACTTCCCTAACCCTTTGCTCTGTGGAGAAAGGACTTAAGAATAAAAAAGCATTTGGATGTTTTAAAAGGAACTGTGGAACTTAGTGAGAAAATTAGAGAAAGGCCGTTATAGTGTGAATGAATACCCTTAAAAAACTAACCCCAAACCTTATTCTTTTTATCTTTCTCAAAAAAAGAGTGGTCAAATGTGTACAGAAGGAAACTCTACTTGTTAGCCATGCTGAGCAGAGCTGGATTTGTTCACTTACAGGAATAAAAAACACAACAGTGAATCTTGGAGGCATTATTTCTTAGCAGAATTAGCATAACCCAGCACATCAGAGTATTAAAATTTAAAAAGGATTTCAAACTGTCCTCCTATCATCAGCAGAGTCATGTCACAGATTTTTTTTTATTGGTGCAGTGAGCTAGGTGTAATTGTATCAATATTTTAATGCTTGATGCATATTGCCTGTGATACATTGCTTGCATAAATAAAAAGCACCAATATTCAATTGCCAATGAAATAATCACACACTCTAGATCTTTATTATATCATGCATTATTTAATTACAATAATCAGAATCCTTTTGAAGGTAAAACAAGATTAAAAAGGTTTTGTTTTATTGGATCTATATATTTGATTTAAACTTTACATGTTAGCTTTACATTAAGAATTTATAAGGCATCAGTTCAAATGGTGCTATTATAAGAGTTTATTTCTTTTATAATTAGTACAGTACTCTTAAAGTACTCTGACTACGAGAGATAATATTTCAGTATTTTAATGAGCTTTTTAAGTGTAATTGATGTAACAATCATTGAATTACACATTTCTACCTGAAGAATAATGAAGGAAACATTTTAATGAGAAATTTAATCATTATTAGCAAATGATCTACTAAACTGCCATTTGCTGACATTTAAAAGCTTAATAGCAGAAACTGTATTTCCCTACACCTGCATCAACATCGATGGCGATTACGTTTCTGTTACTCTGATTTCCCAGGTTAACTTTCTACCATTACTAATTTATTTATAAATTTGAGCAAACTTTCTTTAACCCACAGTTGTCAGACCCTTCCAGAAAGCATGGGGCTTGACACTTAGAGGGATAATTTAAATAAATTAGTCCCTTTTCCAGCCTTCAGCAGTTTTCAGCATAAAAGGGCTCTTTCTTGTGAGTATTCATGCTTGCATCAGCTTGATTTTGATGAATGCCCTGCGAATTCCCTGATAGTACCTCAGACAGAGAGATCTTAGACCCATGTCAACAAGGGCATTTAAAGCTCCCTCATTTCCAGAACACATCAGCATTCAGAGAGACACCGATGTGAGTAAGAGGAACCTACTATGCAGCTTTGCCAGCTTCTAGGGTTGGGTTTTACTGCTAGGTTTGCAGGAACTCTCCATGCCATAGGGAGAGATGTTAGAATGGAGTCACAATAGTAAAGTCCACAAGGATGTGTTTGGGGGAGTATAAAAAGATCCGCAAGATAACACTAGGGAGGCACACTATGTAACCTCCCGTAGGTCAGCAGAGTTAGAAGGCAAGCTCAGCCTTCTAACTGAAGAGCTAGAAAGCGCCAAGTTCAAGTCAGCACACCAGTTAGCATGGGTGCAGCAAAGGCCAACACGAAAGACTGTGTGCCTTGCTAGCTCTGTAAGGGTCAGCCATTTCCAGAACTCCTTAATGGGGTACCACTTCTCTCACTGTGAGATTTGTCTGATGTGAATTGTCAGCCTAGAGGACAGAAAGGGTTTGGATAGAAACACACTATTATATATCCGATGCACGAGGAGATCTTTTCATTTTTCTTTAGGTTTGAGTCCTGATTTGAAGTCCTGGCAGTGAGCAGGCAGAAGGAAGGAAAGAGAAAATGAGAGCATTTGCTTCATACCAGCCTCCTGGTGATCATGAAGGTCCCTTTCAGTCCTGACATACTAGGTTTGTCCAACTGCCTACCTTACCGGCTTAGAATTCTCACAACCCTTTGCTTTTTCTCTCATTTAAAGAACTTGTAAACTTCCCTGGCAGTCTAGCAGTTAAGACTCTATGCTGCCAATGCAGGGGGCATGGGTTCTGTCCCTGGTTGGAGAACTAAGATCCCACATGCCATGTGGTGCAGCCAAAAACTAACTTGCCCCTTTCACTTTGTGTGTTGCTATGGAGAAGGCAATGGCACCCCACTCCAGTACTCTTGCCTGGAAAATCCCATGGATGGAGAAGCCTGGTGGGCTGCAGTCCATGGGGTCGTGAAGAGTCGGACATGACTGAGCGACTTCACTTTCACTTTTCACTTTCACGCATTGGAGAAGGAAATGGCAACCCACTCCAGTGTTCTTGCCTGGAGAATCCCAGGGACGGGGGAGCGTGGTGGGCTGCCGTCTATGGGGTCACACAGAGTCGGACATGACTGAAGCGACGCAGCAGCAGCATGGACTAAATATTGGTGTTCTCCTCCCCAACTCATATGTTGAAATCTTGCCCCCAAATGGGACAATATTAGGAGATGGGGTTATGGGGAGACGACTAGGTCATGAGGATGGAGCCCTTGTGAATGGCATTAGTGCCCTAATGAAAGAGACACCAAAGAACTCCTTGGCTCCATTTCTGCCCTGTGGAGATACAAAATACAGAGAAAGCATGTTCAGTCGCTCAGTGGTGGTCCCAATCTTTGAGACCCAGTGGATTGTTATTCCACCAGACTGTAGCCTACCAGGCTCCCCTGTCCATGGAATTTTTCAGGCAAGTAAAATTTCAAGGCCATTTCCTCCTCCAGGAGATCTTCCTAAACCAGGGATCAAACCCACGTCTCCCCTGTTTCCTGTATTGACAGCTGGAATCTTTACCACTGAGCCACCTGGAAAGTCTGCATAATACAGTAGCCCAAGACAATGAGCAGTTTTACCTAAATAGCAACACACTGATAAAGGGCAACCACCTGAATTGCAGGATAATTGTGGACACAATTTAATTCTGTCAAAAATGCCACCAAATTCTAGTACTTAAAGAGCGTGCCATTAGTGCAAGGGCATATAGATGGGAGTGGAAGAAAACTAGGACAAGAATTAATTCAAAAGAAAAGTACTGTTTGAACAAAAGCATCAGTATTGTAAATATTGAACGATTCTCTTTTCCTGTATCACTTTGGTTTTATCCATTGTATTGGAATCCCAAAGACGCTAACTCATCCAGTTAGCAAACCAGATATAAACAAATGCCAGTTCTAAAAAAGCACTTCTAAAAGGCTCCATCTAAAGGTTGAGGGAGCAGGAGATGAAAAACATAGAGAAGGTTGACAATGCCCCCTCAGGGCAGCGTCACGTTGCTCCCAACAAAGGTGGGCAGTGACAAGTTCTTCCAATAGCTGCTAGGGCCTGATCCCAATTCAGGAAATTCTAGCAATTACATAAAAGCTTGTAAGGGAGATCAGAAAGCATGTTCAATATAGTGAGCTTCCCCTTCTTTTGCTATCATTCGAGGAAAATTTTTTCACACACGCAAAAAAAATACGAAAGCCCTCTATATAATCCCAAGTAAATATGAGTCCAATTAAAGCCTTGGCAGTACTTCATTGTGCAGCATTCCCAACTTTGATCAAATATTTGAAACACCTACACAAATACCTATGTTTCACATCCACACATCCACCCTAAATGAGTGCTCATTTGCTTGTTACATATACAACCAATTCTCTTTTTGGGTAAACCTCTGTCCATTTACCTGTAAAAGAATAAGGACTCAGACTTTCCTCACTCTTCAGCCTTAATTTCCTTCATCTCTGCCTCTTCATGTCCTATTTCTATTCTTCAAGGCAGGCCCAGATCATACCTTCTCAGTGAAACATTTTGGTCATCACAATGTAAAGGGACTTCCTTCTTTGGCAAAACCATGGTACACGTTGGTCTGTGCAATTTATACATAGTTACTGATTATTTTGCCTTGTATCAGTTATTATTTTTTTAAAAAATACAGATACTTTCTGCACATCTGGATTGTAAGCTCCTAAAAGGCAACGTGATGTTACATATTACAGCTGTTAAGGGAAAGGAACACACTGGCTGCACTGCTGTGTGAACTGAGTAAATGCCCCAAGCTCGGTGCTGTGACCGTAATTGCGAATAAGAGCATCTGCCTCATCAAGTTGTTCTGAGAATGACATAGGCCCCTGCGTGTGGCAGAGCACCTCGCACAAAGAGAAGGCTCAATAGAATACAATCATTCTGACTGTCAGTTACTCTCTGATTGCGCCTCAGTGCCAAGCTCTGTACCTTGCACATGACATGTGTTCACTGCTGGTATGCCTGATTTCCCAATAAGTACCGATCTATGGCTTTTGCCATGTAACGTCTATTCCCCACTCTGTTTAATGGTTCCCTAATTTCTCTATGATGAAACTTGCCATCCCTCTTTTCCTACAGCCTCACTCCACCCTGACTTCACATGGTCCCCTGTCAGCCCATCTTCCCACTGGCCAGATTGAAGGTATCAGAACCCATGCAATGCTATAGGGTTACCTAACAACCGATCTTCCTTTCAATGTTATTCTTTAGCAGGAGTCATTCTAGGAAACCATGTGAGCCTGTAAAACCATCACTACCCCTTTCTAGATTTGGGAGACTTCAAGGTACTGACAGAACACCCCCATTCTACCCTAGCCCTCATCTCCAGCAAAGTTGACAGTTCTAAGGTTGTGTCCAGATGGCCCTCCTCTTTGTAGGCTGAATCAATTCACTGTCATTGGGAATCCATTGGTAGTTAAACATTTCCAAGAGGATTCCTAGTAAAGATATTTGTTTGAAGAGTAGCAGGAGTTCCACTTGAACCAGAAGTGTGTTCAACTGAGAGTTCAGGAACATCTAAGTCTGTTTAAGGGTTTTTGTTAAAAGTTTCTTTCCCTCGTATTTATCAGAAGAATCAGGTCCTCCTGGGAAAGCAGAAACACTTGCGCTGGAGCAGTGAACTCCATCAAAGGTGAGGCCCCTCTGCCAAGGAGAACAGCTAGATCCCAGAGTCATGTGGCTACTTTATCCCATATGGGTTCCTGTCACATGGACCTATTTGTAAATCTGTGAATAAATTCTGATTTCCCCTACTTGTCCACCATACATCAGCTCAAGAGTTACTTCCTTTGAAGTCTGGGGTGGAATGACTGCAATGGTGATGGTGATGGTTTAGTCCCTAAGTTGAGTCCGACTCTTTTGTGACCGCATGACTATAGCATGCCACACTCCTCTGCCCATGGGATTTCCCAGGCAAGAATACTGGAGTGGGTTGCCCTTTCCTTCTCCAGGAGATCTTCCCCACTCAGGGATCTAACCCAGGTATACCTGCATTGCAGGTGGATTCTTTTACTGACTGAGCCACCAGGGAAGCCCAACTGCAATGGGAGGGCAGACAAAAACAGAACAGTTTCACAAAAGCTCACTAAGTTATTCAGGGTTCAAGAAATCAGCAGCAGCAGTAACAACATTCTTATCTTGGATTAAACTCCCCTCAGCAAAGGGCATGGGGAATCTTGGCATAGGAAGTGGTTGGCATCAGCTGTCATGGGGGGTTTCTCTAAGAGGTGAGGATGTCCTAAATTGATGTTCCTGGTACATATAGTAGTACCTTAGGACATCAGGCATGGGGAAGATGGACACCTCCATCAATGGACATGAGAACTGTCATATTCACAGGCACCAGGATTAGTCACCCTTCTACCAGTGGCAGGAAACATAACCAGGGGAAAGAGGAGAGAAAATCAAAGCTATCTTATTCTAAGAGGACTTCCTTCAGGAAGCATAAAGTAAAGTGCTCCCTGGAAATTGCCAGCCCCAGACATGTGAGAAAGCCTGAAATTATCATAAAGCATAGAGTGAAGCAATCCAGGAAAATAGTCTTTGGGGATGGCCACAGGGGTTCTGCTCTTCCTCTGGACAGTCTGGCAAATGTTGAGTTACATAAGCCTGGAAAAGCAGCACATTTGGAAACGTGTGGAGGCACGGCTCTGCTAGCCCTGAAGTGAAAGCATTAATTTTGAGCTAAAAAGGAAAAGAAAAAGAGCAACTTTTTTTCAAACCTGACATCCATTTCAATGTTAACAACCTAAAGCCTTTCAAAACACGGTGTGAGGACTTAATACTGCCTTTTATAATGGCTGAAACTTTTATTGAAAATGTTTGGTCCTAGACTCTGCAAGATCAGTCAGACAAAAGTGAGTGACACATTTAAAAGGCAAATGATTCTTCAAAATGTCAAGCCCAGGAACAAATTTTGGAGCTGCAGTTGGTAAAAACTGACAAAAAAAAAAAAAAAATAATACTGCACAGAAGCAGTAAAACTTTTCACCAAGTCCTCAACACTTCATACATGAGTTTGGGGGCCTCAGGTTGAATTGTTTATCTTTCAGATCAAAGCCATGGATCTGTTAAAGAAATGGTAAATCCTATTTGTATGTATTCTTTTAAAAAAATTTATTTTAATTGAAGACTAATTACTTTACAATATTGTGGTAGTTTTTGCCATTCATTGACATGAATCAGCCATGGGTGTACATGTGTCACTCATCGTGAACCCCCTCCCACCTCCCTCCCCATCCCATCCCTCTGGGTTGTCCCAGGGCAACAGCTTGAAGTGCCCTGTTTTATGCATCGAATTTGGATTGGTGATCTATTTCACATATGGTAGTATACATGTTTCAATGCTATTCTCTCAAATCATCCCAGCCTTGCCTTCTCCCACAGAGTCCAAAAGTCTGTTCTTTATATCTGTGTCTCTTTTGCTGTCTTGCATATAGGGTCATTCTTACCATATTTCTAAATTCCAAATATATGCCTTAATTTACTGTATTGGTGTTTTTCTTTCTGACTTACTTCACTCTGTAGAATAGGGTCGTTTCATCCACTGATTCCAATGTGTTCTTTTTAATAGCTGAGTAATATTCATTTGTGTATATGGACCATGACTTTCTTATCCATTTGTCTGCCAATGGACATCTAGGTTGCTTCCATGTTCTAGCTATTGTAAACAGTGCTGCAATGAACATTGGGGTACACGTGTCTCTGTCAATTCTGGTTTCCTCGGCGTGTATGCCCAGCAGTGGGATTGCTGGGTCATATGGCCATTCTATTTCCAGTTTTTTAAGGAATCTCCACACTGTTCTCCGTCGTGGCTACAATCGTTTGCATTCCACCAACAGTGTAAGAGGGTTCTCTTATCTCCACACCCTCTCCAGCATCTATTGCTTGTAGACTTTTGGATCGCAGCCATGCTGACCTGCATGAGATGGTACCTCATTGTGGTTTTGATTTGCATTTCTCTGATAATAAATGATGTTGAGCATCTTTTCATGTGTGTGTTAGTCATCTGTTTGTCTTCTTTAGAGAAATGTCTGTTTAGTTATTTGGCCCATTTTTTGATTGGGTCATATTTTTTTTCTGGTATAGAGATGCATGAGCTGCTTGTATAATTTTGAGATTAATTCTTTGTTAGTTGGTTCATTTGCTATTATTTTTGCCCATTCTGAAGGCTGTCTTTTCACCTTGCTTATAGTTTCTTTCATTGTGCAAAAGCTTTTGAGTTTAATTAGGTCCCATTTGTTTCTTTTTGCTTTTATTTCCATTACTCTGGGAAGTGGGTCATAGAGGATCTTGTTGTGATTTATGTCAGAGAGTGTTTTGCCTATGTTTACCTCTAGGAGTTTTATAGTTTCTGATCTTACATTTAGATCTTTAATCCATTTTAAGTTTATTTTTTGTGTATGGTGTTAGAAAGTGTTCTAGTTTCATTCTTTTGCAGGTAGTTGACCAATTTTCCCAGCACCATATGTTAAAGAGATGGTTTTTTCTCCATTGTATATTTTTGCCTCCTTTGTCAAAGATAAGGTGTCCATAGGTGCGGGGTTTTATCTCTGAGCTTTCTATTTTGTTTCACTTATCTATATTTCTGTCTTTGTGCCAGTTCCATACTGTCTTGATGGCTGTAGCTCTGTAGTATAGTCTGAAGTCAGGCAGGTTGATTTCTCCAGTTCCATTCTTCTTTCTCAAGATTGCTTTGGCTATTCAAGGTTTTTTTGTATTTCCATAAAAATTGTGAAATTATTTGTTCTAGTTCTGTGAAAAATACCATTGGTAGCTTGATAGGGATTGCATTGAATCTATAGATTGCTTTGGGTAGTATACTTATTTTCACTCTACTGATTCTTCCGATCCACGAACATGGTATATTTTTCAATCTACTTGTGCCATCTTTGATTTCTTTCATCAGTGTTTTACAGTTTTCTATATATAGGTCTTTTGTTTCTTTAGGTAGATTTACTCCTAAGTATTTTATTCTTTTCATCGCAATGGTGAATGAGATTGTTTCCTTAATTTCTTTCTGTTTTCTCATTGTTACTGTATAGGAATGCAAGGGATTTCTGTGTATTAATTGTATACCCTGCAACTTTACTATATTCATTGATTAGCTCTAGAAATTTTCTGGTGGTGTCTTTAGGGTTTTCTATGTAAAGGATCATGTCACCTGCAAACAGTGAGAGTTTTACTTCTTCTTTTCTAATATGGATTCCTTTTATTTCTTTTTCTTCTCTGATTGCTGTGGCTAAAACTTCCAAAACTATGTTGAATAGTAGTGGTGAGAGTGGGCACCCTTGTCTTGTTCCTGACTTTAGGAAAAATGCTTTCAATTTTTCACCATTGAGGATAATGTTTGCTGTCAGTTCATCATATATGACTTTTATTATGCCTGCTTTCTGAACAGTTTTTATCGTAAATGGGTCTTGAATTTTGTCAAAGGCTTTCTCTGCATCTATTGAGATAATGGTTTTTATCTTTCAATTTGTTAATGTGGTGTATCACATTGATTGATTTGCGAATACTGAAGAATCCTTGAATCCCTGGGATAAAGCCCACTTGGTCATGGTGTATGATCTTTCTAATATGTTGCTGAATTCTGTTTGCTAGAATTTTGTTGAGGATTTTTTGCATCTATGTTCATCTGTGATATTGGCCTGTAGTTCTTTTTTTGTGGCATCTTTGTCTGGTTTTGGTATTAGGGTGATGATGGCCTCATAGAATGAGTTTGGGAGTTTACCTTCCCCTGCAATTTTCTGGAAGAGTTTGAGTAGGATAGTGTTACCTCTTCTCTAAATTTTTGGTAGAATTCACCTGTGAAGCCATCTGGTCCTCGGCTTTTATTTGTTGGAAGATTTTTTATTACAGTTTGGATTTCTGTGCTTGTGATGGGTCTGTTAAATTTTTCTATTTCTTCCTGGTTCAGTTTTGGAAGGTTATACTTTTCTAAGAATACTTTCATTTCTTCCAAGTTGTCCATTTTATTGGCATATAGTTGCCGATAGTACTTTCTTATGATCCTTTGTATTTCTGTGTTGTCTGTTGTGAGTTCTCCATTTTCATTTCTAATTTTGTTGATTTGATTCTTCTCTTTTTTCTTGATGAGTCTGGCTAATGGTTTGCCTATTTTATTTATCATCTCAAAGAACCAGCTTTTAGTTTTATTGATTTTTGCTATAGACTCCTTTGTTTCTTTTTCATTTATTACCCTATTTTTTATGATTTCTTTCCTTCTACTAACCCTGGGGTTCTTCATTTTTTCTTTTTCTAGTTGCTTCAGGTATAAAGTTAGGTTATTTATTTGATTTTTCTCTTGTTTCTTGAGGTATGCTTGTATTGCTATGAACCTTCCCCTTAACACTGCTTTTACTGAATCCCATTGGTTTGGGGTTGTTGTGTTTTGATTTTCATTTGTTTCTATGCATATTTTGATTTCTTCTTTGATTTCTTCCATGTTTTGTCAGTTATTCAGAAGTGTGTTGTTTAACCTCCATATGTTTGTATTTTTAATAGTTTTTTTCCTGTAGTTGACATCTAATTGTTATCAGAAAAGATGTTTGAAATGATATCAATTTTTTTGAATCTACCAAGACTAGATTTATGGCTCAGAATGTAATCTATCCTGAAGAATGTTTCATGTGCACTTGAGAAAAAGATGAAATTCATTGCTTTGGGGTGAAATGTCCTATAGATATCAATTAGGTCTAACTGGTTGATTGCATCATTTAAAGTTTGTGTTTCCTTGCTAATTTTCTCTTTGGTTGATCTATCCATAGGTGTGAGTGGGGTGTTAAAGTCCCCCACTATTAGTATGTTACTGTTAATTTCCCCCTTCATACTTGTTAGCATTTGCCTTAGAAGTATTGAAGTACTCCTATGTTGGGTGCATATATATTTATAATTGTTATATCTTCTTCTTGGATTGATCCTTTGGTCATTATGTAGTGTCCTTCTTTGTCTATTTTTGTGGCCTTTATTTCATAGTCTATTTTATCTGATATGAATATTGCTGCTCTTGTTTTTTTCTGGTCTCTATTTGCATGAAATATATTTTTCCAGCCCTTTACTTTCAGTCTGTATGTGTCACTTAGATTGAGGTGGGTCTCTTGTAGACAGCATATATAGGGGTCTTGTTTTTGTATCCATTCAGACAGTCTTTGTCTTTTGGTTGGGGCATTCAACCCATTTATATTTAAAGTAATTATTGAAAAGTATGATCCTGTTGCCATTTACTTTGTTGCTTTGGGTTTGAGTTTATAGACCTTTTCTGTGTTTCCTGTCTAGAGATCTTTAGCATTTGTTGAAGAGTTGGTTTGGTGGTGCTGATTTCTCTCAGCTTTTGCTTATCTGTAAAGTTTTTTATTTCTCCTTCATATTTGCATGAGATCCTTGCTGGGTATACTAATCTGGGTTGTAGGTTTTTCTCTCTCATCACTTTAAGTATGTCCTGCCATTCGCTTCTGGCCTGAAGAGTTTCTATTGAAAAAATCAGCTGTTATCCTTATGGGGATCCCCTTTTGTGTTATTTTTCCCCTTGCTGCTTTTAATATTTGCTCTTTGTGTTTGATCTTTGTTAGTTTGATTAATATGTGTCTTGGGGGTGTTTCACCTTGTGTTTATCCTGTTTGGGACTCTCTGGGTTTCTTGGACTTGGGTAGCTATTTCCTTCCCCATTTTAGGGAAGTTTTCAACAATTATCACCTCAAATATTTTCTCATGCCCTTTCTTTTTGTCTTCTTCTGAGATTCCTATGATTCAAATGTTGGGGCATTTAACATTGTCCCAGAGGTCTCTGAGGTTGTCCTCATTTCTTTTAATTATTTTTTCCTCTCTGTTTCATTTATTTCCACCATGCTATCTTCCACCCCACTTATCCTATCTTCTGCCTCAGTTATTCTACTGCTGATTCCCTCCAGAGTGCTTTTGATCTCAGTTATTGGATTATTCATTATTGATTGACTCTTCTTTATTTCTTCTAGGTCCTTGTTAAACATTTCTTGCATATTCTCAATCCTTGTCTCTAGTCTATTTATCTGTAACTCCATTTTGTTTTCAAGATTTTGGATCATCTTTACTATCACTATTTTGAATTCTTTTTCAGGTAGACTCCCTATCTCTTCCTCTTTTGTTTGGTTTGGTGGGCATTTATCATGTTCCTTTACCTGCTGAATATTTCTCTGCCTTTCCATTTTGTTTAGATTGCTGTGTTTGGGGTCCCCTTTCTGTAGGCTGGAAGTTTGTGGTTCCTCTTTATTGTGGATCCTGCTCCCTGTGGGTGGGGTTGGACTAGTGGCTTGTCAAGGTTTCCTGGTTAGGGGAGCTTGCTCCTGTGTTCTGGTGGGTAGAGCTGGATCTCTTCTCTCTGAAGTGCAACGAAGTGCCAGTAGTGAGTTTTGGGGTGTATATGGGTTTGGCATGGCTTTGGGCAGCCTGTCTTTTAAGGCTCAGGGCTGTGTTCCTGCTTTGCTGGAGAATTTGTGTGGTGTGTCTTGCTCTGGAACTTGTTGGCTCTTGGGTGGAGCTTGGTTTCAGTGTACGTATGGAGGCTTTTGGATGAGCTCTTGTCTATTAATGTTCCCTGGAACCAGGAGTTCTCTGATGTTCTCAAGTTTTGGAGTTAAGCCTCCTGCCTCTGGCTTTCAGTCTTATTCTTACAGTAGCCTCAAGACGTCTCCATCCATACAGCACAGATGATAAAACATCTAGGTTAATGATGAAACAATTCTCCACAGCAAGGGACACCCAGAGAGTTTCACAGAGTTACATGGAGAAGAAAAGAGGAAGGAGGGAGATAGAGGTGACCAGGAGGAGAAGGGGGGAGTCAAAGGGGGAGAGACCAATCTAGCCAGTAATCAGTTCCCTAAGTGTTCTTCACAGCCCAGAACACCCAGAGAGATTCATAGAGTTAAGCAGAGAAGAGAAGGGGGAGGGAGGAGACAGAGGTGACCTGGGGGAGAAAAGGGAGAGTCAAACAGGAAGAGAGCAATCAAACCAGTAATCACACCCCTAAGTGAAAATGGGTACTGAAGATTAGATTCTTAAAGGTACAAAATTGATAACAAATACAAAAAAGCAAAGATTAAAAATCTAGAGTAAAGGTTAGACTCTCAAAAATACAATATTAAAAATAAAAAACCATAAAAATTATAAAATATATATATATGAAATTTGCTTTAAAAATAGGGTCTTTTTTTGACTTCCCTTGTGGCTCAGCCAGTAAAGAATCTGCCCACAGTGCGGGAGACTTGGATTAGATTCCTGGGTTGGAAAGATCCCCTGGAGAAGGGAAAGGCTACCTACTCCAGTATTCTGGCCTGGAGTATTCCATGGAATGTATAGTCCATGGGGTCGCAAAGAGTCGGACATGACTAAGTGACTTTCACTTTCACACAAGGTAAATAGTAGGTTATAAAAATGAAAATTAAAGGTGTAATAAAGAACTTAAATTAAAAAAAATGAAAAAGTGATAATAGTAAAAATATATCTAAGAATTTCTCTGGAGCTGTTGTGCGTACTGTGGGGTCAGTTCAGTTTCAGATAGGTCCTTGTTCCAGCTTGTACTTGTTCTCAAGGGCTATAGGCCCCCTCCAGTGCTTAGTCAATGTTAACAACAGGGTTTTAATCTGTTGCACCTGTCACTTCCCGAGCAGTTCCCTTTTTTTAATTTATTTTAGCTTCCTCTGTTTGCAAGTCTCTTCAGTGTTTAATTTCTGCCCTGACACAAGGGGGTGAAGGTGGTCACTTATTTAGGCTCACTTGTTCAGTTATGTTGTGGGGAGGGAGGGACAGTGCACACAAATATTGCTGGTGTGTGTGGGGAGTGCTCACAGTGTATGGACTACACCGGGTTTGCCCCAGCTCTCAGTGTGTACTTTCTAGGTCTACACTGCTCAGGCTCCAGGGTGCTCTGCAGGAGCACCGTCCAAAGTGGGCCCTGCGTTTTGTGCACTCCCCAGGTGTAAGCCACTCAGGTTCAGGTTCTCAGGTACTCCTCAAGGGCACAGACTCGGTTGGGCGTGTGTTTTGTGCCCTTCCCAAGTCCGAGCAGCTCAGGCAACCGGGTGCTTGGTGAGCACGCTGTTCCAGGTGGACCGTGCATCTTAATCACCTCCCCAGCCCCAACGGCTTGGTTTTCCAGGTGCACCGCTAGAGCGCCATCTCAGATGTGCCATGTGTCTCCTCTGGGGAGCTGATCTCAGGCTGTGACCCTCCTGGTAGATGTCAACAGTCCAGAATCCCAGGAAGACATGGTTAGCAACTGGAAGCCTGATCACAGTTTGCTGGAGGATGCCAGTCTCTGGAGCCGAGATTGCCTCTTGCTTTTGGCTCTGGCTGTCATATGCCTGCCTCTCTGCCTCCGGCAGGGTGGGAGGGAGGGGCCTTGTACTCGGATGGATAGCTCTCCTTTGGTATTCGCTCAATCCTTTGTCCTGTGAGCAAGTCAGGCTACGCTTCAGAGCCTTTTGCAGGAAAGTTCTCTTTTTTTTTTCCTCTCTCCCGATCCCACAGTTTGGGTTGCTATCTCACATTAGCTCTCTGATTGTCCTCAGGGCATCCAGGCCCTGTCCATACCCTAAGCAATGCAGCCCGTGCCTCCTGTCCAGCCCCTGCTTACTGATGGCAGACACAAACGTCTGGGCTACTTCTCTGTTGGCAGTTGCAGTTGGGCACGTATTCTGTGTTTTTTTTTTTTTTCCTCCCAGTTATGTTGCCCTCTGAGATTCCAAAACTCCCCACAAAACTGCCTGTGAGAGGGTTTCCTACTGTTTGGAACCTTTTCCTCCTTTACGACTCCCACCCCAGGATGGGTCTCTGTCTCTCTTTTGTCTCTCATATTTTGTCCTACCTCCTTTCGAAGAGAATGGGCTGCCTTTCTGGCCTGGTGTCCTCCGCCAGCGTTCAGAAATTGTTTTGTGGAAGTTTCTCAGCATTCAAATGATCTTTTGGTGAATTTGTGGGGGTGAAAGTGGTCTCCCGGTCCTATTCCTCCTCCATCTTGGGACCACCCCCGGTAGGTCCTATTTGTTACTATAAGAGCAAGTCCATGGAGTGCCCTCTATATAGCTTTATCCCTGAGTGCTACAGAATGGAACTGGGATCACGGGGTAGACCAGTATTACCAGGACAGATTCTCTAGACACTTTCTTTGTACACCCCAATTCTGCCAGAAACCACCCATTTCTTATTCCCAGCAAGTGCACATAGGTCCCGAAGGTTGAGAAAACTTCCGACTCATCAGGTTTCCTAGTTCAAAACATAACATTCAGTTTTGGGGTCCTGAATCTTTGTCCCCAACACAAAGCCCCTAAATGAGCAACAAGATAAGCTGACATAACTTCTTACCAAGATGGAGTAGAAAACGATCACATTGAATCTCTGCCTGAGACAACTAAAAACACTGGACAATAATAATGGTTTTCAAGGCATTAGATATCAGGCAATAGACAGTGATCCCTCAGTGATGGGAACGACTGAGCCCTACAACTGCCATGTATTTGGGCTTTGAGAGTGTTTTCAGTCTGTAGTACAGGGAGAAGGGCACCCAGGCAGAGCCCACCCAAACCCGCAGTTGAGACAAAGAGGAGTGTGGGGAGATACAGGCAGGCAGCTAGAACAAGTAAGACAGAGAGCTGAAGAGGAAATGGCTGCACAGGAAAAGAACCTTGGAGATCTGTAGAGGGGCCCTGGAGAATTTAGCAGAGTACTTATCAGCACAGGCCTGGGATGAAACTACCTGAGGATGGTGAAAGAATTGACCCAAGGATTAGAGAAAACCCTGCCTTGTGCCCATACAGGGCTGGGAGAGTGTGTGTTCCCACCAGCAAGACTGAAAATTCCACAATTCACAGAGCACTGTAAAGAGTGCACAGAAGTGCTTGCCTCACTAGTGCGAGATAACTGCCCTAGGCTAAATACTCCTCTGGACTCTCAGAACTCAACTTTCCAGGTAGCTCAGTGTTAGTCACTCAGTTGTTGTCCATCTCCTTGCAACCTCATGGACTGCAGCCCACCAGGATCTTCTATCCATGAAATTCTCCCGCAAGAATCCTGGAGTGGGTTGCCATTTCCTTTTCCAAGGGATCTTCCTGAACCAGGGATGGAACCCAGGTCTCCGGCATTGCAGGCAGATTCTTTACTGTCTGAGCCACCAAAACAAAAGACAAAAATAGGTATGGAAATACAAAAATAACCAGGACCCAACAGGGCAAAATGTTACTAGATGTGCAAAGGATCTAAATGAGCAGTGAAATCAATCAATTAAAACAAACCCAAAATTGATACAAGAGTTAGTACTAGAAGACAAGGTCATTAAAACAGCTATTATAACTGTATTCTATGTGTTCAAAGAATTAAGAAGAGATATGAAGGATAAACAGAGAAGGCAATGGCACCCCACTCCAGTACTTTTGCCTGGAAAATCCCATGGACGGAGGAGCCTGGTAGGCTGCAGTCCATGAGGTCGCTAAGAGTCGGACACGACTGAGCGACTTCATTTTCACTTTTCACTTTCATGCATTGGAGACGGAAATGGCAACCCACTCCAGTCTTCTTGCCTGGAGAATCCCAGGGATGGGGGAGCCTGGTGGGCTGCCGTCTATGGGATCGCACAGAGTCGGACACGACTGAAGTGACTTAGCACCAGCATGAAGGATAAAAAGACCAAAAACTCCTACAGATAAAAATGTACTGGGATGGAATTAATAGCATACTAGTCATTGTTTTGTAAAACCAAAAGCAGGTTCTTAGAAAAAAAATCAATAAAACGGGTAAATTTTCAGCTAGAGTAATTAATAAAAAAAGAGTGTCTGAAAACACAGATCCTCACTTTTAGAAAAGGAAGAGGTGACTAAGTATTTTAGTCTACTGGAAGGATAGGGAATATTATATCAAATTTATATTGATAAATTCAATCACTTGGACAAAAATGAAAAAATTATTCGCAGAAACTATTAGAACTTGCTCAAGAAGAGAAAGATAATTCTAATAATCGTATGGCATTAAAAATTTTTTTTTGCAGCTTAAAACTCTCCCATAAAGAAAACTGCAAGACAAGATGGATTTACTGTTGAATTCTTCCAAACATATAAGAAAATAACACCAATTTTTAAACAAACTCTTTCACAAAATTGAAGAGAAGGAAATAATTCCCATCTCATTTTATGAAGTCAGAATTACCCCAATAGCAAAACCAAAAACAGACATTACAAGAAAACTGCAGATGAATATTCCTCATGAACATAGATGTAATTTTTAAAAATTCCAGCAAATGGAATTTTGGCCTGGAAAGACTCTGTTTGATGAACCAAATACATCAAAGCTAATGAGACATCAGAGAGTTAGTGACTTTGACTGTATCATGTTGTCAACATCCCCAGTAAAACAGCATTTTAAATAACTAAGTTTATCCTTTCCACAAAGTCAAAAAAGCAGTTCTTCTCGTTGTTCACTAAGGTGACCATGTTTTGGATATGGAGAAGATATAAAGTAATGCTTTGTGCACAGATTCTGGAGTCAGACTGCTTGAGACTGAGTTTCAGCTCCACCTCATACTAGCTTTAGAATTGGGGAATATGATTCAACTTCCCTGTGCAAGAATTTCATCCTATGCATCAGTTTCATCTGCTGTAAAATGGAGTTCATAATATCTCTTTCTCTTAGTGATGCTGTGAGGAATAAATGAGTTATTCCTTGTAGGACACATGGAGCAGTAGAGAGCTACATAGAGAACTTAGTTGGTGCTTACCAGGTCTAGCCAAGGGCAGTAGTATGCTTCCCACGTGGCTCAGCAGTAAATAATCCACCTGCTAATGCAGGAGATGTGGCTTTGAACCCTGGGTCAGAAAGGTTGCCTGGAGAAGGAAATGGAAAAATCCAGAATTCTTGCCTGGGAAATCCCACAGACAGAGGAGCCTGGAGGGCTATAGCACATGGGGTCACAAAGAGTCGGACATGACTTAGCAACTAAGAACAAAATTGTGTAAATAGCCATGAAAGACATACATTGAACTGAGTATTAGAGAAACTTATGCTGGGTGGATTGATCAGGAAGGAAGTGAGGGATGAGCACACCACCAAAAGTCATGAGTATAAACAAGTACTTAGCAGCCATAAAGATTATTGGTATTTTCCAGAAACTGTGATTAAGATAATATGTGCTGAATGTAGAATGTATTTTTGTGGAATGCAGGTAAGGGGGGAAAAAGAGGAAGGGTTATACAACAGAAGAGTAAAAGCTGGAAATTGGGAACAGATGATGCAGAGCTTTGTGTGCCATGAGAAAGCAGTACAATTTGATCCTGGTCGAGATAAGAAACCATTGAAGAATTTAATGTCAGAGAGTGTCATAGCCAGATATCTATTTTTAAAGATAATTTGGGGGAAAGTATGGAAAAGAGATCCAAGAGAAGGAAGGTAAAGTCAGGAGAACTTGCTAAGAAGCTGCATTAGTTTCCTGTTGCTGTCATAACAGATTCTCAAAACGTTAGTGACTTAAGACAATACAAATTTATTTATTATCTTCCAGTTCTGGGGTTCCAAGTCTGACAGAGTTCTCACTGGACTGAAACCAAGGTGTTGGCAGAATTGCCTGCCTTCTAGAGGCTCCCTGGTGGCTCAGATGGTAAAGAATCTGCCTGCAATGCAGGAAACCTGAGTTCGATCCCTGAGTCAGGAAGATCCCCTGGAGAAGGACTGGAAACCCACTCCAGTATTCTTGCCTGGTGAATTATATGGACAGGAGAGCCTGGCGGGCTACATACAGTCCATGGGGTTGCAAAGAATCAGACATGCCTGAGTCACTAATACTTTTACTTTTACTTTACCTCGTTTCCTTAGTGTAGTGCTTATCACGTTTGCCTCTCACACAAAAGGTCCCCACTATGAAACTGGGCTTTCCTAGAGGCTCAGACAGCAAAGAATCTGCCTGCAATGTTGGAGACCTGGGTTTTAATCCCTTGGTTGGGAAGATCCCCTGGAGGAGGACACGGCAACCCACTCTTGTATTCTAGCCTGGACAATCCCCATGGACAGAGGAGCCTAGTGGGCTACAGTCCATGGGGTCGCAGAGAGTCCGACACGACTGAGCGACTAAGCACAACACAGAGGCTCTAGGGTGGACCCATTTCCTTGTCTTTTCCAGCACCTAGAGGTCACCTGCTTTCCTTGGTTTGTGACTCTTTCCTCTGCCTTCAAAGCAGCAACAGAAGGTTGAGATTTTCTACATCAGGTCACTCTGGCTTTCTTTTATGCCTCTCTTTTCCACTTTTAAAGACCACTGTGGTTAAAATGAACTCACCCCCAGTTATCCAAGACAATCTCCCCATTTTGGGATCAGCTTATCAGTGATCTTACTTCCCTTTTGCCATGTAGCATAATCACAGGGTCTGGGGACTAGGACATGAACACCTTTCAGGGGCCATTACTCTTCCCATCGCAGAAATTATTACAAAATCTTAGGTAGGATGTTATAAGGGCCTAAATAAAAGTTGTTGCAAAAGAAATAGATAGGAGGGAACCTATTAATATTTAATATTAGAGAGTGTTTAGTTGCATAGTTCCCTTGTAACTCACATGCCATGGGGCAACTAAGCCCAAGCACCACGGCCACTGAATCCATGCTCTGGAGCCTGTGAACAGCAACTACTGAGTCTATCCACACACAACTACTAAAGCCTGCATGCTTAGAGCCCATGCTCTGTAACAAGAGAAGCACAGCAAAAGAAGACCCAGTGCAGCAAAAAATAAAGTTTTTAAAAAAGAGTACATATATTCATATGGTGGGGGTGGTTTGGGGTGGACAGAAGACATGAGGGAGAGAAGGCAATTAAGGATGTCTCCTAGTTGGTTAAATTTGAAAAAAAAAAAAAAAAAACTTGGTGAAAGCTTATGCTTTTATTTTGTGGGAAAGATTGAAGGCAGGAGGAGAAGGGGGCGATAGAGGATGAGATGGTAGGATGGCATCACTGACTCAATGGACAAGAGTTTGAGCAAATGCAGGGAGATGGTAAAGGACAGGGAAGCTTGGCATGCTGCAGTTCACAGGGTCACAAAAAGTCGGACACGACTTAGTAACTGAACAACAACATTCTGAATTCAGTTTTCAGTATGTGAATATAAAGATCTCATGGAACATGAAGGGTGAGATGTCCAAAAGGTTACTGGAAATTGGAACTGAAGTTCAGAAAAGCAGTAATGCTGATGACACTGGCATGTACAATAAGATTTGAAGCCTCTGAGTAGCTCGCTGTGAGTTACAAAGTTCACTGAACACATTTGCACACATATTCACACTCAATACCAGCAGTTTTCATTGGTACAAGTGGATGTTTAACATGAAAATATAAGACATATCCTATAAATAAATTGTAAGTGATCTACTATACCTACAGCTGAATCTTGGCCAGTAGTTCATAAGAGTAGCAAAGACTTAGGAATCTAAGGGTGAATCCCCACAGAGGTGGCCATCCCAAGTCCAAAGAAGGTAGAAATGAGGTCAGGACGTGTTCTAGCTTAGGAAGCAGAAAACTGCCACATGGCATGCAATCTGTGACTTTCCAGCTCCAGGTTCTCATGTTTTGTCTCTCACTGAAACACTTTTGAGAATGTATATATATATATATATCCCACTGGAAACCAGATTTCTATTTAAGAATTATGGCATCTCCCTATTTTTGTGAGTGGCTTTATCTATGTATATCTTAAAAAGACATTGTATATGGGAAATCTCAGCAACTTCCCTTTGAATTTTCTGTGAGCCTAAAATTGCTTTTAAAAAGAGTCTTTTAAGAAAAGTTAATATCTGAGGCACAACAACATATTGATTCAGAATATTTCTCCCAAAGCTCCATGGTTTTAAGAATATTCATTTCATTAATTAAGAAACACAGGTGGTATGATACTGGTAATATACCAACAAATAAGGGTGACTTTAAAAACCTCTCAAAGAAAAGGCTGGAGGCGTTATACAGGTCTGTTAATTCACAGCACTGCAAATGGTGTACCAGAGAAACCTTAAGGAATGAAGCATCCTGTAACAAAAACTTAGAATTCCATGTAAGTGGCTGGGGGTGGTTGAGAAGGCAGGATGGAACTGTCCATTTAAATATAGGATCTTGATTAATTTTCTTCGATAGTGGAACCATAATAACCAAAAATAAGCTCGCTGGTGTAGCTGTGGTGATGTATGAGTTGGAACGCATGGCGTGTACAAAGGTGAGTAATAAAAGTGAAGCAAACGAGCAAAAATATATCAAAAGTGATGAAAATTATGTGTTTTCATTGTTAAGAGATGTAGTGAAACTCTCATCTGGCAAATTCCAATTCAGCATTTCCTTGATATATCTTTTATAATTTTCACTCTAATTATAATGAAAATCATTTTTCAATGTAATTTTGCAATAAAAATGTTTTTTATTTCTCATTACATAAGAACATGATCTGGTACAGTTCCTGAGCAGGCTTACAATATGCACGCTCTATCTTCCCTTTCTTACCATTTAATCTCTTCATAGTCTACAGATGTCAAGAGGTTCAGATTAAGCTTGTTAAAGATCTGCTTCACTCGAACTCACTGATGATTATTTATTTAGCAGTTTTATGTAACCCTGTCATTGATAAGCACTCTATTAATTTGCCGAGGGACAAATCAACACTAGTTATTTTTCTACCGGCTATTAGACTCCGTGCTGCTGTTTGTTACAAACCACTTGCCAGTTAATTATAAATTATGGGTCCTCTTTGCCTATATTAATTGATATCTTCTCTGCCTTTGTAATACTAGACAAATAAATTGAAGGCAAGATTTATTAAGCAGTGTATGTCTTGTGTCTCTTGATTAGTATTCTTTACTTTTTTTTTAACATTTATACTTGTTTATACAGATTTGACAGACCGATGCATTACAGAAATGATCTTTGGTGTTTTTCTCAGTAAAGAAAGAAAAGATTTAATAAGCTTCCTACAAATTTATTTCAAATCACCCACAATTCAGTGTAAGCAATTCCTAAAATGTCTTTTGCTTTTGTGCTTACAGACTGGTGACAGCAGTTTCTCAATTATGCAAAAGCTAATATTCAAATGGTTTTAAAGTCTATATACATAGTTGCCATAAGACAAATAAATATGATGCATATATACCTTAAAATCTGTATCACTTTACACACGCAATATCTAATGTCTCTTCATCTTATTGAATGTATACATTCTATTACACATGCTCTTCATATGTATGAGATATGTTTTCTCTACTTTTCTCATTTAAACAATCTGTAGGTGTAATATGTAGTGACAAAACAAACAGTAGCCATTTTTAATTTTCAGAAGCATAAGTTCTAGATGGCACTTGTCACAGGACATTTACCTTTCCAAGCATAGCCCACAGAAAATCTAGAGTCAGATTTCGGCCAGGTAGGAAGAAAAAGAACATTTTATAAAAAGAGCCTTCATTTGTTTGCTCCCTGGACAGTGTCAAACATAGAAGAATTGCAAATTTAATGGAAGGATTTCTCCAGAGGGTCATTGGACTCTATTCTGATTTCAGAGGGGTTTAGAATCTAGTTACCTGCCAAAAATTCTGAGTCTCTAAAATCCTAATTTTGTACATAATTTCTCCATGTAATTGACAGTTTTGACCCAAGTCGTGTTTGCAATATCTTGGATTCCTAATAAGTCCCTATCCGACATAAATTCAGAAAATGGACAGCTTGCCCATTGGAGTAGGCGGGTTGTTTTTCCATTAGTTCTCATAGGAAAGGAGAGATATATTGGTCAAGCAAATCTTTTCCTATTTTCAACTCACACATAATTGAATCCCTTCTCCAACATATTCATGTTTGAAGATTTAAAGACTTCCCAATTAGAGGAAGTCTTCAGAGTAAAATAAGCTACCTCACTCAGAAAACATGCGCTCTGCTAATGTGTTGTGAAGCTGACCTTGAGCCACTTAATAATGAGATTTCAAGAATCATCTCCTCCTATATACCATACTACCTTTTGTTAGCTGTTTCTGGGCACATCTCCCAGTGGATGTCATAAGTGATAGGATTTCCTGATAGCCTTGATTTATTGGATTATGCAGAAAATATGCTGTTAATCAGCCCTCACCAATGTATTATTTTGTCTGTATATCCTCCATGTTACCCTTCCTACCATTTACCATCTCACTGCTCAAAATCTCTGCCCCCATGGACAAACAAGATCGGGGAGGAGTAAGATTTAAGTTATTAGTCACAATGTGAAGTTATTTTGATTAGCTGTGGAATGGAGTTGACACAAACCTCTCAAATAAATCATTTCGACTGTTCACGTTTCATATATTCACATCACTTTTGAACTCAACCACATGGTCAACCTGTTGCTTGTTGAACCACAGTGTATTATTTTTAATGCTTCATACTATTTTACCGTAACCCAGTGGCTCTCAACTGGGGGCAATTTTACTCCATAGGGAACGTTTGGCAAGGTCTGGAGACATTTATGGGGAAGGAGAGGTACTTCTATGGGCATCTGGTGGGTAAAGAACAGAGATAATGCTAAACATTTACAGAGTGCAGGATAACCCTCAAAACAAAGAATTAAATAGTCCCAAATGTCAATAGGGATGAGGCTAAGAAGCCCTACTCTAACCCCTGGAAATAAATCTTAACTTACTTTCTTGAAGAAATAATGATCAGTCAACCACAAGTTTGGAGGGAGAAAGTTTAGAAATCTAATCATGACTACATTTTCTTACATTGTGTTCTAAGTCACTTCAGTTGTGTTCAACTCTACAATCCTATCGACTGTACCCCACCAGGCTCCTCTGTCTTTGGGATTCTCCAGGCAGCTGGAGTGGGTTTGCTATGCCCTCCTCCAGGTGATCTTCCCCACCCAGGGATTGAACCCACATCTCTTATGTCTCCTGCATTGGCAAGTGGGTTCTTTACCAGTAGCGCCACCTGGAAAGCCTTTTCTTACTTTGGGTGACCCAGAGACACTGCCTCATGCGCCCACTGATAAAGACCTGAGGGGCTCAGACAACACTGGGTTTAAAATGCTCACACTAAGGAACTGAAGTGAAGCGAAGCTTCTGTGAAGCTTGCTGTGTGTTTCCTCATAAAAACATTATCAGAAATGCATTGAAGGGAAACATTAAATTCAGTTCTATTCAAGTCAGTTGAACTAGGAGCTCTGAATTGCTCAGCAGTAGGACAAGAAGGAGAGATGAGTTCCAGGTCAGGGTGAAATGGAGCAGAACCTTGTGGCCCTTACCCCCCATGTCCTCAGTCTGCCTTTTGTCTGAGGAAAAACTTTAGCCAAAATACAAATTTAATCAGAGAAGTGAGAAAAGGCAGAAATAAAGGAAAACAGTCAAAAGAGATCAAATAATAATAATTCAGTCATTAAACAAAGTCAAGAATCTTTAGTTCCTTCTCAAAGGCTATAGACAATATTCTGAGCTATATTCCTTGAGCTTTTATAGATACTAAAACTCCCACCAGGTAGAAGAAGCTAACTACAAGATGACAGGACTGTAGCCATGACATAAGCAGTCACAATTCTGAGAGCTGGCCTCAAAGAAATTGGAACAAACTGCCCCTGGAACTGAAGATTAACTGTACTGAAAACACTCAAGATGACACTGAGCAGACCACCACACTGCTGATGATTACTGTCAGCACTGAGCTGTTTCTACATGTAGCCCCCTCCCTCCACCTCTCAAAGCTCTTGCTCACTGAGTGTTATTTGAGGGGAGTCAGCCTTTGGACAGGAGCCTGCCCCCCTCCCAAACCCATTGCTAGCATCCAAAATACAGCAAACTTCCATTTCCACCAACCTTGCCTCCTTATTGGCTGTTGAGCAGCAAGCAGCTGGACCCCCACCTTCAGTTACAATGGAGGCAATCGGGTCACTGAGGGCAAATGCAGTAGAGAAAGCACGGTGGACAAAAGGACAGGAAGTAGATTTTAGTGCACCTGGGGAAATATAAAAATTTACTAACATGAGCTCTAAATGTTTTCATTCAACAATTATTTACTGACATCCAGTGGGTATACAGTACTATGTAATGTTAACAGTTGTCTTCCACCTTCATAGCTCCACCCCAAAAGTAACTTTAGCACATAATCATGCATAATGATATATACACAGTATATGTTAATCCATATTTTCAATATTAGTAAAATATAATTTCTCATCTAAAAATCTAGATATTCTAATATTATCTAATGTTTTAATATTATCAAACATGCTCTTTCTAACCCTTGATGCAAAAACATCACTTTGAAGAGTGCTGCCCTAGGAGTCACAAATTCAGTTCTTCACATGTACACCACCAGTTGGTGGTCTTCATGAGGTCAGCACTTACATCTTTTTCCTTGTGTTACTAGGGCTCACAACAAAATAGGGATTCAATACCTGTTTTATTTGATGAATAGAGTTGGTCTATAAGGAGTTGATCAAGTTAAATGGAATATGACAGGTGCACCCATAGCTAACTATACTACAAGGTGGAATTTTAACACAGTAGTGATTAAGAAAAAAGCAGATTTGCTTCTGTAATAGACATTTCCAAGACCTACTCTGAAGCTTGACTGAGCAGTGCACAAATTTTCCCTCTATTAATATTTCTAATTCTTAGGTGGTCCTTGGAAGATGATCACAGAAGAGTGCTCAATTAAGTTTTATAAGATTTAATTAGCTGATTCCATACTGCAGATAGATCTAACATTGGACTCCACTGGACTTCTAGATTCCTCTAGGATCGAGATAAAACCATTCAATTAGGAATCACATATACCCCTCTCTCTCCAAAATGAGTTTAATTCTTTATTTAAGTCAAGCAGGATTCTTTGGCTTATCCCTTCTTAAACTAATAAGCTTTTTCAATCAATCTGTAACCATGGTTGACATATCATCAAATACATTTATCCTGCAAAAATTTTAGCCATTATCATGGCACTTTTAAAGTCATTTGGAAAAACTTAGTATGCTTGGTAAGCCATTTGGTATTGTTTTGTTTGTTGGAGTTTATGAATAAGTGGACTGAACCAAAAGGTGAGTATAGTCTCACTTTGGACAAGCAGGGAATTTTCTGCATAGTGATAGAATAAGTCATCACTACCCTACTTCTGCAACAAATTAATTTTACTGCTTTATTCATTAGTTTAACTTTCAAGTGTTTTGTAACGTGGAACCTCCTTACTCACTAATACTGAAGGGAACCTGTGTAACTCTTGAATATAAGTCCTCTATGAAATAAGTTGAAGGAATGACCTCTTAGTGAAGGAGGCTTTAGCTTTCTCTCTTACCTTAGAGGACCAAGCCTGTTATATGGCACGTTTCCTCTTTCCCTTAATATCATTAAACTTGTGTGACATTCACTGCACACTTACTATGTTCAACGAGTTGCAATTTCATAGAATCTGCCACTCCTGGAGAAAACTGCTTCCCCAAACAGTCTGAACGCACAGATACTGTCCAGTCAGAGAGCCGTCAGATAAAGTCTTTTCCTTTGTATAGCTTGCTGAATGTAACTATTGATGATAGAACTGTGAAACTGTACTACCCCAAATTACTGAGCAATATCTGTTTATTGACCTAATAAACGCAATATGGATTGAATGTCTGGCACATAGTACACTCTATATAATAACACACCAAAAACGATCCTATTGTTATCTCTATCTTAAAGGTAAGGAAACAGGAATGAGAGATTAAACATCTTGCTACAGTAGGTCACAAGGTATAAGAAGGAGCAGGTACCCTAAGGGGCAGAATCTGCACTTATTTAGCGATACATATAATACTAAAGTCATTATTACATGAAAAACCAGTCCACTTTAAAAACCAATGTACATCTGATGGGACTTTAGAGTTTGATTGCAGAATTCTCTGAAAGAGGGTTATTTGGGATGTAATTAACATGACAAACAAGGGAAAGACACAAGTTTAGCAAAAAGCTCACTTTGAGTGGATAAATTTCTCTTTTTCTTTTTTTTTTTTTTTTTTATTTTAACAAGAAAGCCTGGATAAAAAGCACATAAAATAACTGCTGACTGAGTGGAGCTCTTGAGCTAAGGGCTTGTGCTGCGAAAATTCTACTTTGTCTAGCAAACACTATCAGACAGAAACCTTGAAAGAGGAACATTTATTTTTCTCATTTTCTAAAACAACAACAATAACAACAACAAACCCACCAGCTCTGACCCCATGACCTCCCTGATAAGACACAGGGAAAGACACACATGGGAAGGAGGAATACAGAAGCCAGCTTCCACTCTGCCAGTGGGTGCTCTTGTTCCCAGCATCTGGGAGTAGGGAGGTGAGTGGATGGATACATGGGCAGGATTAATTGAGAGGCACTTCTAGGTGTAAGCTTCAGAAAAGTAACCCAAATCCTCTGTACATCAATCAATCAATTCCCTGAAAATTCAGTTCGTAAAGAGTCCTGGAATGCAGGAGACCCTGGTTCGATTCCTGGGTTGGGAAGATCCCCTGGAGAAGGGAAAGGCTACCCACTCCAGTATTGTGGCCTGAGGAATTTCATGGGGGGTCTCAGAGAGTTGGACACGACTGAGCGACTTTTACTTTCACTTCCCCACAGTGAAAACAGGGATTTCATGTCACCATCTCTTCTGTCACTAAGCCAGTATACTATATACTATATAGACTAAAGGCTATACACTAATCCTCTCCTTTTCCAAACACAGCCACATTCAAAAGAGTGAAACTTGCCACTCAGTCATGTCTCTTTGTGACTCCATGTACTATAGCCCTCAAGGCTCCTCTGTCCATGGGATTCCCCAGGCAAGAACACTAGAGTGGGTTGCCATTTCCTTCTCTAGGAGATCTTCCCGACCCAAGGATCAAAGCCAGGTATCCCGTATTGTAGGCAGATTCTTAACCGTCTGAGCCACCAGGGAAACCCCAGTCACATTCAAGAAGAAATCAAATGCAGTGACTGGTATTAATATGATTTGGAGGAAACTGTGATTGCTCCTAAAAGGCAACAGTTGAGTGATGGAGACCATGGGCTCTGGAGTAGAACAAAACCTTCCTCAAATAGTAACTCCGCAATCTACTGACTGTGTAATATTGGGTCATTATACCTCTCTGAGTGTCTGCTTTTCCTCTTTAAAATAAATGTAATTCCTATGGGTCCAGATTTGAGAGGATTAAATGAGACAACATGGGAGCACATTGCTTGGCATACTGTGGAGTATGAAAAAAAATGTGAATTGTATTATTACATTAGTCCATATCCTCCAAGAAACAGATGCCAAGATGGGATTCAATGTGTAAGAAATTTATTAGAGGAAACATCTGTGAAAGAAAATGGAGAGAGAGTCTGGAGAGACAGTGGAGCCTTCAAGACATGATATAGTGACCACGAGTGAAGGAGAGATGCAAGGAAAAGAAGACTGAGAGAATCTCAAGCCACCGTGCATCAATTTCTAAGGAAAGTCTAGTAAGCCATCATGCAGTCCTTGCACCTAATTTGCCCATCAGAGGATTCTAACTCTACTAGGAAAGAACCTGCTTCATTAACAGGGCCAGGCTAACTCAGGCTAGAAGCAGCCTGTGAAAAGCACAGACTGTCACAGACTACACTGGATCACCATTGTAGCATTTGAGGTTCTGGATCAGTTCTGTTCCTGTCATCAAAGAGGTACGTTCTCATAGTAACCACAAGTATTATTCAATGCAAATCTTTGGGCAGACCACATGTTACTGCTTCAGAAAAAGCAGAGGAGGCAAATAAATAAATAAATCGGAACGATGGTACACATAGGGTGCTGTGTTCAGTCGCATCCAACTCTTTGCAACCCCATGGACAGTCACCCATCAGGTTCCTCTGTCCATGGGATTTCCCGATCAAGGACTGGGTTACCACTGAAGTGGGTTACCATTTCCTCCTCCAGGGGATCTTCCCCACCCAGGGATCAAACCTGTGTCTCCTGCATCTCCTGCCTTGGCAGGGAGATTTGTACCACTGAGTCACCAGGGAAGCCCACATATAGAGTACTATATAATATAAAGCAATGACAAAGTCAGGGCACATTTTAGGTTATGTGTTTATTACAAAGATGGAAAGAAAGTCACAGGAATATAAAGGGATGCCATTTCAAATTCTAAGATGATTCTTACTCTGATTAAAAGCAAGTTATAAAAGCAAACAATTCTTCAAAACTGCTTTTTGTCAATTCCTTCCAGCTTAGAACTGACTTTCACAAATAGCTAGATTTCCATAAAATTATTATTATTCATTTTTTTCCTCTGATTACATGATTGTGTAGGTTTCAGCTCTTTTTCTGGTCTTGCACCTCTTTGAGGATCTGAGGAAAGTGCTCATCTTCTCTAGCACCGCTAAAGTGCACAGACACCCATGCAAAACAAAGGGTACAATTCCAGAGGGCTTGTGACCCCTCTAAAATCCATCGCTGCAAGGCTTAACAGGACTTAGTGCTTAAATCTATAAAGGTATTAACCTATATGCTTGTAAACAATATTACAATGCTTGGACTAGGTTCTTCTGTGGGTTAAGACAATCAACCAGATAGTTCTATGATGGCATCATCTTGCTTTTTGAGTTCAACATCTCAGTGCACACTAAGGCATCACAACCAAGCCATACTGAACTGGAACACCGTACGCAGATATACTGATACATTTCATAAGCAGTGTGCTTGCTTGGGTAAGGAGGTCTTCCTTATCCCTTTGTTTCCCCACACAAGGTGTCCAGTTTGGGATGGAGGTCCACACACTCGAGGATATTCAATTACACTTCAAGATCCTTCATTTTAATAAATTCGAATTTAATATTACACTTCAGTTCTGAATCTAGCATTATAAATGTCAGTCACCTCACATTTGGCTCTCTCTGCCTTAGTTAAGTGTTTATGTTTTAGACCCCAGCCCCCTTCTCCTCTCCCTAGATGCACATGGCTCCACTTGCACTCCTGTAGTTCATCAACCTATCACCTTTCTGGGAGGAATTATACATAAGAGGGACAAATGTATGTGTGTGCTGGAGGGGTGAATAAAGGAAGTTGCTTAAGAAAATTCGGCCACTACTAGCAATGTACTTGAGCCTGGATTCTCAGGCAGAAACTGTGTGAAAAACAATATTCATCACATCACTGGTGTTGGACCCACACAATACCTGTGCGCAAGGGGGTGAATGAATTATTTTGCAGGGAGCCAACTATTTTTCCGGCAGTAGATGCCTCCAATTACTCAGTCTTCAAAGCGCCTGCCCAGCCTGGCTGCCTTAACTCTTCATTTTCTTTCTTTTGGAGGGATTCAAGCCAACACTTCAACCTGGCAGTCTTTTCAGTAAAGAACATAGGAAATGACAGAGGTCTGGAAGAATACATTTCCGCCAAAGCTGGTGACCAATTAGTTGCTTGCCACTGACTGTCATTCCCCTGCTATGAGTGCTGTGTTCTTGTAGCTTGGTGATAGACACACTGTTTATTTTCCACTTTACAGTCTTTGCTGATACTCCAAGTCCCACACAGCTGCCTTTAATGCAGCTCTTCTAGAAAGCTGGTGACAGGGGAAAAGATAAAAGGTATGGGAGAGTGGCTAAATGGCAACCCTGAGCAGACTTGTCTTGGGTGTACAGCAAAGAGAACAGTTATTTTACTCCCTCACCTTTTATTTTAATGCTTCCAAATGAAACTGTGGAAAACACCCAGTCCATGAGGTTAACGCTGAAAGACATAAGCACTGTGGCTAAGGACTTCGTGAGGGTTATTAAGCTGTTGACAATATGAAAATCAGACACAGTCACCACTGGTTCCATAATGGTCTCCTGTTGACGAGCAACTTCCCCTCCACACCACCCCCCCCACACCCAACTTTTATGATTCATCATATTTATTTTTCGTTTCCTCAAGCAACATTTTTTATTAGTTGCACACCCACTGCAGAAATTTAATTTCTGCAAGAGAACAACAAAGCAGTTGATTATTATTATGGAGAATCTGGTACAACATCCAGTGAAATAAAATCTATAAGGCATTAAAATGACAGATTAGGCAAGAGCTGTATTCATTTACAAGTGTTAGAACATCATGCTAATGACTCACAAGCACAACATAAAATGAAAATCAACTCTTTCATGCTGCTTTACGGAGGAACACTGCAAAGCTCGCAGGAACAGAAGCCAGAGTCGCTGTGAAAGAGGCGCTGTCCTTTTGTGGTGTGCTCACGGGTTCATCCTTGACGAAACACAAATAAACACACTCCTCTCATGCACAGCCGGAAGCACTCCATGCTTATCCTTTGGTCAGCCCAAACTAAACACTGCTAATCCCGGTAAGGTTTAAAGCGTTCATATGCACCTTGTTGCTTTTTAATGGAGAATAACACTTCACCTATTAGGCAACCTCCACTTTTTATATCCTGCCGGGAGACTGAAGAGAAAGCAGAGAAAAGGGCTCCTCCTGTGATCAGCAACTCAGTTCTTATTCCACACAATAAAGCCCTCATAATTTATATTTACTTGAATCACTCAGAGCCTATCAACTCTTATTTTCGATGTAATATTTATATTGCATGTTGTAGCTCAAGGTAGATAAGGAGCAAATGACAAAGATGTTAGAGACTATGAGGCCAAAACTTCTAAAAACTAGAGTAGTTATCCTGATAAGAGCACAGACATGAAAATATTATAGATAAAATGTCTCAAATAATCTCCAGGGCCACCATACCTGAGGGGAGAGAGTTCTGTAAGAGAACAGAACTAATAAATTCTGCTGATAATATTGGCCCGCACCATCCAAAAACAACTAAGTGAGTTTCAGCTTTCTTTTTACTTCCTCGAAGGGAAGTATGTAACACATTTCATAGGAAAGTCCATGAAACTATTTAAAATATTAAAAATGTGTTTGGAACCAAAATTTCATATATGTAGAAGAATTTATTGTTCTGACAATACTGAATTTAAAATGGTATGGCTCATACATTCTATAAATACATCAGTTCAGTTCACTTGCTCAGTCATGTCCAACTCTTTGTGACCCCATGGACTGCAACACACCAGGCTTTCCTGTCCATCACCAATTCCTGGAACTTGCTCAAACTCATGTCCATCGAGTCAGTGATACCATCCAACCATCTCATCCTCTGCCACCCGCTTCTCCTCTGCCTTCAATCTTTCCCAGCATCAGGGTCTTTTCCATATGAATTCCATATGAATATGTATTCTTGAGAATACATATAATGCACAATGCATTTATAAAAATATATAGACATATAATGTGCTTTATTATATATTACTAATTATATGTGAAATAATCCCTATGCCAGAAAAACAAATAGCATGATTTTTATTAGTGAACTTTTAGAGACTTGTTTCAGGTTGATTGAGTAGTTAATTTTTAGAAGGCAATATCAGACATCAGAGCTTCCTTTCCTTGAACCAGAAATTAAAATATACAAAAGTCTGATTTCTTGGCTCTATCATGGGTGGCACTGAAATATCAAGGGACTTTAAAATGACTCTGTCAAATAGCTCCTCTTAATACAGCAGACAGCAGTAGGTTATACAGTAGAGGGCTCTCAGTTCACATCAACAAAATCTGCCACACCATTTGCCAGCTACACCCATTCCCCTGGTTGTACCACGAGAAACTCTGAGGCTCAGGTGTCATCAGAACTTGTAGTACCTGTGTAATATCACTACCGATTTTCTTCTGTTCAAGGAAGTACACTGGAATACAAAGTGAACCAGAATATAAATCTGACTTGGTATCATTTATAGAAATACAGAAAGATAAGATATGGGCAGACTTTGCTAATTTAGTTATTAATAAAAAATCCCTCCTGATACAACTTGGGCATCAAGGTGGGGGAAGAGCTGACAGGGAGGAAGGACAATGTGGTTGGTGGCAGGGGACCTGTCTTCCAGTCCTATCCGTGGGCCCTGGGCAGCCCAGATTCACCTCCAGGAACTGTAGGAGCCTATAAAGAAGGGACTGGGAGAGTTCCAGACTCACATACCTCACAAGGTATCATAAGAGTAATAAAGATCATATGTTGTGGGACTTCCCTGGTGGTCCAGTGATTGAGAATCCACCCACCAATGCAGGGGACACAAGTTCGATCCCTGGTCTGGGAAGATCCCACATGCCATGAGGCATCTAAGCCCATGTACCACAACCACTGAGCCCGTGCTCTAGAGTCCATGCTACACAATAAGAGAAACCACCGCAATGAGAAGCCTGCACACGCCAAGAAGAGTAGCCCCCTCTACTGTAAATAGAGAAAAACCCACAGGTAGCAACAAAGACCCAGTGCAGTCAAACATAAGTAAATAAATTAATTAATTAAAAAAAAAACATGATATCAGAAGAGTACCATATAAAGGAAGCTGGTATACCTGTCAAATAATGGGCCACGTTTTACCATCAAACACTTTCTCTATGGTTGCTGACTCCTAGAACTCTAACAAACCCCCTTCATTTATAAGAAAATAATGAATTTGGGACTGTCCTGCACTTATACACAGAGTCCTTGAAGCAAATAATGCAACATAGCCTATGTGATGAGGCAACGAATGAACAGGCCAAGAATCACGAAATCATAAGTTTTAGAGGCAGAATACAAGTCTGAGAAACACAGGCTACAAGAAATGCCTGGAAATGGGAAGGAGCATCAATATAGGAGGTATACACAGATCTTATGTTGCACCTAAAGTTTTAATAAAGAAATCACCATCCCCTGCAATGGGGTAGGAAGGAAAAAAAAAAGAAAGAAAGAATGTGAAAATACAAATGAGCTCTGGCCCTCTCCCCACTGACTGGCTGCTAATTTCTTGAACTTCACCCAGGCTGTGTGTCCAACAGACCACATGGTGATTGCTAAATTGCTCAATGACCACAAGCTACAACCATGGGGAAAATATTCATGAAAATTAACATCCCATTTAATACTCACCACATTTCCAGCCAACGCTTTGTGTACCAGAAAGTCCTCAAACTGGCTCCAAAACTTTTCAATTCCTGACAAATGCACTGGCCCCTCTCCAAGGAGCTGGGCAGCAATCTGTGCTTTGTGCTGGTGTGTGGTGGAAGCGGCATTGCTGGTGGGAGAGCCAGTGGGTGGAGGCGTTCTTCTCAAGAAAGAGAAAATCTGAAGACCAGCGGTCTGGGGGACTCAACGAGGTATGAGAACGCTAACTCTCTGCATGGCAGGGGGCAAGTCTGAAATGCTTTCATTATTTTTTTCAAAATGAATGGCATGTCATAAAAGCTAGAATTTTGAGATAGTAACAAATACCCAATTAATTTTGTTCTCATTCGAGAAGAAAATTCACATTTGTTTTTAGCATATGAGGGCTTCCTTGGGAATAAAGTTTCTAATATATGAGCCCTTCAGGGCTTCCTTAAAAGCAAAACCCACCAAATTAATAAAATTAGCCTTGTCTTCTTTTTGTGAGCTTGTTGCTATGCTATTATTTGTTGGTCTTTCCTACCTTCTTCACAATGCATACAGTACTTCAATCATGACTCTATGCCAATAGCTTCAAAAATCTAAATTTATCCTATGAAATTCACCTTACTGTGACCCAGGCTCGCAGGTGTAGCCACTGAATACCCACCTCCTCCTCTCATTCACATGGACTGATTTCCCTTAACTACATTAAGAAAGCATAGCTATCTGCATTTCTCAAATAGTTTCAAAATCCCTTTACATACATGTTTTCATGAAAAAGTTGGTTTACAGGGAAGGCTGAACACATTAAAATGGATTTGACTCAAGACTTGATTTTCTTTAGGCTTCTTTATGTTCTCTGAAATTCTAGATGTGCGTAAATGATTATTTTTAGTGGTACAACCACAAAGCAAAGCGTAAGCTGGTATCTCAACTCTCTTTCCATCCTTTCTTGGACTTAGTCAGGGGCTTTGCACATACAGTGTAGTCACCCCATAGGTTTGCTGATGGTGATGATGCCGTAACAACATGTGTGGAAAATCCACCCAAAGCAGGCATGTCACGTCTGGAAACAGCCTTGCATAACCAGTGTCGAAGGTAGAATAGTCTAGTCACCACTTTCTCTTGCCCTCAAGAAGGGAAATCCACAGAACGAGATCACTACAAGAAGATTCAACCAGAAGCAAGAGAACTTTGTTTTACTGCTGCTTTGGGGATTAGCAATGTGACCAAGATGGGCTAAATCATATCCTCATGGCCACTCACCCGGTAAACTGGATCATTTCCAATATCTTTTTCACCACTAAATCCCAAGCTTAGATAATCTTTTCATTATCTACGATTAAACTAAAAAATTCTTCAGAACATCTAGGTCACTTCACCCAGTTTGGGCGGGGTCTTTGACCAAGAACATACTATGGGTTCGTTTGGTTGATACCAAGGTTGAAAATACCTAGATGATGAATGCTAAAAATTCTGGATGATTGATTGAGTTTTCATTTTTAGATAGTGTTTAGATTAGCTCTTAGGATGTTGTCAAGAGTTTCTTAGTTTCAGATCCCTGTACCCTGTCTTGTAGAGATATTTAGCAAAAAGGGACTCTCCAAGGGCTACTTTGCAATTCCACAGTGATTGCAGACCTAGGAGCAGGAGGCCTTTGGGGAACCTAAAAGCAGCTTGCTCTCTTTTAAGTGTGGTTCTCCAGTACCAACCACTGATGATTCATCTGGCTTCATGGCAGCAGAACATCATTTTTAAAGGAGGCACAAAAGAGAACCATGTTGTTCAGGTAAGGACACTTTAAGCATTCTGTGTATGTAAGTTAAGCCACAAAGAGAGTTCTGAATCACAGTGCAAACATCCTCCTTTAGAAGCATCATAAAATCGACTCTAAACTCCCACCACTAGTTGCTGTAGACATTATCCAAATGCTTGACTGGGTACATTTTAGAGAAACTGACTCACTTGATTGATGATCTCCAAGATACGACCTGCTGTAAAAAAAAAAAAAAAAAAAAAAATTGCCAGGAGACAAAGAGTTGATTGCCATTTCCTTCTCCAGGGGATCTTCCCAACCCAGGGATCGAACCCAGGTCTCCCACCTCCCACATTGTAGACAGACACTTTACCATCTGAGCCACCAGGGAAGTCAGATGATAAGCAATGGATTGTTATAAGATGTTCTGATAAGACTAGATTTTTAAGTGACTTTAAGAAGTTACCTAGGTATGTAAATAACTAAATCAAAGATAAGTTTATCTCTGATCAAAGAAAATGCTTGAATTGGTGGCACCTTCCTTTTCCTTTAATTAGCTTTAATGGATTTTAGGATTTGTTCATTATTGACCTAAAGCCATGGAACCCATGAGCTCAGATTATCTGCAAATCCTGTATTTGTATCAGGCTACATTTTGTATCACCTATGTAGAGAGGTGACGCAATCAGATATTTGTGAACTTGTACGCTGGAGACAAAAAGACTGAAGTTCTAATCTTTCCTCTTGCTTCTGTGACTTTGTGCAAGTCACGACATTCTCAAGGTCTTGGTTTTTTTCCACCTGTAAAATGGGCTAACATTCTCCACTGCACAATACTTGATAAAGCTTAAATGATAGAAGCTCTGTTGACATGGTACCTTGCACATAGAAAATAATATGTGGTGAAAAGTGAAAGTCACTCAGTCGTGTCTGGCTCTTTCGACCCCATGGACTGTAGCCCATCAGGCTCTTCTGTTCATGGGATTCTCCAGATAAGAATACTGGAGTGGGTAGCCATTCCCTTCTCCAGGGAATCTTCCCAATCCAGGGATTGAACCTGGGTCTCCTGCACTGCACGCAGATTCTTTACCATAGTTACTATTACTACACATAGGCTTCATATTCTTCATATTATAGTTGTCTTTTGATGAGTTCAGGCACTGTGGATGGCCTATTTACATGTGAATTACAACCAAACCAAGTCAGGTTCTGGATGAAAAGAAATGACTTTGGCTCATGTCCATATGGCATTGGAATTGCATGAGAGTTGAGACTGAAGAAAAGCAAAAGAGGACCAACACCTAGATTCGAAGACTAGCTCTCAGTTCCCCGGCAGGTAAAGATTTCAAGGATCCCCAAACATGGTTTTCAAGTCAGCAAAACACCAACTGAGTGTGTGCAGAGAGCAGAGACAGGAAAGGACAGGCTATTGGCTTAACTCTGAAGTATGATCAAGCCCCCCAGATCAGACCAGTGGGCAAAAAATCTTAGTACAACAGGCAAAATGCCATTTACAAAAAAAGAATGATGGAGTCTTTCTAAGAAAGTTCCTGAAATCCTCTCAGTGGGAGAGGGCTCTTTAAGACAGCTGGTGGGCCTTTTTGGTTATGCAAAAGTAGAAACTTGATCAAACTGTATCTTGGGAAAACATAGCATTCGACTGTTAGGCAAGCTATCTTCACAGGAATTTTCAGTTTTCTTCAGTGGACTAGGAGGGTGAGGGTGGGAGAAGGCTGGAAATCTGTGGGGCGAGCAGAGGCATTCAAGATGACAGTAGAAAGAGCAAGTGCAATGACCGGAGACTGAGCCCTAGGGGAGAACGTGGCCAGATGGATAGGCCCTGCAGTGACCACATTTAAGACTCAGAGGAGCAGAGATGTCACATGGTCAATTTAGAGTTGTTTTCTGTCCTGTTCTGGAATCCTTTTTCACTGTTAGAAACTGTCAATAAATACATACTATGTATAATAACTCATTTTTTTGTGGTGCTTGAGGAAATGAAGACAATGCTCAGGAGTGCAGCTGAGCTTTGTGGAGACAGTTCAGAGAAAGGGAGAATTCTGAGTCAGGGTGCTGGAAGAACATAGCATTTCCTATTCTCGCTCCACATTCCCAGAAAGCTTGGGGAAACCTAAATAATGGAGGTTGAAGCTGCTTCATTTTTATCTTAAAAGAATGACACAGGTATGCTGGAAGTTATTGTGGATCTCCAAGTTGTAGTTGTCTGTCAGGACAAGAATAGGAAGAGGTGTCGCAGGGAAAAAATCTCTCCCCCATCATCTGCTTTACTGTGAAACATGTCCTGATGTCAGGGTACTTGGGAACCAAGGAGAAGAGGTCTTGGAAAGGTTCAAGTCCTCCAGAAAGAAGGCCAAAAACTCGCACACAAACAAACAAACAAAAGGCAGAAGGGAAATGATGCCAAGAATTTCCTAAACTAGCCTGGGGAAAACACACAATGGAATTCAATTTTAATATGAATGTCTCCTGCTGACAAATGCAGAACAGTTGAGATCCATCTAACTCTCTTGAGAACTCTGCCCTATCAGAAGCTGAGGAAGAGTGGAGAGGGCACAGGCTTTTGGAGGTGGGGACTTAGATTTGAATCCTGGTCCTGCCATACTTGTTCGATATGTAAACTTGTACATGCAGTGAATCCTCCAGACCTCAGTTTGCCTAGATGTAAAATGGGAAGAATATTCCCCATAATGATCTGGCACATAGTCTGTGCTTCGTAAGTGGTATGTGGGATAATTTTTCCACAAATTCCCTTCTAGACTACCCAACACACTTGTATTAGCTGCTCTAGAAATGGTCCAAAGAAGACTCATGCCCTTGGCCTTCAGTCAGCTCAAGTACATCAGTGATCAAAGTCCATTCGTCAACCCCAGCGTCTTAGAGGAATAAAAAGGCATCTTACTCACCCTGTGCAAAAGCTTCTCTTTGCTTTGGTTTTCCTTGTTTGTTTGTTTTATTTTTAAAACAGCCCTTTCTAATTCCAGAAAAGCTACCAAGCAGCACTGTTAGCTATACAATTTTTTACACAAAATATTTATCATATGAAAGAGCTATGAAGCTTAATCTGGAAAAAATAAACAAAGTGCAAAGGAAGAAAAAAAAATCAGGGCACACAACATTTAAAATAAACTTTAAAAATGGCAGCATAGGAGAGCTTTTTTTTGTTAAGTCATTTGATTTAGTAATCTGTTGAGAAAATTAATGATCCAAACTAGTAGAAATGTTAGCACTTTTTGCGACACTTTCCCACACCAGCTCAGAGGATGTGCGCCATCAAAGCTGGATGGCGTAAGGGGAACCCACTGTGAGGGATCTGGCTCCGAATGTGCCTGCAGGAGGAAAGCGTGTCCCCTCAGTGTTCTGAGCGCCTCTGACGGCCGCTCCACCCACATAGGTCAGGCCACAGCAGCGCCTTTGAGGAGGGCAAGCATCAGTGAGGGAAAGGGACCCATTGACCACTTGCAATACAGTTGTAATCTCTGGCACGCCTCAGCTCGGGCCAGAGGAGGGTGACCAAATATGGCTGGTCTCATTTCATTGCCTTACTGGCCCCCAGCATGGTGGCAGTAACTTACTGGAACCTTGATGCAGGAGCTTATGAGGAAAGAGAACCAGGGAACAGTGAGAATACTATGGGTCCCAGACCCATCCTGGGATATAGAAGGGTTTGGCCAGTGCAGGCTTACCAGGGCTCTGAGGACACGCTGAGACCCCTGAGATCAGAAGCAAGGCCTGGACATGCCACGTAAACTCTGCAGCGTAACACGTTAACAGGATGAGATTTTTGTTTCAGTAATCATTACAGCTACAATTATATTCCCTCTGACTAATGGCGCCCGATTTTTGTCCTATACTGTTTGGAGAATTTTTACCCGAAAGTATAATAAGCTCAAGCAGGAGCCCTTCAGGTGGTAACGTGGCTCAGATGATGTTGTCAAACACCATTATTGCACTGAAGTGCTCATTATCTCCCCATGACACACCAAGTATTAGGCTGGACCATATATATTTTTTTAAAGATCTTCTGTGGTCAAATACTGGCAATTTCATAGGCTCATTTAGTATTTGTTAGGTGATGTCTCTCTCCCATCTTAAAATGTAAGCTGTGTGAGAGAAAGGACTTTGCCGTGTTCACTGCTGTGTCCCCGGAACTTAGAACAATGCAGACACGTTAGTAGGCATTCAAAAATATTTATGGATTGAATAAGTGAATTCCATTGACACTTAACAAAAATCTTTCCTGTGCCAGGCACAGAAAAATTCTCCTGTACTAAGAGAAGAATAAAATTATGAAAAAAAAATTTGTTTTAAAGAGCTTGAGTTCTCCTGGAAGAAAGAGACTTAAATCAGCAGTTACAAACAGCAGGTAAATGTGTGACAGAGAGAAAAGCAGGATGCTAGCTGAGCCTGCAGGAGGGTAGCCCTCCTGGGTGCGGCTGGGGGAGTAGAGGGAGTTGCCAAAAGAGAACTGAGGTTTGGGTTCCCAGTCACAAAAGACGCCTATATTGACATCTGGAGAGTAAAGGAGAATTAGGCAGGTAAAAAAAGAATCTGGTGAAAACAGCCAGATTTCTGATGTCAAACATGTTCACGTCTAGCTTCACCCATCTGAGAAAAGCAGGCATTTGTCATCTACCATGAAACTGATTGAATATACCAAAACAAGTCTTTTAGTTGTTGCTATCTGGGTAGCTTATTTGGACCTCCGATATCTGTAAGAACAGAATAAATCAAAGCTATGGGAAACAGGCAAGGCTAACTGGATTAAATAGGCAAAGGAATTTGTATAAATGTCAGCAGGGGCTGGGGTGCCATCCTAGGAAGAAGTGTGCTTTTCCTTGCAACTTCTCTATTTCCTTACATCTTCATGGAATAGGAACTAGTGTTTGACCTGTTATGGATCTGTCTGCTGTCTTGAAATTTAGTACCTCTTCTCTGTTTCTCTCATTCCAAACACTTTAGGAATACAGAGATTTTCTGAGTTCCATGAGAAAAATCATCATGGTTACTAAGAACATTTGTTCTATCAACTGCATTCTACAGGTAGAATCTCATCTCTGGGGTGGGTGACTCTTTGTGACCCCATGGACCATAGCCTACCAGGCTCCTCTGTTCATGGAATTCTCCAGGCAAGAATACTGGAGTGGGTAACCATTGCCTTCTCCAGGGATTTTCCCAACCCAAGGATCGAAACAGGGTCTCCTGCACTGCAAGCAGATTCTTTACCATCTGAGCCACCAGGGAAGCCCCCATATCAGGGCAGGGCAGGGAAGGGTTGTGGACCACACAGCTGACATTGTGGAGAAATACAAGACAGGATTTCAGGCTCCATCACTGGAAAGAGAACACGACCTTGTAGGTCTTGAGATTACACAAACAGGCCCCTCTAGAGTGTGAAACAAGAGAAAGTCATGGGAGGATGAAGCACTTGGCCATGAACCCCCAAATACAAACTATATCTCCCAGACTTCAAGTTTTGCTCCTTTCCCCATCCCTCCCTCCCCCTGTTCCGGGTACTCAGGGGGAAGGACCACATCATCTCTGCCTGTAAATCCCCAAATTGTTTCCTCACCGTGGCTATCCCAACCTGGCAAGGAAAAGAGCTACCGTCCTCACAAGCCCACGATGCTTCCAAGCAGGTCCTTCCCTGGAATGGAATCCAACCGTATAAAAAGCAGCTTCTTCACAGAACGGCTTCAGCCCCGACTGAGCCTTTGGGAATGGAATGCTACAAACTGTGATGCTTCTATTGTATGAGCAATTCAATGGGCATTTCATTTCCAGTCGCAATCCAAACTAAAGTCAGCCTGTACAAGCTGCCTTGCCGAGAAACAGCAGCTTGCATTAAAATTACAATTATATTGTTTTGCCGTGTCAGAAGCAAAGGTTAAAATCATATCTTGGCCGGACATTGTTTCTATAATATTGGCCCTCTGCAAAGCTGCCGTGCAGATGAGCCCAGAAATGATGATGTGAAATATTTCTAATACAAATTTTATTTTTATGTGAAACTATTCAAATGCTGCTGTACAACATGAACTACCTGAACCAAATCAAATCCTCAGGTCAATTCCTTCTTCCGAGTGCGCCTTAGATAACAAAGTCTTGTTCTGCGAATCTGTTCAATATATTAAAGTTGATTCACTCGGACAGTGTGTAAGATATAATACATTAATCTGGGCCATTTCAATTTCTGAGGCTGGGACTATAAAACTGGTGTGCTGCATATCTAATTTTTTTTGAATACCTGATTTATGCATTCCTCTGATGCCGAGTGTCGATGGTATGGTGGATGCGGCTGCTACATTAACAACGGGCTGCATCAGCACTCAAATCTTATCTTGTTAAATCAGACAAATGTAACTCAATGAAAAGGAAGGAATAAATGCCTGGGATGGTTGAAAGGAGTGAATTTTAATCCTGCTTGTTAGGGAACTTTCATGGTTTGCCCTGGATGACTAAGGTGGGGGTCCCCCTGAGACACCGGGCACCATGATTTATATTTATCTGTGATACATATAGTGGACACAGAGCATACATATGAAGATACCTTATGCAAACTGGCACACACCCTTATAGCAGATACTGTGCTGTCAGATGCAGTGCCTATATTTTACAGATGCTGTAAAATCGCTATTAGATAGACAATTGGTAGAAATGGGTCCCTTTTTAATATTTTCATTACAAATATAAAAACTGCTCCTTTGTGCATAATTTGCTATAATTTTCATCAAAAAGAAGTTACCATGAAGGCTAAATACCAGGAGGATGGAACAGCTTATCACAATCATTATAAAAACAATGTTTTCAGGAACTTTCGCGGCACACTGAATGCTGCCACCGTTCTATAGACAGGCAATTTTAATTTTCAGTGAAATGTCCCTGTGTTTGCATGATCAACATCTTTAGAAATTATCTTTGTGCCATACAGGAAAAAAAATTCATCCACGTGTTTGGCACAAATGACCAAGGCATTTGTGATTAATGAAATACACTTTAGAAATGAATTCTTAGGGACAATCCTGCACAGCTAACCTTTAATTTAAGTCTCTTTCTCTTAAAATATCCATGTACTTTGGCTTCAGAGAATGAAGTCAAGTGAAATCCTTTATTTACCCAAGAAAATAAGTTTGGAAAGATAAGATAGCATGGTACAGAGGTAGAAATGCACTGCCCATGAAATTGCAAGCATCACAAAATAGAACAATTACAGAAGAGTCTAAGCTGGAGCTGGAATTATTTAATTGGTTCAAAGCTGAACTTGCCTTCTCACTGACACTTTGGGAATGTATTATTTAACCATAAATCAGTTGTGCTCTCATTGGCTTCTCCCCTTCTTTAGTGTTTAATTATAGAAGGTGTATGCATGGAAGGTTGGTACAGGGGGAGGAAATCTTGTAGACAATAGATGTACTCGTACCCCTCTCCTCCCTGTGTGCGGTCTTGTCCCCATGCCCAAGGTCTTGGTCCCCTACCTGCAACATTGCTATCCATCAGTGTGAATGTTAAGTATTCCAATTGATTAGGACATATAACCAAATGGACTGGGGCAAAGCTTCCACACAGGTTTCAGAAACATAGAATGCTACAGTTAGGAAGGATCAGGGAGAGCTTCTTCTCACATCTAGTCATTTTGCAGACAAAGACATTGAATTCAAGAATGAAAAAAGCCTTGGCCAAGTTCAAAGCCAGGACTAGACTCCAGTCATCTGATATTCACATCCACCGCTTCTTGACTGTACCAGGCAGCGAAGATTCTCCACCTCTCCTGTAGCATCCATCCCCACAACACCAGCCTCAAGCCAGAGTCCCTCTTCCCTCTTACACAAATTAGTGTTCTCTAGACATCTCATTCAGAGAAGGCAATGGCACCCCACTCCAGTACTCTTGCCTGGAAAATCCTATGGACGGAGGAGCCTGGTAGGCTGCAGTCCATGAGGTCGCTGAGGGTCAGACATGACTGAGCAACTTCACTTTCACTTTTCACTTTCATGCATTGGAGAAGGAAATGCAACCCACTCCAGCGTTCTTGCCCGGAGAATCCCAGGGATGGCGGAGCCTGGTGGGCTGCCATCTATGGGGTCGCACAGAGTCGGACACGACTGAAGCGACTTAGCAGCAGCAGCAGCAGCAGACATCTCATTAGCCCCTCAGTGTGGACTAGTGGGGTTGGTTTAGTCGCTAAGTCCTATGGAACTCTTTGCGACCCCATGGACTGTAACCCACTAGGCTTTTCTGTCTATAGGATTCCCCAGGCAAGAATACTGGAGTGGGTTGCTATTTCCTTCTCCAAGGGGTCTTCCCAACCCAGGAATTGAACCTACATTTCCTGCTTAGCAGGTGGATTCTCTACCACTGAGCCACTCATGTGTTTGAAAAGTCATGAAACCTCAACCTTATCTTAATAGTAGTAAATGTGAGTCATGTTTGAGCAAGATTTGGTGAACAAAAACATGAAGCCATCAAGCTTTTAAATTAAAGGACTCATTAAAGCTCTTCTCATTAAAGGACTCAAAACCCAGTTTTAATTTGATAGGATGTAAATAATTTCTTTAAAAGAATCAATACAAAATTTGGTAGCAAGCAGTTTCAGGAGACGGAGAAGGCGATGGCACCCCACTCCAGTGTTCTTGCCTGGAGAATCCCAGGGACGGGGGAGCCTGATGGGATGCCGTCTATGGGGTCGCACAGAGTTGGACACGACTGAAGCGACTTAGCAGCAGCAGCAGCAGTGTTAGGAGAATGGGATCCAGGAGTCTGGGCCATGGTGTACCTGGGTCAGAGGGAGCAGAGCTGAACGACAGAAGTCACAGGGCAGAGGCAACAAACTCCAGCTCTTTGCTAACTACCAAGTGACCCCTGTGTGCAGTGAACAAGGGATCAAGTGTGGAGAACGCATGAGAAAGTGACTTTAAGGCTGATAAACAAAACAGTCTCCACACTAAGCCTTCAGGTTGTTTCCCTGAAGGGTCCTGCCTGGATCCCCACTGGGCTAAAAATGGAAAGAAGACGCTAACTTTGCAGGCTGTCATGTCAGCCCAGCAAGGAAAGCCTCAGACATGCAACCACTGAACTCAGTGGACAGTGGCTGGGGTGAGACTTTGGCTGCAAGCATACTCTGGAGCTACAAGGAACCTCAGCCATTTCCAAAACACCATCCTTTCTGAGAGAAGTTCTGGGTCACAGAGATGGACAACCCTTGAGGGCAACGTCAACGGGGTGGAGGCAGGGTGCACATGTCACCTGGGTCTTTTTGATTTCGAGAAGGAAAGGGAGACCTGAGCTTGAGCTCAGACTTCATTAGTACACGTGGGATGGTGCAGATGTATGAAGAGCAAATAACTTGAGATCTGGGCCTCACTAGATGCTTGAATTTATGTTAAAGTAGCTCCATTACATATGTGTCCCCCTGGGTCAGACTACATTAGCTGCATTCCTCATTCCTCATTCCATACGTGATGAACTGAAGAGTCAATGGAGTGTACTTCAAAAATGTGTCTGTAAAACATGTTTTTAGAGTCCACAGAACTCAGGTGTGGTTGAAGTGCAGGTGCAGGCGTGCATGTGTGCGTGTGTGTGACGGGGGGGGAGGGGGATAAAACGTGAAATGTCGTTAAGGTCACAGAACACTGACCTCATTGGCGGGGCTAATTTGATTGTGCGGGAACAATAGCATTGCACTCCTCTGCCAGCCAAGTGCATGCTAATTATGTGATTTGCCCTTGATAAGACCTTGGTGGGTCATTCAGCAGTTGTGATCTGTCACTGACTTCTAATCATGTATTATCGTCTGGGTGAGTCGGAATGGGACCCTAAGCTTTCTGTCTTTACAGCAATGTGGCACTCTAATTACCTTATGCCAAGTGGATATGCAGCGACTGAATTAAGTGATCAGTACGACTGCCTTCACAATCTTCCCTTTCTCCTTTGTGTTGCTTCATGGCAATTTACATTTTAAGACGCTGTGAAGCTTTTGGTGTGACTGAACATGCCACTCTGAAAAAAATAATTATTTTATTTTTAATTTGAGGAGGATAACATTAAATTCAAGCTATACTAGCCTCTTGCTTTATTTCTGTGGCATAGAACCAGACTCTACAAGACGCATCCTGGGAGCAAACTTGTTGAAAGGCATTCTATGGGGAGCCTGGCGTTTGCTTTCAAAAAATAAACATAACCAAGGGGATGGAAGAGGTTTGGGGAGAAGAGTGACAGGACTTTCCAACATCCTTCCTTTTCACTGTGCTAATAATTTGCACTTAATAAGCAGACCTAAACATGAACCATTATTTTCTACTTTAAAATAGTGCTTGGGGTCCATCAAAGGGAAATATGTATGTATATATATAAAAAAAAAAACTCAGTGAATAAAATCTCACCACAAAATATATTCATTAACTAGAGTAATGATAAACTGACCTTATAAGCATTGTAAGGTAAGTAGCAAATACCTGACATATTGATTAACTTGCTCCATGACAGTTTGAGGGATCAGTGTGTGATCCTAATTATGGTGCTGCAGCGTGCATTAATTTTTTGATCTTTTAAAATTTTGGTGGAGCTATGATATTATTCTCTATTGTTGCATAGCAACTCTCAAAAACTACAAAGCAATCTGTTATGCTAAACCAGTTGTACCAACATCTGTATTTGCCTAGAGAATGATCTAATGCCTTTTGCAAAGAAAATGCACCGCGACGTTTATAAAATTCGATACAATACACTGATGTGAATGATCCTTGAAAATACGAACTCTGAAGTACTCCTTGAAAGTTGTTATAAAACAGGCCAAAAAAAAAAAAGAGAGAGAGAGAGAAAACACCCAACCATCATCACAACATCATAGAGCAAAAGTTACGGTACTACTAAGAGGAAATAGAAAAAGGATTTTCAAAGTGTTTCTGCCTTGTATGTCAACATCGCAGCAGAATTCTTTTATAGTAACTGAAAAATCAAACCCAAAGAGGACAATTGAGAGAAAAATTGCAAGCCTTATTTTCCTTGAATCACATGATGTGGAAGGAACATTATTTGTTGAATCCTTGGTTTGTTTGGGTGGGAGAGGGGAGAAAAGAGGGGGCGAGATGGTGAAAGGAGTGGAGTGGATGGAGAAGGGGGGGATGGGGAGAGCCCAGAGAGAGAGAGAGGGAGGGAGGGAAGAAAGAGAATAGGCAAGAAAGAGAGAAACCCAGACTCAGAATATTCTGCATTCCCTGGGTGGTAAAACAGAAGAGCCCAAGGAAGGGGAAAAAAAAAACAAAACTGTGGAAAGTTGACACAGTCAAGAATAATGGCTAAATCTATCAAGTTTGATCAGGTCTCCTATAATGAAGTGAGGCTTCGTATTCCAAGCAGGGACAATGAAGACAGGAGTCAGGCTCTGGAAACGCACTGCTCACTTTGTGCTTGGAATATGCAGCAGCCAGCAGGGAGCCACCAGATAATTACACAGTATTTGTGCGGTTCCAGGAAGCTTCCTGCGCAGGTTGAATGCCTGTGCTATATTAAAAGGCAGCACAGTGAAATGTTTTTAATGAATATTTTTGTCAGAGAAAGAAAAGGCATTTGAATGAGTGTGTGTGTGTGTGTGTGTGTGTGTGTGTGTGTGTGTGAGAGCTAGCGATTGTATGCGTGTTTACGCTTGCGCACGGGAAAACCAGAGGTGGAATATCACTGTCAAAATACAGGTACTGTTATTTATTTTTATTCCATTATTTACCGTTTCAAGAGTGTGACGTTCTTTCAATAATACAAATCACAACATTCAGTTAATGTGATTTAGGGCTAATTGTACATATAATCCCTTAACTAATATTTGCTAATAATATCTTTCAATGAAATAGTACATCCAACAGAGGCTTAAAACAACTTTAAAAAATTCCAGAGGTAAATGAAATGTTTAGACACATTGAATCAGTAAATCCAAAGAAGTAACACAGATGTTGATAGGCTACTAGTCAGTAGCCTTTGGCAGTGATAGCTCTAAAACACAAGAATACATTATTTCAGCGTGGTTTCATTCTCACCTAACAGATGTAGATAATCCACTGAATTTTAAACCCACACATTCTGTTTACAATGTCTCTTAAAGTTCATTTTTTAGGGCAAGACAAGCTATAGACACCAAGAGAATTCACTCTAAAAGATGGTGATTTATGTAAGTCCAGTCTCATTTATCTAATGCCTCCTATATTTCAGATTTTTAAAAATTTATTTGATGAGAAAGTATTTAATTTCCTTCCATTCATTTTCTACTGTTGGTACTATCTATGTAAGGGCAGCTTTTTAAAGGCTAAGTGCCACTCAACAGTTAGCAACAGACATCACACAATAACTTCCTTTCCTAAATTAAATAAATTCTGCATTTCAAACTCTGAAGCTAACAAAAGCATTTCAGATATTCTCCCCTGGAATCAAGTGATTTTTCAGATAATGTAATGACTTATGTACCAAGGTATTAACTTAGGCCCCAAACCTCCACATTTTAAAAGAGGGTATTGTATTTCACATGGCTAAGTACCGATTGTAAACCATTATCACTTTTAACAAGTACATTCTGATGAGGTAACATGGATCTTTATTTGAAGAAAGAGTTCCTGCCACATTGTGTGACACAGATGGTAGGGGTCAACAATTAAGAACAGTGAGAGTTGGAGGGTTTGTTGGTTGAAAGATGGATCTGATGAGGCAATTTTCTCCTTTTTTTTTTTTCCTCCCAAAGTGTAATTTCAAGTAAATTTCTCAGCCAAGAGGCTTGCCACTCCCTCTAGCAACTGACTAAAATTTAATACCTCTGACCCTCAAAAAAAAAAAAAGAAAAAATCGGTGCATTCAACAAAAGTAGATACTGGCTCCAGATTATTATAAGAGAAAGTAATATCCATTCCAAATTCTCAAGGATTCGTTCCAAGGTTCCTGTCATTAAAATGTTTCCCTTTGTAAACTGTATTATTAATAACTGCAAATACCTAAATGGAATCATTTAAATGAAAACTGGTTTCTTTTATAACAATGGGAAAAAATCTAGCCCTTTTAATAAACTGATTCAAAATGAGTATACATAAAACTCTGAAAAGGAAATTTCAGCAGGCATTTATAGCCATGCACATTTAAGGGGAAAGAGTGGGAATTACCTTGGCATGTTTAAATCAGATTATCCATCTGTCCTCGAAGACTTACAATTCTAAAATATAGACAATGGTCAGATAAGATTTGAATGATAGCTTCTTCCAAATAATGTTCTATTATCATGCTATGTACTCAAACCATAAATGATGCAAGATGCTTTTCAATCATTGTGTCTACTCTTAACTTTTCATAAAGATACTCTACTACTGTATTAAGCAGTTTATACTCATCACAAAATGCATAAATCATACAGGTCAAAATGGTCTGGCTAGTTTTTTGAAAGTTTCAGTAAACAAAAACTTTATTTCAATATCATTTGATCAAAAAAACAGAAAGAATGAGAGAGTGGGAAATGGGCTTTTCTCCCTTTGCTGAAATTGATGGAAATATATACACAGGACAGTGTTCAATCGTAGGCAGAAACAAAGGACTCAGGAGAGGTCACCCTTCCATTTTGGTCCTTTCATAATTAGTAAACGTTCTCAAATCTTCCCCAAAATATTCTATTCTCAAAAATAGAGAATAATCACACTTAAGTGCTGTTCCACACCTTCCTCCCTTCTAGCTATGATGAAAATGTAAATTTACATTTAACAGAATTTTAAAAGAATATTTCTTCTACAGATCCTCTAATTTTAGTTTCTATCTTTGTTGTCAGTTATCCAAACAAATCTTCCTGATTGGGGCATTGGGGTCTAGAGTCTGAGTAAAAAAGACCAACCCAAACACCTCTGCTGGCATGGGAGAAGGTATGGAGGGCTTGGAAGGAGACAATCTTTGTTTAGGATATCTGCAATAATGCTTCTGAAACTCAGTGTCATTTTCATAAGGCCTGCTCCACATGCCAGCCACATAGAACTACATTATAAGTTTTGCAAAATTTGTATCATTTCATTTGACCCCCTCATTCTGAAGTCTCAAATTTCAAAGGTTTCTTGATAGCTCAGTTGGTAAAGAATCCCCCTGCAATGCAGGAGACCCCAGTTTGATTTCTGGGTTGGGAAGATCCCCTGGAGAAGGGAAAGGCTACCCACTCCAGTATTCTGGCCTGAAGAATTCCATGGACTGTATACTCCATGGGGTTGCAAAGAGTCAGAATCTACTGAGCAACTTCCACTTTCACTTTGTAAAATGAAGAGTAAGGTTTTCATTAATTGCCTTAGCCTGGGTATAATTGTAAAACATTAATCTAAAAATAGATGAAAAATACTAATACTTTTTTCCTTTCTGGAAGCCTGTAGGTTGTTTCACCTTCATATACACAAACGCTGGCAATATTCATAAGCAGTATCCCCATTTTTATCGGAGTGGTACCCCAAGATTATGTGGTCCTTGGAAATGCCAATGGTGCTTTCCAGCCCTTTTGCTTGCAAAGAGCTTTGTGCCATAGAAAAAGGTTCCTCTTTATTTTCTAAGCTTCATTTTATTCAGTTGACTCTTTTTCACATTGTTATAGCTAGTGAACATATAGCAAAGCTGGATTCAGAAGAGAACCTGAAGTATTATCATAACGCTTAGAAGAAATGGCTTCACACTGTATAATCGATCAAAGGTGTCAGATTTACAAAATGCAGATTTTCTGTCACTTTTGGGCACTCTAAGCACTGTATCTTTTCACTAGGTGCTGACTGCTGTTTTAATGAGGCCCTTTGGTGGCTGTAAAAACCTGAAAGAAGAGGATTAGAGGGGTTACCCTAGATATCGTCTATTTGTCTTACAAATTTCACACTAACTACCAATTACATCGCCATAAACCTTTTGGCTACTTCAAGCTGTATGCCATAGAAAACATAAAAAATATGCTATGTTAACCTCTCCTATATTATACGCATAACTACAGCCACTGATGCAAGTAACATATCTAATGAAGCCAATAATGAGGCTCTTTAAAAGTAGTCTTGTTATAGGAATAATATTAGAGCAGTTCAGTTAGAGGCTAAGGTCCATTATGGAATACTTCCTATAGACTCTGGTCCCAGATCTGGAAAGATGCTGACACACGAATTCAAGCTCCAGAAGGGCATTCATCTTGCAACCTTCTACTTGTCATGCTTAATGGGACATCCTGCCTAGGTGAAATGAACCTGATGTATTCAGGTAAACATAATTTAATAAGGAACGATAAAAAGAAATAGACTTCTGGTATGACCCTAGGAGATGAAAACATCTGCCATTTTATTTAAGAACCTAACTCACAAGAAGAATCTGCACGACGGTGCCTGGTACTGGGTTGCCACAGTAGGCTCTCAAAAATATATGTATTGTATTACAGAATAAATGGACAAATCATGGTTAAAATTTTGAGACATCATTGCTGTGTCCCCGCCCCCACTCACCACTGAATTTCCTGCAATCCATTTTGTTGGCGGGGAATGATAATGCCAGATAGCAAAGGCAACTGTGTTCATCTTGGGAAAGAAGACACATATTAATGTGGGGTTAAGCATCTGAGTGTGAAATCAAGGTCCGCAACAATACAGCATAAGATTTAAAAAGCAGGCATGAATGTCAGTGAGTAACCGTGCATCCTCTTTCATTTGCAATCACTCTTAAGTCTAATGAGCTTCCAAAAATTGTGTCAAGGTTTCAGATAAGCTTATAAAAGGCAGCTGTTGGAGAAAGTGGTAGCCCATCCTGCCAAATCAAGCATTACATCAGCCTCATGCATTTGCTCATACACACCCACGGCCCCCCTCCCCCACACACACATAGACACACGCAGTGTGCAATGGAACTTCACCTCCCTCATTCCATGCCTAGGTCCTGGTCTCCTACTGCTTTGAGAGAAACAAATCTAAAATGGCCCCAGAGAACACCGACTGGCTTTCACATGTGAAGCAGCTAGCACCAAGAATCAAGATATTTATATGCTGGGTGATGAATCATTGCTTCGAGTCACTGAATGGAGTTTGTCATTAGGAAATCTGCCAAGTTCCCTTTGATTCAAAGATAAAATGAGCATGGCATTTTTGCTCAAGGTTTAAAAATTAGACAAGTGGGAGATATGATTCAAAAATATCATCTAAAAACACCTGAAAACACTCTTTCCTCCAATCCTTCTTCCAGCTATTTTCAGAGAGGTTAAAACATGGTTAAGTGGATTATTTGGATAATAATGTGGTTAAATCTATTGTTGTGAACTTGAATTTATCACAGTTCTATATTTAGCTAGCCAGGCACTTGTAAATCTACAGAGCTCATTTTTATGGCAAAATCAATACATTTATCCCCCCTAGATAATATATGTTACTTGTGAAAATGAGTCTTTTACTTATTTCTAACAGGGACAGTTTATTTCTAACAGGGACACAGAGAAATGTACATGAACACTTAACAGACCAGTTAAAAATAAAAAGTCTGATCAGATAATTCAGAGATGATAGGTCTTCCTTAGCCTCAGTTGCTCGAGTGTCTGCAAGGTGTACTACCTAGTCAAAGAGTCTCTACATATCAGCAGCATTCATTTCTTAGATGGCAATAAGTGTCATCAGTCCCACTAGACCATTATCCATGATGGTAAGAAAGCTGCCCAGGCTGGAGGAACCAATCTGACCTGTACTGATGATCAGAACACATGTCAAAGAATAATGTCAAGAGAAGGCAATCACTTTCCCAGTGCATTTGAGTAGACTAGGGTACATGCAGAAAATCAGGTGTTTGGAGCACCACAGATAAATTTTGATTCATACTGTTATTTTTGTCCAAATCTCTTACATGTCTTATCTGCAAAATGTCAAGAAGAGTTACTCATTCATTAAACACTTTGCATAATCATTATATAAAGCACCATGGAAATGAAAAATACTGTATTACTTTGTTTTTCTCCCTTGTTGAACTCAAAGGACTTCCCATTCCATAGTCAATAAAGAAGAAAGAAATGAATACAGGAAGGTGGCTCTTATGAATATTTTCTTAATCATGACAGCCTTGGATTAGTAACCAATCCATCTTTGATCCTTCAGTAAGAATTCAGGGATTCATGAACTGCCAGTCCTGGAAGTAACTGCAAGGCCATCCAAATCTCCAAGGCACACCAGATAATTTTCACTGCTTAGTGGCTCCCTTGGACATCAATCCAGAGGTAGAACCTGTTTCTGGGGTTTTTGCTTTGCTTGTCCATGATCTTGAAACCCAGGTCCTTATTCTTGCCCTTAGATGCCACATAATTCTATCTAGATATGTACTGCTGCTGCTGCTAAGTCGCTTCAGTCGTGTCTGACTCTGTGTGACCCCATAGACGGCAGCCCAGCAGGCTCCCTCGTCCCTGAGATTCTCCAGGCAAGAACACAGGAGTGGGTTGCCATTTCCTTCTGTAATGCATGAAAGTGAAAAGTGAAAGTGAAGTCGCTCAGTCGTGTCCGACTATTAGCGACCCCATGGACTGCAGCCTACCAGGCTCCTCTGTCCATAGGATTTTTCAGGCAAGAGTACTGGAGTGGGGTGCCATTGCCTTCTCCGCTAGACATGTACAAAGACATGCAAAAGGAATAAAATCTACCCATAGAGAGCATATTAGAGACATTTGGAATCTATGGGCCCGATTCCCAGAAATCCAAATTAAAATGAGATTTCGAATGAGAAAAAAAATTGTTGATGCTGCTAATCACCCTAATAAAGTTACCTAGCTTTTTCTGGATCATTTTTTCTATGAGGAGCTGTGCTCTACTCTATATGGAATACACTACGCTGAGCCGGATAAAAAATGTCACCTTAGGCACCTGAATTAATAGTTTGGTTATGTACTCGGTTAAGTCTTTACTATAGATCAGCCTAAGTGTGCTAGACAGACAATTCTTTAGAGCTAACATTTTAAAAAGGTGCCAAAGCCCCTTTGAGAACTATGTGAATTATCCAGATTCAGAGAGAAAAAAGTTAAATATACAGGGCTTTTTTATTTCCCACCCCCCTTAGTTGCACTGAATAAGTAAAACGGCAGCAAAGTTGGCAAGAATAAATACTTCCTCGGTTTTTCTAAAGCTGCAATTAATGATAATGAAGCTACACCTTATATGGCAAGAAATACAGTACAAATTGGATAAGTAAGAAAAATGATCAGCCATTGTGCGCCTCCGATATAGTACATCAAGGTATCGCCATGGTGAGGCTATCTTTATTTTAAACCATTAAAAAAAACAATATAAATCTGCAGGCAGGTGTTTCTTGTTGCAGAAGTATTGAAAGTTGTAATGCAAACAATCTAATTTTAGCATCTATGTAGAGTGTGAAGTAAATTTACTGATCATTGATGCATTGAGCATGGGAAGAAATAATCAGCAGGAGCTTTCAGCGAGATTATCCTATTAAAGCAGGAAGACTTCATGTGGTTGTTAAGGAAGTAGTCAAAAGCAGGTGATGGAAGTGGGGGTTTGATGACTCGTCAGTGGGCCCAGTGTACATGTTAAGTTGTTGTTTTCTGCTCAGCTAAGCAGCAGAGAATTGATATGTTAGCAATGAAGTGCAATGACAATTAAATTGTAACTGACCTACATGTTACCGTCATTATGCGTTCTCTTTTTTACTGCTTTCCCTCTTATTTAATCACACAGTATGGGGTTTTTATTAGGCTGTAATGTTAAAATCTTCATCCATTTAGCCATAAATGTGTGACTGGATATCTATCAGACTTCCTTGCGCTATACAAACAAAGCCATTTTGCTGAATCACTGTTGACTTGTTTGTGGCCTAATTTAATGAGTGTAATAACTTACATTACTATCCAGTTAACATTTAGGAGCCCAGAAAAGACCTGCTAGCACGCAGTAAGCTACTGTATCCATTCTCTATTCATATCACTCCCCTTTGCAGTAAATTGTATACAATAATATGCACTGCTTACAACAGAAGCTCAGCTTCCATCAGCTGATGAGAGTGGTATTCTAGGAAGTTCACTATGCTTAGGCTGAAATGCTTCTGAACAGAAGAACCAGACAACCAGCCGGGATGATCCCCTTTTTCTGCAGACCATGGCAGCTGTGTCTTAACCCCTTAAAAATAATAAATGCAGGTTATAACCTACAGACAAAAATGGTTTAGTCCTTCCTCCTATTTTCTTACTGTGATTTTAAGCCTCTTCCCTCTCCCCATACTCAGGGATAAAAAAATAGTTACTCAAGGAGAGGGAAAGAAAAAATCTCTGCTAGTTAAGCAAAATAAAGTTCCAGGATAAAAATATAAGAGCAAAAGCCCACAAATAAATTGGGTTGTCTCTATTTATATTTATGTGATTAAGCTGCCTGTGATCTTGAATTATGTACCATTTTATCCTTCTCTATGAGAACGCTACCCTTCCTCCCTCTCAACCCACACAAATCTATGTTATTTTATTAAATGATTCCTTTATACAAACATACTGTAATTTATGTTTCCATTATAGTACTTAAAAAAAGATAAAAAAAAAAATGTTGTCACCTCATCTGCCTTAGTCACTTAACTGGCATCTAAAAATTCAATAGATCGATCAAGTCACCAGAAAACAGTCTTATTATTTTCATACTAATGCTATGTATAGATGACAGAAGTAAAGTTTTTTACTTGCTTGAAATAACCATTATTTCAAAAGCAACATACACACACATATATGGAGTTGACAATTTATAAACAAGTATTTTCACACTGAGAGAAATGGAGCAGATGGACTTTCTTTTTTTTCTTTACCCTTTCAGAGCAGTTTCACTGCATTGCTTGTGTCAAGACTAAAGTCTTTAACTACTATCTATTAGGCAGTATCTCTGACTAGCATTACAGTCTTAGAAGTCTCTAATAATACTGTGGGAACAAAGATCATGCGTTGAAGAGACACTTCTAAATTTTACTTCTTTTCATAAAATAGACAAAGGCAACCTGCAGGCCTCTTATCCCAGAGAAAAATATATCACCCTGGACGACTGGGAAATTATTTTGGTTTTTGTAAATGATGGGCCATGTAAAATATTTGAGTATGCTAATGAGAGCTTCTATGTCTGGAATTTTATCTCAACTATGAAAATAAAAACCATTTAATGAATGAGTTTATGTTAAAATAAACTCAAGTCCTAGAAATTCAGGGAGAAAAGCAACAAGATAATGTTTTTCAATACTGACTTCCTATGAAATACCACACACTGGGAAAAAAGACTATTAAGATTTTTTTTTTAAATCAAAATCTTTGCTCCTATGGGGCATGTATTTTGGTCAGAGGAGAAAAACAAAACATGAACAAAATAAAAATTAAATAGTATATTAGAAGGTAAAAATTTCCAAAAAAATAAAGCAGAAGAGAAGGCGTGCTGTGAAGAAGGTTGGATTTTATTTTGGGTAGACGAGGAAGACCACTCTGAGTAGGTTCATTTGAGCAAAGACTTGAAGGAGATAATTAACTTACATTAATATATAACCTAGATATATATTATATTTCATATTAATGTGTAACTTTATGGGTACCACATCTATATTAACTAAAAAGTGTCATGTTAAATTGGATCTCAACCAAAGAAAGGTTCAAAGAAAAGCTACAAAACAAAAATAGTCTAGAGGTGGTATGGCATTGGACCACCCGGAAGGCTGGTCCCTTTATGTCTCTCACAATGTCCCCATTTTGAGTCCACAACCCATTACCTGTCCTTGGAGTCAATCTGTCACCTGGGGGCTCTGGAGTGACAGCAGTCCCCAGCCAGGTTGGATGAAGATGCACCTGTGCTCTGATCTTGACTCTGATACTATGTAAGATACAGATAATACAATAATCCTGACCACTTTTAGCTCTTATTTCCAGCCAGGCCCTTCCCATGAAACACCTCTGTAGCCTTGTTATGCCCAATTTGAAGCTGAGTAAAGGAGAGTTCTGAGAAAGGAACCAACATGGCAAAGTTCAGCCAACTAGTGAGTAGAAAAGTGAATTCTTCGACTCTTTTACACAGCTCTTTCTACCAAGGTTAGGACAAAACACAAACCAAACCAAAATCTGTAGTGTCAATTCAGACTCGCAAGTGCATGGGAGGGTTCACAATTTGGAGTGGAGGTTGAAAGCCCATTAACTCTGAAGTTAAATGCTACCATTTATGTATCTGGTGGTACTCCATAATGTAAATTGTGGAGATTAGATAAAACTTTTGATAGAAACTGCCAATGTATTGATGCTTCCTTCTTTTCTGAGGGTAGTTACTGCTAATGTATATGGCATTTTTTGTATAGATAGTAAAATGAAGCCTTACTCCAAATGGAAACAGCTCAGTGCTGGGATTGGGGAAGGGGACTTTCAGCCAGATTCTGTCCTCACTGTGTCTCTGTCCATGTATTCTTTGCAGCGATTCTTGGTAACTCTGCTTTCAGATTTTACATAGTCGTGACCTGCCGAGTGAAGGCAGCGGGAGAGGCTCTACCTCCACTTGATCTTTTTCTTCATGCTGTTGTGTTGACCCCATCTTTAAACATCATGTTTCTTTTTTTAAATCAATTTTTATTGGAGTATAGTTGTTTTACAGCGTTGGGTAAGTTTCTGCTGTAAAGTGAATCAGCTACACACATACACACACACACATATAGATATAGATATATCCCCTCTTTTTTGGATTTCCTTCGCATTTAGGTCTCCACAGGGCACTGAGTTCCCTGAGCTATATAGCAGTTTCGTATTAGTTATCTGTTTGGTTGCCCAAAATGTTTTGTGTTTTTCCTTATATTTTTTGGAAAAATCCAAATGAACTTTTTGGCTAACTCAATATTTTACACATATTAATAGGATCAATAGTGTGTGTATGTATAATATATATCAATCTCAATCTGCCAATTCATCCCACCCCCACATGCCTCTCTTGGTTTAACATCATGCTTCTTGATTGACATTTTAAAAATTCATCATGACAAGTGTAATATTAGAAATTCTAATAAACATCTATATGAAGAAAACAATGCATTTTGGCAACAGGATAATCTTGGATGAGCAGGTTTGAAGCTGCAGAACACTTTTTGCTCTCCTTATTTCTATTCATTTTCCTTCCAATATATGGAAATGAGCTATTTCAAGCATAACACCTAGGGGTTATAAATAAATGTAGATTTCTGAGCCACAAAGATGTGAGTTCAAAGCCCAGCTCTGCCATTTACAAACTGTATGATTTTGGCTAAAGTCCTTCATCTTTCTATCTGAACTTGCTTTTGACTTAAAAGAAATAGGATAATAGCTCTACTTTTCAAGATTTTTTGGAAGATGGAATTTCAACCTGGACTTATTTCTTCTTCACTCTGCCACATAGCTGATGCCTTTAGGAAAAGTTCCATGTCTTTGGTCCTAGGCCCTCCAGAATGTCATTGGAGTTCTGTCCTTACAACCCCGTCTCCAGTCACTACCATCTTTCATTCCCCCACAACCACAATTTCTCTATTTCTGCACTGCCCTTTATGCTTTCCTAATACAAACCTGATTCTAATTCCTTCAAACACACCATAGTATTTCATGCCTCTGTACCTTTTGTCACACCATTCCCTCTTGGAATAGCCACAGCTCCCCACAGTCTCTTTGGAAACTTCATATTCATCCATTAGTCCTGACTTAGCTTTCACAAAAATTAAATGAAAAAAAAAAAAAATGTACTCAGTATGGTGGATGGCATGGAAGAAGAATTCAATACATGTTCTCTCTGTCTTCTCTATGCAAATCTCTTCCGTAAAATTAAATAGGCTTATTGCTCTGTGTAGCTGTACCACATCCATCCCGCTCTATTGGAGAGAAGCAATATGGATGGGCATAGTGAAGAAAGCATTAATTAGAACAGTCTCCATTCTGATCAAGCTCTGCCACTTAACTAACTCTGAACCGTGAGCAAATCATTTGCGTTAGATGACCTGTACATCAGAATTAGCATTATTTACTTTTCCCAATGATTGTAAAGACTAGAACTAACAACTTTATAGTACATGGCCACTAAAAGCAGCTACTATTAGTACACCATACAAATAAGCTACGTTCTTTATAGTGACACCCTCCATATCACTATGAATGGAGTCCAAAAAAATCGAATCTTAAAAATACAAGTTGAGTTATAATGCCATTCATTTTTGAGTATACCTGAGTCAGAAGCAAGGGAATGAAATCCAATATTCAATCATGTTATATCTGAATTCGATTTGTTGCAGAGTGCATTACTGTGGGATTATTTTCATCATTACTATGTATTTTCTTTCCTGTCTACTTTATTTACTAGACTATTAGTTCCTTAAGTACAGACCATACATTTTAAGCATAGTCAAGAATACAGATGTATCACCTAATTCTGTGACCCTGGGAATGTTACTTAAACTCCCCAAATCTTGGTTTCTTCATTCTAAAATGAAGATGATAATAATAATAATGCCTACATTATGGAATATTGTGAGAAGTAAATGGCTGAGGCATGTAACATATTTTGGCACTTAATAAATGCTCATTAAAGGTTAGCAATGGTTATCATCAATCATCTTGTTCTTATCACTATTTTGATTATTGTAGACCTCAATACCTATCATAGAGGCTGTTTATGTATGAGGCATTCAATAAATCTTAGTTTAAAAAATTTGATCAAATCCTCTTAAAATTTGGAAGTTGTCATATAGGGTAGCTTCCCAATTATAGGCTCAGTCCCCTTATGGGTCCCTCCAGATGGCTGCCTGTGGAAGGATCACTCTCTAATTGGCCTGAATTCCCCCAAGTCAACCATTTGCTCAGCACCATACTGAGGGCCCGAGGCCCTCTCACCCAGCTCTCTCTCCTTCCTCCAACTCCTTCCACCAGAACTGGCCAGCCTCGGGGCAGTTGGCTTCCGCCTGCCTCTCCCACCAGCTACTGCCAAGGATGCTAGCCAGTCCTTTATTGGAGCCAGGTGGAGTTGGCATAGCCAGCTGTTGTCCGCCTCGTGTTGCCCAGACTTGTGGATGCCAATCTTCTTCCTCTGTGGCTCGGGATAAATCTTTGGCATCTTTGCTCTTTTCTGCAAGCCCCCAGCAATAGGGTCCCCATACTCTGGATTTTCCTTGTGGGAAAGGCACTGTTAGGAAAGTTATAATCCTATCATTCATTTACCTACATTCACCTGTTAGTTTTACTGAAAGTAGATCAATGTAAGTAAGATACAGCAGGCTTTGCCCTCAAATAGTCAAGGAAAATAAATACACTGACTCAATTAAAAAAAAAAAAAAAAAGAAGGGGATTCCTGAAGTATCTAAATAAGCAGCTTGTGAATCTAGGTGCCTTATACTGAATCCTCTAACTCTGGGCACCTCTTCTAGGAAGTTTCCATTTGTAATTATGCTGAGCCACAAGCTGATTGATCTCTCTTTAGAGGGGAAGTGGAAAAACAGAACTTAAGTGTTTTCAGCATTCAGCTCTCCTAAATGCGATAGCCACGGCAGACTTATCTGGCGGGAGCTCGCAGGAAGCCTATAACCGCTTCATCCTAACTCTCCGAATGCTGGCAACAATTAAATGAATTCTTAAGAAGAGAATCAAAAAAGCAGGAGGCAAAATGAATGGCTTATCCAAGTGCTAAGGAAGGAGAGGCTGTGTATTCAAGATGGAAAGAATATAAATACACACACACATGCATATTATGTTACATATCTATAAAAATGTGAAATGTTATTTATTTTGAGAATACCCAGTCATTTCCATCTGTAGTAAGAATCCATAATAACATTCTCTGTTTATATAACTCTTTTCACCTCAAGAGATCCCGAATGCATTTCAGACAGCTCTATATACAAACAGAGGCCAGGAGCTCCATCATCTCTGGAGCTGGTGATGGGAGCCAGGCAGAAAATGCCTGTGTAGCTCCATGCAGCTCAGAGACCGCTGATAGGAGAGAGGCCGGTTAGTCAAGGACAACAAGGCAACCGCCACATTCTTAAGACAGTGTCAGAGGGGCCTTCAGAGTCTGGGTGACACTCAAATTTTGATAGCTAATTAAGAACAAAAGGCAAAGAAAACTCCATTTATTTACTTTGGAAGGATGAGGGATGATGTGGGGCAGAACAAGGTTAGTGAAGCAGTGACTTCAGAGAGCAGAAATAAATCTAAGGAATAGATCACGAAGTCTCCCCTTCTGGCTTAAATATTCTTATTACACGGAATATGCTTTAGATGGGAGACACATAAAAAGGTAATATCTATTGATTCATTTATGCTCCCGTTTTCACCCATAGTCTGCTTTCCCAGAAAGGAATGACTTGATCCCTAAGAACCCTGTTCTTTTTCCTTTACCAATTCAGTCCACCACACAGCTGGTCTGTCTTCAAAATAATAATCTTAAAAATATAAAGAATAAGGTGGCAGCAATGATTTACAGGTATTCCCACCTCAGAAACCAAAGCTTGACAGAAAGTATATTTCTGCATGGGCCTGATAATAAGATCCTAAATCTGCTAACATCAACACACCAGAAACTTCTGACTATCCAGAAAATAAACTGGAAAGTGGCTAGCCCCTGAGCAAAGAAAAGATTCCTGACCAAGTGCCCAGGTATCAGGATTGTACTGGAGTTATTTAAACCATCCTTGCCTGAGAAAGAACTGACTCCAGGTGACAGAAGTGGGAGAGGGAGTGAAGGAACACACCCTCCTCTGGAGGAATGAGAAGAGATTCTGGGGTGGAAGTAGCCTGCTGACAGTGCTTGCAGCCCTTCCTTCCCACAGCATCCTGGGATCCTTTCAGTAACCCCTACAGAGCCTTGCTGCCCCCAGCTGTCATGGTCCCATAGAGACATCCCCGGCCAGAAAACTCCAGTATCTGAGCACAGCCAGAAGTTCTAGTTCCTGCCAAGTCAGACGTCAGCTTTCTAGGGCCTGGGACCTCATGGACTTTCCATATCAACTCAGCAAAGAGCCCAGGGCAAAACAGAGAAGTGCTGAATTTCTCAAGGGTTTCAATGCAGAGCAGGGAGAGAGATGAGGATGACCTGGTGCAGGAAGCATGCTCACTGTTACTCTGTGAAGTGGTGAAGTTGTGTTCTGTCGAGGGCTACGGAGGAAGAGCTGGCAGGAGCACAGGGCCAACTGGGGCCACCCGAAACATTCTGGGGAAAACCATCCCCTCCTAGAAAACAGGCCCCTATCGGACTTTTCTGGCAGTCCAATGGTTAAGACTGCACTTCTAACACAGAGGGTCATCGTGTTCAATTCTTGGTCAGAGAACTAAGATTCTACAAGCCAAGTGGCTGGGGAAGAAAAAAAACATTCAAAAAAATGTAAAGAAATAAAAATCATTTTCCCACTATTAAAATGGTCTTTTCTGGCCATCTAGGATTGGAAGAACAGTAATGAAAACAATTCAGCCCATTCAGAGAAGTCTACTCTAGAAGAATGCTCCCAGAGTGAACTTGACACTCAGGGTCACCTTGGTGAGATAGGTCAAACAAAAAAATCTTACAAACCAGGAATGTGAGGCTCAAACAAGACAAATAGCCTCACAATCTCTAGAACTGGAGCCAGAAGCTTCTTACTGCAGAATTTCAAGTTCTTTCTGTTGTACCTTGCCCAAAGTTATAATCAGTAGGTAGGAGATCAAAATGGTTTTCAGACTGAAATACTTGTGCTGAGCCCAGTGCTTCACTTTGGCCTTGAGAATCTTCAGCTTTCATCACTTTAATATCTTGAATGGGGGCCATGGAGAGGGGAGGTCCCAAGAGGTATAGGGAGAAGCAATAAGAATTTTGGTTTCTTTGTCATTCCCATTTAGTTCCTCCTTGGCACCCCCCACTCCACCCAAATACACATTTAGTCAGAAACAGAAAAGGATATATTAACAGAGACAGGTAGACGGGCAAATGGATGTAGATTTATTTTTTTAATACATGATATATTCTATGCTATTTCAGTTCTAAGTTATTAGGAATAGTTATTAGGATAAGTTATTAGGAATAGTTAAAAATCCTTATAAACAAGCCCCAAATGGCAAACAAAGGCTTTTCTCTGTAGGACAGGGAAAATTCATGTCATTAGAGATTACGGAGTTCAAGCCTATAAAATTATAATACTAAAACCAGGCAATGTTTCCTGAATTTTGGAAGACATTGTTCAGAATCAACCAAGAGAGTATTTGTTTGCACACTAATCAGTAACCCTTGGCGCTTACTCCCCCAACTAAGTCTAGGCTTACAGAAAAAATCTACGTATACCAGCAAGTTCAAGGCATCTGGATACATGCAAGCATGGCAGGAACACAATGGGATGCTTGAAGAACACCCATGCTTGTTCCTCGCAGCCAAACCCATGGACAGCAACTGCACTCCCCATGACATGCTTCTTGGCACACCTGTTAGAAACAATTTAGGGCTAGATAAAACAGCAAACAGGCCCAGTGTGACATCTTCTTAAATAAGGAGTGGGTCACATTGTCCTTTTTCTGGCCTCATGGCAGATTTCACTCTCTGTTCTGGAGGGTTCTGCAGCTGTTGGCAGAGCTGACCATAGGAATAATCATCTTAAGAGAGATTTTCTTACAATTGAGTGGAATGGGAACTGTCGCGTATTTAGAAAACATATAAGCATGCGTTAAATGGAAATTTATTCCAGAAGGAAAAAAGAATAAAGACAAAAGAATGTTCTTCAAATGCCAGGACAGTCAAGTGGAGGCAGGGGTCTAGCAGTCAAGATAGACTGGGCCTGCATCATGAAAAAACAACCTTGAAATTTCAGGGGCTTAGAACAACAACAAACATTCTTTTTCCCTCACATGTTCTACAAGTCTATTTCTGATCTGGGGTGGGGGTAGTGGTGGGGGTGTTGAGATGTGCAACTCTAGGTGCCCTCGCACAGGGACAGTCCCTGGTCATGGACAGAGAGAAGAGAGGTGAACTGTTCATTTCACACTGAATCTTACAGATTCTCTGAGAAAATAATGCTCACCCCTTCAGTGACCATTTCATTGGCCAATGCAAGTCACTGTGCCATGGCTAACTTTATGGGCCTGGAAGTTAAATTCTCCCACGTCCAGAAGAAGAATAACAAACATTAGTGAACAGTTCTAAGGACTGGGTGGGTGTGTGCATTAGTCACTCAGTCGTGTCCAACTCTTTGTGACCCCATAGACTGCAATCCACCAGGCTACCCTGTCCATTGGATTTCCCAGGCAAGAATACCAGAGTGGGTTGCCATTCCCTTCTCCAGGGGAATCTTACTGACCCAGGGATCTAACTTGGGTCTCCTGCATTACAGGCAAATACTTTACTGTCTGAACCACAAGGGAAACCCATTCTAAGAACTAGCAGCAGGATATTTGTTCATTGGTCACCAGATGGTTGAGCCAATTTCATTGTTTGGGGTTTCATTATACAGGGTCCAGGTATCAGGTTCAGATAAAGATGAGCTTCCACATAATGTAACGGGCTGGTTAGAGAAGCAGCAGATTTCTTTTCATTGGTTGGATTAGGAAAGTAATTTTTTTTTAAAAGTGTTAGATTTCTTTTCTAAATGACTTTCTCTAAAAAAAAAAAAAAAAAATGCTAAAGAAATCCCACATGACTATAGGAACCAAATAGGTAGCCTAACGTGTGAATCATCCAGGGGAAAAAAAGGCATTAAGCATATGGAAATAATCTATAGTTCCATAAAGACATATGCTCTCTCCCATAGGCTCCACCAGTGGAGGCTTCCCAGTCCACTATTAAAAGGGACGCAGAATAAAGGGACATTCATGTACTTCCAAACCAGAACTGTGTGAGAGGAATGATGGATGGTGGCTGACACCACGTCTCAGTCCAGGAGCCAAGAGAGTAGAGGGCACAGGGACACTGGGGGTGTATTTCCAGTGGAAAGGGGGGTCTCATTCAGGCTGAGAGGTGCCCTTTGGGGAGGCAGACACAATGCGGCCAAATTTTCTGACTTGACTGTTTAAGATTGTCCAGAAATCTTGACATGTACATGAACTCTCCTGTTTTTCAATGTTGGTGTACCTATTTTCAAAAGACACTTTGTGGGTTGAACAAAGCATGATGTAGGCTAGATCTGACTAATGGTGTGCATGGGTTTATGGCTTCTGCTGGAAAGAACAATTCTATGTATGTGTGGGGGCTGAGGGGGTGGCACAGAGGGAAATGGAAAATTGTGTGGTTCCTAAGACCCTGGTGGAGGGCAGAGAAAGTCCAACAAATAGCATCCTTCTTTCTGAATTTTGAATTAACTAAAAAATGAGACAAATTTGAGCTGATGGAGGTCAGAGGAGGGCAAATTATCACTCTTCTTATGGAATAAAGCAAGACTGGGAAAGATGGGCAAGTCAGCTTCCTAGATTTAGAGATGCTGGACTGGGTCAGGCCCCTCTCCCCTCCTCCTCACCACCCCTACCCCTGTGCACGATGCGTGCTCCCCGCCAGGTGGCTGGTTCCCTATAAATTCAGCAGAAGAGGCAGAGCTACCCAGGCTTGGTTTCCTCTTCCAGATCCCCCATCAGATAATTCACTCCTCCCACCAGTTGAGAAGCCGGTGGGCAGGCGAGTGTCAGATACACCATAGCTGGGGTAAAAGGATGGGATCCCTCAAACAGTTATATCCAGCCGAGGTCACCTCAAGCACACACTGCATCTCTGTGCATGTTACGAAAAGGCACTCCACCCTGGCAGCTGACTTGCAGAAAGGCCCCTTCCTCCCAGCTGATGCAGCCTCAAGCTGGGGCACACAACTTGGCAAGAAGTCCCAGGGCTAGATTCCAGCCCACACTTGCCTACTCGGCCTAGTGCCTAAGTACAAAAACCCACAAGTGCCCACAGCCATCCTGCTTCAGACTCTAATAATCCCAGCAATTTGGTTCCAGATTCTTCAGTCTCCAGAGTAACCACACTGTGAATAGCACCCACTCTCCGTCCACCTCCAGCCGTTGGAATTAACATCGGTCTAGGCAGCGTCAGGTTTGTGAATGGGGTTGAGTGGACAAAGAGTGTGCTGCCTGGCAGAGCTGGTGCCCTTTCTTATTATGATTATTGCTCTCTCGATCTCTCATTTGAGAAGTTGGTACAAATTTCCAAAGAGTGAACAGCCATTTTTTTTCAGCATGTCAGAATTTAGTGAGGCTATAATCATTTCTTCACAATTTTTTTTAGTAAAGACTATATTAAAGGAGACATTGTTTTAAAGGTTTCCATGTACAACTGTGGCTTGCCCCAAATTCTTTGTATTCAGATGTCAGACTATAATTGTTGGTTAGCAGCAAGGTCACCAGATGGGTTATAAAATGCTTTTCAAATGAATACCAAAAGGACTTAGGAAAAATACAATTAACAGCTGGTGCAGTTGAGGCAGGCTATGGTTTCACTGTAAAAAATAAAAAAAATCAATACAATCTTCATTAGACTGAAGCACATTTCTGTATCCATGACATACCATCTTCATTTCCAGAGTTCAACCAAAGAAGGGAGAAAGACATCCAGCTCTAATTAAACAAAACAAAAAGAGTTGGAATTTTCTACTTAATCAGAGGTGAGAGACATGCCCATGGAGGGGGAAAGCAGAATGAAAAACAAAGAATATTGAGTTGGAGCTGATCTCTCTAACATTTCATAACCAGGGAAAATGCAATCAGTGATATCTCCAGAGACACACACAGGATGTTAGACTTCCACATTCTTTCATATTTCTACTCAAGCCAGGTTCATTTAGAAAAAAAAGAAATTAAATGTTTGATACTATTTAGCCAGAAGTGGGTTCTTTCCTCTATCATATTGCCAACAAACAGAATTCTGCATTTTTGCCAACCTATTTCCAGGTCAGTAATACATTTTAAGAAACAAAAGTAGGTGTGATCTACCTACAAAGACCATTCTTTCGAAACACTACTTAAGTGAGCCCTACTCATTCATTCATTTAGCTATCACTTACCAAGCATCTCAAAACAGGCAGGGCAATAACTGCTTCAACAGTACCCTTTCCTTCCCCCTAGGACCACAAATGACACAGCCAAAGTTATTTGTATGTGCAGCTTTAAAACATAACATTTCTTTTTCCTCAGTGAGATGAGCAAGTGACATGTTTACCCCTTAATAAGTATTTGAGGAAGAAATAAGCAAACAAACCCACTCCATTCCCCATGTGATTCCTTCTGTGTGAAAGAAGGGGAGGATGTATTTTTTATTATGGAAAACACATATTTATGATGATCACTTTAACAAAGAGAGAGATGCTCTAAATATAGGGAGGAGTTCCTGGGAGGGAGCAAGGGCAAATACCCTGCTCTTGGCAACCACGGTTACACTAATCTCGGGGCAGAAGGTTGTGGCTGAACCCTCTCTGGGGTGGCGCACGTGGCTCTCTCCATGTACCTAACTCCATCCACTTGGAGACTTGTAGGGTGCAAAGCAGGAACACGGATAAACACTCCTAACATGAGATGCCCATAACAATGAGCTTGCTCTCTCCTCTCTTCTCTCTTCCCTCACAAAGATATCAAACAGAGGAGGAAAGCGTGGCACATGGGGAAGTGGAGTTAAAATGTACCGCACGTTACTAATCCTAACATAACATTGGCAGCTTGTACCATCCCCCTGCCAAACCCAAATTAACACACTGCCTTACTGGAAGGCAAAGGCTGCAGCTATATTTATAGCTCAATTAACAAGTTTCATAACTAAACCTCCAGAAGTCCTAGGCAAACCTGACAAATGCTATGCATCTTAACACCACGATGACCCTGCCAGAATGCCACCGTCTTCTTACAGGGAACAACTCCTGCTATCACCTTGTGAGAACAATGATAACGGGCACCAGCCCATCTGATAAAGGGAAGCTGGCTGGGCAACTAGACTCTCGTCAGGGGTACGTCTCCTAACAGCCCCCAACCAACACACATATGGTTGATTCAAGCAGGCGGCTAATTCTTCTTCCCTTTGCAGATGGATGGAAATGCCTGCTCCTCGGAAGCCAATGGCTGCAAAGGATGGCTGCCATCTTATGACTCAGGAGACTTGGTCCTTCCGGGAAGAGTGTAACAGAAACACGGGGGATGTCACTTGGCGGGTACTGTAACTTCAAAAGAAGCCGAAAAGCTCTTCATAATTTCTTCCAAGCAGGTTATTTTTGCCTGAGGGGGAAAGGCTTTTAGGAGGATAATGGCTGTACATGAGGCGCTGTTGGGACGACTAGGAAGGGTGCAGTGAAGTACTTATATCACCTGACTTAGGGCACACTGCCTGCAGAGTCTGGTCCAGGCTTCTCCTTTATCCAGGAAGAACATACATGATCGCACGGCCCAGAGCACTGTGATGATCTAACTGCACATCTAGCTCCTCCATGGGACTGGGAGCTCTTTGAGCCCAAGGAGGCAGGGGCACTCTATAACTCCGTGGTCCCTGCAGCACCAAGTTCACAAGTATGCAGCAGTGAGGGTTCAGCAACTGTGAATGAGGAAATGAGTGAGTGAATGTGTGAACAAATGAATAAATAATTCAACAGCGGTACCATTCTCACACATACCATTGAACTGCTAATTTTGCAAGGCTTTTGGTTTAAATTACAGGCTGGAGTTAAAGACAATTCATCCTCATATCTTCCTGTCAGCTATAATGAAGCTCCATTTACCTCTGCTATGAGTCTTTTGTCCATTGCATGTGTTACTTTGCCAACAAAGGTCCATCTAGTCAAGGCTATGGTTTTTCCAGTGGTCATGTATGGATGTGAGAGTTGGACTATAAAGAAAGCTGAGCACCCAAGAATTGATGCTTTTAAGCTGTGGTGTTGGAGAAGACTCTTGAGAGTCCCTTGGACTGCAAGGAGATCCAACCAGTCCATCCTAAAGGAAATCAGTCCTGAATATTCTTTGGAAGGACTGTTGTCGAAGCTGAAACTCCAATACTTTGGCCACCTGATGCAAAGAGCTGACTCATTTGAAAAGCTTCTGATGTTGGGAAAGATTGAAGGCAGGAGGAGAAGGGGTCGACAGAGGATGAGATGGTTGGATGGCATCACCAACTCAATGCACATGAGTTTGAGTAAACTCCAGGAGTTGGTGATGGACAGGGAGGCCTGGCGTGCTGCAGTGCATGGGGTTACAGAGTCGGACAAGACTGAGTGACTGTACTGAACTGAAGTAAGTCACTTCAGCTGTGTTCTACTCTTTGCAACTCTATGGACCATAGCCTGCTAGGCTCCTCTGTCCATGGGATTCTCCAGGCAAGAATACTGGAGTGGGTTGCCATGCCCTCCTCCAGGGGATCTTCCCCACCCAGAGATCGAACCCAGGTCTCTTATGTCTCCTGCATTGGCAGGCAGGTTCTTTACCACCAGCTCCAGCTGGGAAGCCCCTCTTCTCATTAACAGCTGATTATTTACATCACAAAAATGTGGAAAACATCTACAATTTGCTGATTAGAGCCTTCATTCATTTCTATTGTTTGAAACCCTTAGCTATTAATAGGGGGAGAAGTAGATGGTGAACTATATTTCCACTTGATATATTAAGGTCCATGACTTTACTAAGTTACTGATTCTCAATTCATTTGCCTTGTCTGTAAAACAAAGGGGCTAATCTTGAATCATCTTCAGGTGCCTTTTCAACTTTTCTGCACATGTGCATGTCATATTTCTTTGTTCTCCCATCCCCTAACATGGATGACTGCAGAGCTATTTTTAAGACACCAAAACTTCTGAATCTGGTATGAGAGAGCCCATACTCATTTGCTGCCTTGCGCTCTCATTGCTGGGCCTTTGATTCCCAAGAACAGGAGTATTCTTTCCAAGGAATACAAAAGGACCATTTTCTCAGGACAATTTTGTGGCTGCTAAAAAACCATCATCAAACTACAAGCACAGGATAAAGAGGATAAGACAAAGTAAAATGCTGTTAACAAGGTAGACTGGAGTCAAACTAATGAGGAAATACTGCCAGGATTCAAGGATCTATGGTCTCTCTCTACTTTTTCAAGGAACTGGATACATAGCAGAGATGCCCAGGCAACAGAGACCTTAAAGAGGCAGCCCACTGACCAGACCCGGCCCCAAACTATGTTTCATGGGCCAGGTTGTGCACAGATGTTGTTACTGATGTTTTGATGTGAATTGAAATAAATGCCTTTGGGACTTCCCTGGTAATCCAGTGGTTAAGAATCTGCCTGCCAATGCAGGGGACACAGGTTTGATCCCTGGTCCAGGAAGATCCCACGTGATATGGGGCAGTTAAGTCCAAGATCCAGAACTACTGAGCCGGGGAGCCACAGCCTGCAAGCTGCAACTGCTGAAGCCCCCATGCCCTAGAGCCTGTGCTCGGTAACAAGAGAAGTCTCTGCAACGAGAAGCCTGTGCACGGCAACTAGAGAGTAGCCCCTGCTTGCCGCAACTAGAGAAAGACCACACACAGCAAGGCAGGCTCAGGGTAGCCCAAAATAAATAAATAAATACCTTTAGGTGGATCATGGACTGCCCAGTTTAACAACGGCCTCTACCACTCCCTATGTCTTCTATCTATGTCTTAAGTTTTTCATTCATTCATGGTACTGGCCTTTTGCTAAACTCACTGTATTTGTCTTCTCTCACTGGAATAGAATGCTGTAATCTCTGAGTGTAAGATGGTCCTCTGCCTGTTCATGGTTATATCCAGCTCTTTGAAGAGTGCCTGGCTCATGTAAGTATTCTGTATCTATTTGTTGGGGGAAAAAAAAATGAATGGATGGATGAATGAATTAAACTCCCCTCCAACTGCTCCATTTCAGAGCTCCCATCATACTCTATTTACACCATCACAACAGTCTTATTTCAACAAATATTTGTTAAGTACTGGACATTGTACTGGGGGCTTCCCAGATAGCTCAGCTGGTAAAGAATCTGCCTGCAATGCAGGAGACTCAGTTTGATTCCTGGGTCAGAAAGATGTGCTGGAGAAGGGATAGGCTACCCACTCCAGTATCCCTGGGCTTCCCTGATGGCTCAGCTGGTAAAGAATCTGCCTGCAATGCAGGAGACCTGGGTTCAATGCCTGGGTTGGGAAGATCCGCTGGAGAAAGGAACAGCTACCCGCTCCTGTATTCTGGCCTGGAGAATTCCATGGACTATTTAAATTGCAGCAGGTACTAGAGATTCTGAGATGAATGATACAGAATGCCTTGTCTCAAAAGCTCGTATTTCAGGGAAAGGGTCAGGCACACTGACAAACACATGTAATAACACAGCACAATAGCTTTGATGAGGGAGCTATGTTAGGAAAAATGGATAGGAAAGCGGAAAGCGCTTGCAATGTTCCTCCCTGTGAGTAGAAGTTCACGACCTGGACAAGGGAGAGAGGGCATGCCACACAGACAGCATAGACCGGCAAAGTCACAGAGCAGTGGAAGCATGTGTGTTCGGGGCCCAGACCACTTCAGTCGAGGTCAGAGAGTGTGGCGGAGGAGGGCTAGAGGTAACAGCAGGGAAGTAGCGCCTTTGCAGGATTGTGAAGGCCTCCAAGTCTGTGCCGAGGAATTTACAGGCTATTCTGCTGGAAAGAGATACTATGAAAGTATTCCAACCAGGGAGTGGCGAGAAGAGAATGGTATTGGTGAAAATTATTCTCACGTCACCACAGGGCTTGGGTTGGCCTGCGAGTAGTTAGGAGATTATTACAGAGGTCTCTAGGAGAGATGAAGGAAGCCTAGAGGAGGGTGAGACAAGCTGTGTTTCTCTTGGGAGAAATTCATGCAATAGAAATTCTGGAGACAGAATGAGCACCTGGGAGAAGAAAGGAGGTGAGAGTCAAGTATGGGCCTGTAGTTTCTGGCTTGGATAAACCGGGCAGATGGTGGTGCAATGGAGGAGTAGACAAAAGAAAGAACTGGCAGGAGTATCGTCACTGAATTGTCCATGTCATGCTCCATGGTGACCTTTCCCAGGGCAGCTTCAGAAAAGTGAGGGGAATGAAAAGAAGTGCAGTGGGTCAAAGAATAAAGATGATGTGAACAATAAAGGCTCATAGAAGGAGTGATTTATTTATTTTTTCAAAAATCTTGGCCAAGGGGAGATGAATAGACAGAGCACAGCAGATTTTTAGAGCAGTCAAACTCTTCTGTCTGATACAACAGCGGTGGGTGTGTGCCATTCTGCATTTGTCAAAACCTATAAAACATCCAACCCCGAGAGTGAGCCCTGATGTAAACTACGGACTTCGGCTGATGATGGCGCGTCAATGTAGGTTTGTTGATCGTAACAAATGTACCCCTGTGAGGGAGGGTGTAGATCGTAGGGAAGGTTGTGCTTGTATGAGAACAGGAGGTATATGAGAAATCTCTGGACTTGCCACTCAGTTTTTTGTGAACCTAAAAATGAATTTTATCAGTAAAAACAATTAGTGAAGTTTGAAAGGGAAATAAGGTGGTATCTTGACATAAAAGCAAAGTCAGGAAAATTAGTGATTTTCTCTCTCTCTCTCTTTTTAGAAGGAGAAAGACATATATGGGAATATAAGTATTTTTAGGCTTTGAAGTGGTCTGTGAGGAATATGTTTGAGAGAGAAGACATAGCTGATGCAAATAAAAATTTAGAATTGCACCAGGTGCATAGTAATTGCTCAGTAAATGTTAGATTGTTATCATTACTATAATATCCATTACTTTCTTCTTTATTGTATAGTCATTTGGGTCACTGCCCTGCTCGGTAATGAGACCATTAGCTCATACAGAGAACGGTTTCCAGCGCTTAGAGTTTGTGTTCCTTATAAGCACTTAATACAATTCCTCCAGTGGAATCCTTACCCATTGATTGATTCATTCAACATAGCTATTGAACAAATGGTGGCATTTGAATCTTCTCCGATGGTCATTTGGGTTTCTTCCTTTATTCTAAGTATACTTTAAGCATTTTTATCCTTACCTTTGAAGTACCATGTGGTATGTATTAAACAAATGGCTCTGGCCCTCTCAGACTGCAATGCTAAACTTGTCTGCATCAGTTATGAGACTTTGAGCCACATGGAACATAATTACAAGTCTAGAAGAAGGAGACTGGGGGCTGTAATAGGGGCAGGATCAGAGACTCCATAATGGCATCAGAGATTGGGGTCCTTCTATTTTGTTACTATGCTGGTCTTAGTTTTAAAATAAATAAACAAACATTTAGTTGCTGAGTCATGTCCAACTCTGTGATCCCATGGACGGCAGGTGCATTCTTTACTGCTGGGCCACCAGGAAAGCCCCAAGACTTATATGGCATAAGAAAAAACAGTTGATATAAAAATGCACATCTCCTAATATGTGGACATAAAGTTTCCTTCTGGAAGTTACTCTATGAGGATATAGAAGATCTAGTAGTAAAATGATGAACAAGTACATAACTACTTCAAGTTTCAACCAGGTGATGCAAGAAGGGCATTATCAAAGTGGGAAAGACTCACCATACACAAAGTGCCCTGAGGTCTCAGAATAGTTCCCATGATGCAGCGAGACAGATTCTTCTTTCCCTCCATCAACAGCATTCCATTGTCTGCTGTGTCACAGCTCTTACCCAAATCTGGAAATAAATATTAATAAAACAGGTTTCCTTTACTGGAAGAGCATATAATCTAGAACAGAAGACTAACAACTACATAAGTAACTGTAATGAGTGTGTTTTTAGATGCAGGATGAGTATACAAGGCACAGTCTAGTCCCAAATTAGCAATGGTCAGTCTTATTTGGGGATAGGAAGAATTTTCATACAGGAATGTGATATTTGAACTGGATCTAGAAAAGTGATTCGTTGCTCCAAGATGAAAAGGAAGTGGGCAGGGCATTCCAAAAATAGGAAATACTTCAGCTAAAGTTGTACAATACACATGTGAATTCTGCCCCCATGAAATACCAACCAGGTTCAAATGGCTAGAGAATGGAGTTGAGGAAGGAGTGTGATTGGGGGTGAGCCTGGAGATTTTGACAGGAACCAGATGAGAGAGGGCCTTTTTTCTCCATATGTACATAAATTGAGGGTTTGGGTAATAAGTCACACTGAAGACTTTACCATGTGTATAGGCATTTCAAATATCACTGGCGGCTGAGTCCAGAGAAGATTGGGGTGAGAGCAAGCCTAGCAACAGGGCTTTTGGTTTAGTAGCTACTTCAGCAGTTCAGGCAAAAGCATGACCTTGCTTGAGCCAAGGCAACAACTGACAGTCTGGAGAAGAGGGAAGAATACAACACTCGATAAAATTCAGTGACAACGTAGATGTGGAAAAAGAAACAGAAAAGTCCAGGATAATTGGATAGGTGAAAATGTGATTCATTAGGACAGAGAAGACAGGAGGAGAAGTTAAAGGGTAGGATGGACAACTCATCTGGTTTACCCAGGACTCTCCCTGTTCTAGCACAAAAGGATCTACATTCTTCATAACCACTCAGTCGGTTCAGTTCAGTTCAGTTGCTCAGTCGTGTCTGACTCTTTGTGACCCCGTGAATCGCAGCACACCAGGCCTCCCTGTCATAATCACTCAGTCCCAGGCAAACCAGGATAGTTGGCTATCACATAAGGAAAAGCACATTTTAAGGAAAGTATGATACGTTCAATTTGGAAGATAATGAATTCCAAATCTAGTGGGCAGTAGAACATGCAATTTGCATCTACTTAACTCCCAAACAGCTGGCCAGGTCAGTGAAAATTCAACCTTGCCAACATTCACTAACTAGGTCCCCACCCAAAAGATGGCTTTCCAACAATTTCCACATTACACTCCATCCTGTAGATACCACCATCCAGCTTTCCCACAGTTAAGGTAAGAGCTCTACAATTGGGTAGTTTTCCCACCAGGGTTGGTGAGCTACAGATACAATGTAAAGGATGACTGATGGACACCTGTGGAGTCACTTGAGCAAATCACTTTTAAAAATGTCTTAAAAGAAATATATCCTATTGTAACCCATGGTCATTTGTCTCAAGGGGGCTACCCATCTGCTTTTGCTGCCTACAAAGTTATTATTCATCAAAAAGAGAGTATTCATTCTTGCCTCCATGGACGTCTACAGCTTCCATGTCTTATTTATCTTCATATCACAGAGATATCCATGTATTGTACATACACAAGTACTCAATAATTGGTGGCAAAAATGAACTATTTTGAGCCTATAGATGTATATTGGAGAAGGCACTGGCGACCCACTCCAGTACTCTTGTCTGGAAACTTCCGTGGACGGAGGAGCCTGGTGGGCTGCAGTCCATGGGGTCGCTAAGAGTCGGACACGACTGAGTGACTTCACTTTCGCTTTTCACTTTCGTGCATTGGAGAAAGAAATAGCAACCCACTCCAGTGTTCTTGCCTGGAGAATCCCAGGGACGGAGGAACCTGGTGGGCTGCCATCTATGGGGTCGCACAGAGTCGAACACAACTGACGTCACTTAGCAGCATAGATGTATATATTACACTCATTACACACACACATATATATATAATCAAAACAGCTATGAACTCTAAATTCCTTCACCTTTTTTAACGAATAAGCATTTGAAAACCATTTACAAAGAAGTTTTAGATTTGTACAGCAACATTGAGGAATCTAAACATCCAGTTTTACTTAATAAAAGCCTAGAAACATCATAGCAAGAAGAAGGTTCCATTGGATACATGTATTTATTCCTGAGACCAATATTGTCCCACCAATAGCAGGCTCTGTAAACTGACCCAGTGCTCCAAGAGTCCCCAAATGCCTTATTTAAAACAATGGAGCAGACATTTAGGATGATGTTCAACTCTTAACTTGGCAATTCCCACTACTGATTTAAACCAGACCTTTAGTGTTATTTTAACATAGGTTTTGGATTTAATTATCTTAAATGTCTAAAAGAATGCGTACAATTCCCAAACTGTTTATCTCTTTTATGGTAAAATCTCTTTCCCTATCCCTAGAAATCTGTTTTAATTATTTAATCAGTTTGGCTGAAACTCACAAAGCATTAAATTGTTAGTTGTTACTTAACATTCCTTATAAATTGCATTTATTAATTTCTGGATAGAGACTTGTCCATTGCTACAGTAATTTAAATTAGTACCACATGGTTACAGACCGCTGCTGAATGATGATTAAATCTTTGGGGCAAATTCAGTCTTTTCAGATATTTAAATAGCACTAGAGATAAGCTAACAAAATTTGGGTCCAAGAAGTTACAATTTATCAAAAATGTAATAAACCATGGCCAGAATATTCATCGTAAGCAGCACACATGTGGTCCATGAAATGACATTTTCGCATCTCTCTCACTGTGGTCACAGGGACGTGCTGACGGTGCAGACAGAGCGATGCTCCATTGATATTTAACAGTTCCCATCTTCAAGGGGCTCCGCAATATTGTGGCTTTTTATACACTCAAGTCCCCCCTGAAACTCTATCAGTCATTTTGTGATTCCACACGGTGACACTTGCCTTTCTTGGTGCTTTAATTTCACAGGTGCAAACAGTCAACATAGCACAGACCCCTTGGAATCTCAGCAACAGAAGGAGGAACTGTAGGACGCTGGTGGCCTTTCAGAATGACAAATCACTAGGGGAAAGAGCTCTGTAGGGGCTGACTCTACACTACTCGGGTGCAGATAACGAAGGGGAGGCTCTGAAACAGTTTAGGGATCTCTCCTGGGTCACAAAGGTGGCAACAAGCTCTAGAACTTGGCTTCTTTACTTTCAATCCAAAACTGCTTCTTCTATACCTATTTCTACCACTGAGTCAATGCGATGGATATGAACCTTGACCTTAAAATCTGTTCAGTGATCATTTCTTCCCAGGAAACCAACTAGGGGCATCAGGTAATAAAAAAATGAATCTTACCATTGCTTCCAGATACTCTAAAAATAAGAGTAATAATAAAAAGAGGGTGAAAGGCAAGGGATAGAAGAGACTATAAGTGTCTCCTACTGGAAGGACGGACTGAAACATTCAGGTAAAATAACAAAATCAACTCATAAAATAATAGATTCATCTTCCTGCAGCTAAAGATAAATATTAAATAATCCTAGGTGCTGCTGGACGAAAATTAATTTCTGTAAGGCAAATAGTGTAGTACGTATATGTGTTTCCATTTCTGTTTGGCAGGGTGCCTATTTTGAGCATCCTGTACAGACCTTTGAAGTACTGGGGCTGCTCTGATAACGCAGATGCTTAAACAAGAATTGCTTCCTCAGGGCTCCCAAGCACGGTAAAAAGTCTGTTTTGGATAGTCAGTCTCCCAACTAATTCCAGATATTCAGTCTAAAAACACAGCATTTTTTAATGCATTAATGATACACTGTGGCCCTTCTGAATTGAATTGTGCCAGAAGATGGGAGTGACATTAACTTATTAGAGGCACAAAGTGCTGAATCACTGCAATTTGTGTTCCCCAAATTACAGTCAGGTGCAGTCACCCGCATGGGGCAGGTGGAAACAGGATACAGTGAGAAAAGTGCTTCAGAGACAGCCCTCTAATGATTAATTTACAATAGAAAGAAGGAGAAAGGGCAAATAGTACCTTGTATTCTAAATCATGAAACTATTATAGACATCGAGCCTGTCTGCTCTTAGACCATCTGAGAGCTAAGTTGTTTTATCTTACAGCCTTGGTTGTTTTAACTGGGCTTACTTAATATTGGTAATATTGGCATTTGACAAATCACATAAAATGTCCCTGGGAAGCCAAACCCACTCAGGACCACTTTCATAGAAACTTTCAGAAATGTGAAAATAAAACAGTAACTACAATCTGCAATCTCCACTTTTTCAGAAGTTGCCTAAAAGCCATGAGCATTTATTTTAAAAATCATGAATATTTGTCCCTGGAAGGATCTTCTGCTAGGAGCATAGGGGTTAGGGGAAGGGGTACTCTGGACCAAGCTCATGCCATGAGGCATGGTAAGTTCGTGGTGGTCAGGGAGAGAAGAAAATCACTGGGGAACCAATGAATGGAAGCACTCTCACTTCCAAGTCTTCTCAGGTTCTTTCTCCAGAAGGTTGTAGCAGGACACCGAGTCTCTAAACGGAACCAAAGAGTGAGGTCCCTCACTCTGAGATTTTACCAACACTCCACGCCTCCTTCCAGAAGGGACATGCAGCCCAGCATACTGGCCAAATTCTACCTCGCCTCACTGCATTCTGTCTCCTCTGAACACCTCCTGGAACTTCATCTGGTCTTCACTCCATGTTATATAAACCAATATGAGCTGTTGGAAAATTGCCCTTGAGGTGGCTGTACTTCAGTACTGGGCAACATGACTCATGAATATTTTTAACAGTCAAGGCCATATGTTCCCCTCGTCTACGGAGCAGGGAGCCAACTGGAGCCTCTTAAATAACACACAGTGTGGCAGCTACTGCCAGGCACGACAGGAAGCAGCTTACAGTTGGATCTGTTCCCACAGTCAGAGATGGGAAAGGTCTCCAACTTGAAGACAGAATACTAGCTGACATGAAGCTAAGAAAATATCAGGAGAATGAAGGGTCTGTTTTTGTGTTCTGTCTTCATCTTTGTTTCTACGCTTGATTTATTTTACAAATCAGTTATGGGACATGCTCTTTACAGGTCAGACTTCAAGTTAACCGAAGCCCTCTTCTTCCCCTTCACTCTCTCCCACCACACTGTCAGGATTCCAGGGTACCCAGGAAGCGATGTCCGCAAACCCACCAACACCCAGAACTCCAGTCACAGGAAGGGAAACTTTATTTTCTTCAGGATATGACAAGGTTTCAAAATCAAAGACACTCCTGGGCTGGGGAAAGAGGAAGCACTTTTTGAAAAACAGCTTTTAGAGGGGATGAGGCTTTGTATCCAGGGAGAAGAATGGAAGAGATGAGAATAAAAGAAGAATAGTTTCTTGAAAGAGGATGAAGGCTGAGAGGGACCAACAGGAAAAAAGGGGAAGGGGTGGGAGGAAACCTTGGGATTAACTGAGATTTATTTTATTCTCGACAGGCCCAGATTTTTACTTTCTAACGACAGTTTTGTAACTGTTTTGATTTTGAATAGCAATCTACTTAAAATTGTCTGGTTTGAGTTGACCAACTAAACTTATCTTGCAACCTTTCTGGGAAAGTTTGGTTGGTTTCGTTGCTAAGTCTTGTCCAATTCTTGCGACTTCATGGACTGTAGCCTGCCAGGCTCCTCTATCCATGGGATTTGCCAAGCAAGAATATTGGAGTGGGTTGCTGTTTCCTTCTCCAGGGGATATTCCAGGGATCAAACTTGTGTTTCCTGCATTGGAGGCAGATTCTTTACTGACTGAGCCCAGCATTACCTGGCACTGTGTTAGGCACAAGGGATCTGGCCTTGATCAGGACTGATAGGGTCCCTGCCCCAGCAGATCTTCTGTCACTATACTAACATTTGCGGAGCAATAGGAGACCAGCTGTGTGGGGTTAGGGAGGGTACACCAGAGGGAGTAAGAGCGAAGGTGAGACTTTCACAACATAGAGAAACAACTCTGATCATGTTTATGAGTCTCATCTCACCATTTGTAAAATCAGGACTCTTCCCTCTGCTGCTTGCTTAGTGCACCAGAGGAGGCAACTCAGAGAACCTGGTTACACCTGCGGGGAAAAGCAAGAGTTTGCTGGAGGGAAGAAAATGGAGTGTGTCACCAGTCCTGGGAGGCTAAGAAGACACCAGTTGGGGGATTCAACCTTGCTCCTGAGTTTATAAAATGGCACAGGGAAAATACACAGCTGTGCTTTCTGGCCTCAAACTTCTGTGGCTGCCCTGGCCCTCAGCTACCCTCGTAGATTAAATGACCTCAAAGTAAGTAGATGTGAGTGGCAGTTAATAAGTCTGATTTTCTCCGGTCCCTTGTGGAATCTGGCTTTATGCTCACTCTGTGCCTTGCTCTATCTGGGGCCCTAGTTGTATTAGCACATCACCATGAGCATCACTTGAGTACAAAACAAGGTCAGGAGTGAAAGAACTTCAAAAACAGCTGCCACCAAACTCTTTATCTGACACTTTCGAGTAAAACAACTGCCCAACTCTACATGATGGGTAAGCTTACCATAAAACATGCTGGAAATAGCAGGGGATTCCTCTGACCTCATGTCTTTGGTAAAAGTTATTACCTTTTACTATCTTTGACCATCTTCCCATGATGCAGAACACTTTGAAATGTAAAGAATGCAATCATTCAAGTGCTTAGACAATCTCATAACAAATATCTGTATGTTTAAAAAAAGAAAATGAACATGTGTTGTCATGTAGAAAATATTGGGGGAAGAACTGTTCTCCTTTTGTTTAGATAGGTGGTTGTCTTGTTATACATGGGTTTAATTATTTTCACCATTTGCTTTTATATGCACTTTCACTCCTGTGGTGGCAGGGTTTATTATTATTATTATTATTATTAATCCCAGGAAAAAGGAAAAGATTCAATACAGAAAAAAGACAAATGCAATAAAATCTGGTATAATAATGTGTTCAGTGGGAACCGTGGCCATTGCAGAGTAGGGTTGCACACCTACTCATTCTTTTGTGACGATCATGTTTTTACTATTTCAAATTTAATACTTTTTCTAATATATTATATGTTACCTCCCATGTATTTAAGCTGTACTTAAAAGCATGCTAAGAACTGGTAATTCTTTAATGGTTGTTCACTTACAAGCGATTGTGGGTCATTACACAATCATTTAAAGGGCATTAATGAGAACCATTTAATGGTTTTAGTAGAATATCATTGTAAGGGACAGGGGAAAAGTTACTGGCTGTAAATTTTTATGACCATTTCTTACAAAACGTATTACTTTAAAGATTTATGTATGTAACAATGAGTACAATAAAAGCCATGCTAAAAATAATTTGAAATCAAAGTACTGCATAGAGATAAGTCTTTGCTGTGCTGCAACTGGGTGGGCCCATTTTTAAAATCTTCCTTTTCTCCTTTCCCCCTTCTTTCCTTCCTTCTTCCCCTCCTCCTGCCTCCCTCTCACCTTCTTCCTCCCTCCTCCTTCCATCCCTCCCTCCCTTCCTTCTTTCCTCTCTCTCCCTTTCACCCTCCCTCCCTTTCTTCTCTGCCTTCTTCCCTGCTTCCCACCTTTCTTCACCACTTGCATTTTCTTTCTTAAAAGACATTTTTAGTACCATTAAAGATTTTCTTTTAAAGAAAACTATTAGAGATCAAATTCTTAACATATGTCTTTTAGTCGGTGGGGATAGAGAACACAGGGGTATAAATAAAACAGACCAGCATGGTACAAAAATGCCCCAAATGTCATGAATCTATGAATCTTTGTTTACAGATCTTTCCCCCATATATCATTATTTTAAACTATTTCCTTATATATATGTGTGTGTGTGTGTGTGTGTGTGTGTGTGTGTGTGTGTGATAGGCCTAAAATAGAAAACCCAATACTTTCTAGGACATCACTCCCTAAGGTAGGACAGGTAACTAAAATGGAAGAGGACTAGTCCTGCTACATCCACGGAGAGCTGTAAAATGTACAAAAAGGTGCCTCACACATACCGAGAGGAGACCCAGCATCTAGCTCCAAGCAGCCCACCTCTTGAAAAAGAAATGGGTATTTGAGATGCTCACTCTACTAAGGGAGTAACCTTTATTAAAGTGCTTTAATAACACAACAGGCATCGTATTATGCCTGGTTTTGTCCACTTGTGATTCTCATGGAATACATAATGAATAAGACAATGCTTCTTTCCCAGGATTCTTGCATAAGCAGGAGGATATTTCTAATTAAAAAGGCAGAGTTAGTGAGCGCAGTGCACAAAATGAACAGAACCATATCTCTAGAAATGCCGAGATTTTACTGTTTGCATTAAGTAACGCTTGTATTTCTCTCTGAATCCAGCCCAATACCCATTACCAATAAGATGAAGATTTAAGATAACTTGGTCAAAAGATGGTGAATTACAACTTTTAATTAAAATGTAGAAAATGGTTGCTTTAAAATAAACATGATAATACTTTCATGATCATTAATTTTTTATGGAGAGAACAACAAAAGCAACCTGAATATTTTAGAATGTGACATTATAAAGTCAGGCAGAGGGGATTTGTGGAAAGATATGCATGTCCCAGAGAGAAGACTGTATGGTTGCGGCTCTGCATTTCTAGTCCCCTTGGAAACCCCAGCCTGATGCAACTGACACATTGGGATCCACAAGGATTTCTTTACTTGACCTATTCAGGTAAAAGCAAGTGACGACGGGGATGATGAGAGGGTAAGGCAAACACTGGGGTTTACACAGTTTATTTACTCCAAAGAGCAATTCAGTGAATGATGACAGGGAGAAGTAGAGCTGATTTCCCTATTTAACCTATATGTGCTATGCTGTGCTTATTTGCTCAGTCATGTTCTACTCTTTGTGGCCCCATGGACTGTAGCCCCTCCAGGTTCCTCTGTCCATGGGGATTTTCCAGGCAAGAATACCTGAGTGGGTAGCCTATCCGTTCTCCAGGGGATCTTCCTGACCCAGGAATCGAACCAGGGTCTCCTGCACTGCAGGCAGATTCTTTACCAGCTGAGCTATCAGGGAAGCCCATGAAACCTATATATCTTGATCCAAAAAAAAACTTTTAAAGATAAATTTAATGTAGAGTTGAAATGTCACTGGTGCCACATACCAGATTGAAGGAAGAAATATGTTTGAAAGATTGGAGATTTTGTGTGTGGTGTGCTCCCTTTACCATGTAAGTCATACTGATACTACCCCAGCTTCACACCTCCTTCTGATATTATCTCCAATTCTTCCCCTAAAGAAATGTTCTATTACCATTAGGTCTTCGCCTGTGAGTGCAGCCTTCCCTCCATCACATTATTCATGCTGATTCCTACCAAGAATCACTCTGACTTCTCTCTGCCCATATGTTTTCTGTCTTGAGCCATTTAAGTCCACCTCCTCCATGAAGCCTTCCCTGACTACTTTAGCCTAAGGTCTGGCTTCAAATATCTAAATCTATCACCAAATGCTTAGGCCAACTAGAGTGAGAGTCATAGGGAAGATAGAGTTATTTACCCTCTGGCAGGGCAGGTATTCTTTTGGATCAGTCGGTTTCTTTGTCTGTAAAATAAGGAAATAATTATGTCTGCCTTAGTAGTCTATTGTGATAATTACATGAAAAATGCATTAAAAAACATCCATAATAAAATAAATAGTCTTCATAAATATTAGTTCTTCTTTCTCTCTTTCAAATTCAGAAAATTAGTGTCTAAGGCATTCAGATATAGTAACTTGTTATATTTACTGTCTTATATCTTTCAATTCTTCCTGTTTCGTGGGCTGTCATTCTCTATCACCTTCTTCCATTAGTCTGTGATCCCTCCAAGAAAGGGACCTTTATTTATGTATCACCATATTTTCTGCCTCATTTGGTACAGTTCAATATACAAGGTTAGGGTCAATAAATAGTTATTGGAAGAGTGGATATTAGTAACTTTCTCTAATGTCTGGGGAACTTTTTAATTTCCATAAAAATGAAAGCCCCAATTGGCAACACTCTATTCCATCTTTACACCCCCTGGTTCACTGTATATGACTGAATTTACACACAGTGGAGAGAGAGCATCATGTCTGATTTCATGTTGTGATTTCACCTCATTTCACCAGAGCTGGACAGCTCCCACAGTAATAGGTGGTACTAACAAAGTACAATCATGCATTTAACCCTAAAGTGGGTGTGTTTATTTTACACACAGAACTTTTCCATGCATAGGGAATATATCTTTATAGGCAAGTGTTTAAAAATAAAGAATACTACTGGCCTCAAGATGGTCTTGGGAAATGAGCAGTGAGGAGCAACACAAACAAGGAAAAAAATTAAAGTTAAGTCTTAGATGCTACTGATGGAAAGACGGCCTTGTGGTCTTGGAAATCAAAGGACAGTACATTTTACCACTTAGCATTTAATTGATAAGCTGCTTGCATTGATGAAATGGGGTGTGGTCCACAAAGGGAGCTGAGCAGAGCTGTTATAGGTTTGACCTCTAGGTGTCAGATGGCTTGACTGCTCTGTGACCCAGGCAAGTTACATGGCCACCCTCTGCCTCCATTTCCCAACTGGTAAAACTGAGAGAAGAATTAGAGTTCCTGCTTCAGGGTGCCGTCTCCAGGCACAAAGAGGGAACCCATGGAAAGCCCTTGCAGCAGGGCCGTGTGGAGAGTGAGGGCCAGGCAAGGATTAGGTGTGAAGCTTCAGGATCTGCAATACTCAACAGGGATTCTGTAGTTGTGTTCATTCTTCTATTCAACTCTCCTGCTTCACAAGGAGCAGACCCCCCACAGCACGGAGAGGAATCCTGAATCTCACAACAGGGGCGTTTCTCCTTCTCGGTAGTGGAGTAACAGAAGAGCCACAGAAGAAACACCCCAGGTCCTTTCCGCAATCACTCTTACACTTGTAAAAGCCAGTCAGCATATGTGTGTCCCGTTTCCAAGACGCCCTGTGTTCTGAGACTCTCAGAGCCTATGCCCTTAGTGGCGCATCTGGATTTAGAAAGTACTCAACTAAAAGCCAAACAAGAGATGTGAAATAAACACCCTTCCCAAAGGGTGAGGAAACTTAATGAGATCCAGGAGAAAAGGGGGCCACTGAAATATTAGATAGCTTCATTCCAGAGATCAGCACAAAGCAAGCGCTGTTAAATGCATTATGATTTTGAAACGAGTGATTTCTAACAAATCTGGGCTCTTGAATCAAAAGGAAATGTTGGGGGTGCCTTCAGACATTATACATCTGACTAACAATGGGGAAAGTAACGATCTTGTGTTACACTGGAAGGCTGCTACAGCCTTAAAAGAAATGCAGTATTATGTGTCATCTGATTTTGATGCGATTTCTAGAAAGAGAAAGGTAAATTAAAAATAGAGATTCCATTTTAACGCATGTTTACTCTCGCCTTTGTCTGGCATCCAAAAACGACAGTGTGTTCGTCTCATTCACTGTGGCAGCATTATTTTTACATAAAGTTTGAGACCGCGTGCACTGCCGAGGCCCCCTTCAAAGAAGGTAAGCCCACACTTCCCATCTATCACACACCCTTTGGACTTTTCTTACTTAAGGGCTTGTCATTCCAGTGGGGAGGAAGAGCTACCGAATACCAGCCACGTGGAGCTTTATTCCTTCATGCTGTTTGTGATAAACTTCAGGGGACATATTTAACATTCCACAAAAAATGAAATTTCTGGGGCCACCCCAGCAGGAGGATAATATCACCGCTCTTAAAGCAGCACTGCACTTTAAGATACTGCCAAACAGTCCAGGCATAGGATGGGCCAATATCTATCACTCCTGGAGGGAGGGGGAACTCTGTAAGCTTCTCAAGCACTTGGTGTTAATCTACAGCACACTTTCATGCTATTATCATTATTATTTGTTGTTGTTATGTTAATCATTGCTCTTTGTCTTCTTAGGAACAATTTCCTCTGGGAAGACAGAACCACTCACCTTCTGGCAGGGCAGTCATTCTTTTGGATCACAGGGTATCGTTTTTGCCAGCTTTTCCTAGTTGCTAAATTGCTGAGAAAACCGTGGGAGTTTGGGCTTCATGCCTGGAGAAGGCACAGCTGGGGATCAGCTCTGGGTGCTTGCCTCCCCTATCTTCCCCTGTCCCTTTGGCTTCATTCCCTACAACCTGGAAGAAGAAGCAAAGTTGCCAGAACTCAGCTTTGTTTTCAAATTCACTTCGACCATCGCTTCCGAGGACCTAATAGGACCCAAGTCTGTACTTGGGACAGCTGGAGATAAGAGAGTCCAAGTTTTAGAACAAAGTTATGGTTGAGATGCGTTAAACTCACTCACACACACACACGCACACACACACACACACACACACACACACACACACACCATCAGACCGTTAAGAGCATGGGGTAAAAATGTCCTCAAACTCTCCTGTCCTTAGATGTGGGTTGGAACATCCCTAGCAAAGCCCTAGGGAAAACACATTTGCTGGGACATTAACCAAGATATTCGGAGATCTCTCTTTTCTGCTGGAAGTAGGAGAGCTGAGACAATGTTAATTGCAAGAAAATGAGCAAAGAAGCGGGTTTTAACTTTCATGCTCTAACAGGGCCAGAGAGGGAGATTACAAGGGAAGTACAAAGGCAAATGCAGGAGGCTGTCTCCTGCCTCCCCAGGGAGGAGATGAGCATCGCAGGATTTGCTGCAGAGGCCCACAGCCAGCACAATCTATTAAATAGCTCAAGTTAGTCAATGTGGAAGAAATTTTTAGACACACATGCCCAACCATATGTGCATGGCCAAGATTTAAAATAGAAAAGTGAGAGACTGTTGGATGACTGAGGATTTTTCCCTTGCCAGGAAGTTCTCCTTAAGGATTTCATAGCTTGCAAAAGAGAACTGCTTGCCAGACAAGCCAAGAAAAAGACACAGAAGATTGGGACCTGCTTCCTTAATGATGAAATGTCACACCGCTATGTAAATCAACTCAAAGAAAAGAGGCAGGCGTGATTAAGATGGCTTTACAGAAACAAGAGAGGTTTCTCAACATCTCCTCCCTAAACTGCTCTAATTTCCCACACCTCAGGGCTGAGCAAACACACACAGTGGGGCCTTTCGAGCAATTGAACTGGCAGTAAGGGGACCCCTTGGTCACAGAATATCTACGTCCCAAGGAAAAATTACCTTGTTTGGCCCCAGTTCGTGAGGGGCAAATTCTTTTTTTGTCAAGTCCATGGAAGATTAAAGAGCAACTCCACTCTTTCACTGTGTGTGTGCGTATTTCATGTATGTGAAATGTGATGATGGAAAAATAAGATGGATCCCATTAGCCACAACAGAACCAGCTTTATTAATTTTCAATCCCACCAAGTAGACGTTTCCAACTCACTTTTTATCAACGAACATCCATCTCAACAAGTCTGTGCCTCAGTTCCTCTCTTTGCCTCCCTCCAGCCTCTCTTTTCCTTCCCTTCCTCTGGGCACCCAGGAAAGAACACAGATTGCACACCCTTCCACAGCATTGTGTAAGAAACATTGATAGGGTCTGCAAAGGTCAATGTTTTGCTATGTCATCACTCCATACCTACGGTTGAAAATAATCTGGTCATTTCTGAGGCAAGGGTAGTTGGCTAGTCTTATATACCTTCGGAGCTTTGATATTGCAGGGCTCTAACTCTTGAGTCATTTACTATAATTTATGTATTTCAGAAGAACTGCAATCATATCTTCTAGAAGTTCCATATCCCAGAAAGCTTCCTCCTAAATTGTACCATCAATTTTCAATTCACTTAGATTCCTATAATTTTATGACTAGAGGGGACTTTAGAACTGATTTAATCAAATTCTGTCATTTCACAGAAAAGAAAGGTGAGGCCCTGAAATGTTAAGTGAGTTGTTAGAGTGCAAAGCTACTCGGTTGGTAAGTCATTATGAGTTTTGCGGTCCTTCTGGTCTAGTCGTCTTAATACTACATGGAACTTCAGTATCATTCTATGATTAACTCTTCTATGTTCCTAGGAATCATATGGATCTCCAAACCAACAATCAATCTTTCTGTTTAAATTTTAGCCTATTAAAGTCAGGGTGATTTTCAATGACCTCAGAAAAAAAAAATAGAATTTTCTTACCAGAAAAAAGAAGTGAAGATGCTAAACTGCTAATGAAAAAAATCAAAACATTATCATCTGTAAACAGATAGATGTGGAAATCTGTTCAAGAGGGAGGGGACATATGTATACCTGTGGCTAATTCATGTTGATATATAGCAGAGGCCAAAACAATATTGTAAAGCTATTATCCTCCAATAAAGCAAAGAACAAAATATAAAACCTGGATAGTTTGAATTGCATTAAATATCATAAACACATTACTAATTCATGCCAGAACAGTCCTGTACTATGAAAAAAATATTAATATGATGAAAGCCTAGTCCATGAACTACCTGGAGAATATCTGTCATCCGTAAATGTTTCTACACAGTAACAAGAATCACTGCCTCACAGGCAGGGATGTGCCTGCCATACTCCTCCACTGGGATCCACCCAGATAATCACCGTATCTCCTATAGGCAGCATCAGTGAAGTGTCAGGAACTGACAGTCTTCATTGACAGCCCAGCTCTTAAATGGACCTTACCTACCTTCTTCCCAGAAAGAGAAGAGAATGACTTTAAGGAATACTATTGTGCTAAGTCACTTCAGTCATGTCTGATCCTTTGCAACCCTATGGACAGTAACCCGCCAGACTCCTCTGTCCAAGGCAAGAATACTGGAGTGAGTTGCCATTTCCTTCTCCAGGGGATCTTCCCCACCCAGGGATCAAACCGGTGTCTCTGAGGTTTCCTACATTGGCAGGCGGGTTCTTTACCACTAGCACCACCTGGGAAGCCCCTCAAGAAGTGCTACTTCTTATTAGAAGATGATGTATTGGTATATCTAGGGAAAATCAGCCCATATTCTTCTGATCATTCCATCAGTATCTCTAACCCAGGGGCTACATTTTGATCTCCATCTTTTTTGTCAACCTAATGACTCTTTCAGGGTGCATTTGGGGAAGGCTTCTAAACCCCTAACAAACCAGGGCTCTATCACTCTTGAGGAATCTCATAACCAAGCCAAATCTGCCGTATACTCCATTTTTATCTATTTTTCCTTTCCCAAACAGTGCAGGGCAACGAAAGAAGTAGTGAGAGACAGGAAATTCAGAGACTTGGATTCTAGTTCTGACGCCTTAAATAATAACTTGGCTTTGAGAGAGTCATTTGCTCTTTCTGAGCCTTGGCTTCCTCATCTGCAAAATGGAATCACTAAAGATGAGCTCAAATGTTTCTGGCAGCTGTAGTATTCTTGGAACTTCTTATAGCACAGAACTATGCCAGACAGAGCATGTCAGAGATGATGAAGTCCCTGGAAGATATGGCTCTAAGTTCTCTTAGTACAGTGTCTAAGAAATCTTGAGCCCCCAACAAATAATCAGATGTCAAGGGAAAGAACCCTAGCTCTATTTATTGCCCTAGCAAGTTGCTGTGAAATACTAATGTCAAGTACTAGTTATGGCACTTGAATTACTGTATGTACTCAGGTAATTACTGCATGTAATTTACAAATATGCAATGCCATGTACATTGTAACAATAAGGGTAACAATACAGTTGATAACAACCTAGGCTTACATAAGTTTATTTTCCTTAGAGTTTCAGTGTTTCATAAACATTGGCTCATCTATTTTCTGAATACCAATAATGCAAAGTACAGCTGGGGACAGAGAAAAGGAGGGAGGGAAGAATACATCCATACTTCCGAGATGCGCAATTCAAGCCCTGACAAAAGTCTTGATTTCCCCTGGGTGACACAAAACCAGAGACAGACCTGGGAACACGGACCCAGTTGTAAGGTGTGCAGCCTGCTGCTCAAAACACAAGCCTACCCCAGCTCCACTCTCCACTTTACAGTATGAAGTTTATGACATGGCATTACCCAGGCACTTTAGAATGTCAATTTCCTTTACAATTTTATAAAATATCATTTGGAAGGAAGAAGAAATTTATGTTCACGCACTAAGAGTGCTCCTGTCTGCCCACCCTCTTGGGATAAGAGTTGGTTTCACCTGAACAGAGTTGCAAATATGCGGCGTACGCGCAGGGCTGAAAAAGCCGTGGGGTTTGTTTTTAATTTAAAGAACAGTTCTGATTTGGATACACATTTTAAGCAGGCACTGTATAATACAAATCCACTGAATTCACTCAGACAAGAACAAGTTATGCCATCCTAATACTGTCTAGAAACCAGATGTATAGTTACTGTTTTCTTTCTCTCTCTCTCTCTTTTTTCTCTTGCTGCACAAAATTAGTTCCTCCGATACCCAGATTCTAGAGGTTCATTGTCTTGCAAAATATTCAGGTGCCTCGTGATGATCTATAATAATAAACCTCCAGTGTGATAGCAAAACACAAATAAAAATGTGAAAATATATATGCATGTATACATAAAATGAAATATAGATGCGACGTGAGAGCGAAATCACAAATACAAAGAGGAAATGGGGAGGGAGGCTGGAAGATAGCCTCCCTTCCCTTCATGCGAACTGAAAAATAGAATGGATGCTCATTAAAGTCGTTTACCAGGACTCCAATTTGTCCTGTGATTAAGAGGTATTGGTTGGAGGAAATTGGTGAGGGAGATCAATATACTTGTCTTCATTCTTAATTCTTCTTTAATGTCTCAGTCTCCACAGGGCAGCTGAATCACAGAGGTAGAGTCAATCTTTATCCACCAGGGGGCTGCACTCTGGTGGGGGTGGGGGGGAACACTCCTGCTCCCAAAAAACAAAGATGGTTTGGACCATAGCAGATGAATTGAGTTGACAACCAGTTCACTCTCTCCTTAGACTCCTGATTTTTGTTCAAGTGTTGTCATGGTTCTGGCCAACGAATGTGCCAGTGGCGAGACATGGAGGACAGAGCGGGTCCTGGAGAAAGTCAGTGCTTGATCTTAAAATGAAGTGATGGTGTAAAGCACCTGACTTTAAAGCAAACGACTTTAATCGGCATCCATTCTATTTTTCAGTTCATGGAATGGGAAGGGAAGGTATCTTTCACTAATGTTATTCCTCCACATCCTTACCCTTCTCTACAACTCACGCTAAGGGGATTTTGTCCATAAACCTCAGTGATAACACCATCTGAGGCTCAGAGTAGCAAGCTCCATCTTCCTCTCTCCAGGTCTCCTAGGTCCACCCTCTCTGGAAGTGGGTCTCAGCCAGGGGTGCTTTTGCCCTTGAAGGCACATATACGATGTCAGGAGACACTGACGCTGTCACCTCTAGTGGGAGGAGTACTATTGGCATCTAGTGGATAGAGGCCAGGGATGCCGCTAAACATCATCCAGTGCCCAGGACAGCCTCCCCTCTCCCGCAGCAAATAATTAACAGGCTTAAATGTGGACAGTGCCAACACCAAGAAGCCCTGGTCTACAGTGATGGGCACACCCTGATGCTTCCACCTGAGCTCTCTGAAGACTGGATCCTTGACTCAAGAAGAACTCCTCTTGCTTCATGATGTGACTGCTGCAGAGATCTAAGTATAGGGCCAGGCTCTCTGTCACATCTTCTCAAAAAGTGTTGAAAGTAGTTGATCCAGGAGACTGAGAAAAGACCAAGGAGGGTGCAAAGTTGATTTTTTTGTTTGTGTGTGTGGTTGTTATAAGCCTTCTTCGCCTATACGTTTTAAATTATTTGTATGACAAAGGCTAAGTGTTTGTTAAAAATCTGTCTCCTCTATTTCCTGGATATGTAGAGTACATTTCCCAGGCTCCTTTGCAGTTGGATGGCCATGTGACTGAAAGTGAAAGTGAATGTAGCTCAGTGTGTCTGACTCTTTGCGACCCCATGGACTATACAGTCCTTGGAATTCTCTAGGCCAGAATACTGGAGTGAGTAGCCTCTCCCTTCTGCAGGGGATTTTTCCAACCCTAAGAAAATTTTTTCTTAGTCAAAAAAAAAAAAAGTGAGAGGAAGTAATAGAAGCATTTCTAAGTCTGGCTATCACATGATCCTTTACCCTCTCTCTTTCCCTGACTCCTGGCCATACACCAAGTTTCTAGCAAAAGAATCCAAGGCCAGAAGTGATGGTGGATCCTGCAGATGGAAGGAGCCTTGATCCCCGATGGACCATATTGAAGACCACTTGTTAACCAGCAAAACTTGTATTGGACTTTAAGTGAATCAGAAATAAAATAAGCCACTGAGAGCTGGGGACTGTTGCATCTAGCATCACTCAGCCTATAATATGCATGCATCATTTTAATTTAAAAATTATAATTCAAATATACATAATGAAATTTTATTTTTTGGTAGAAAGCACATGGCTTTCAAGTGTCTGTTCTAAATTTTCTATAATGTCCCTGGAAGTTCTTTTTCTAAGGTAAACTGAACTATATCATTTTCTACCTTAAAGCATTTCAGTGGTTTCCTGCTGCACTTGGTGTATTTTAAGATTCTTATCATGATTCATACTGCCCTTTACAATTGAGTAAGAACATAGTGTTTGTGGACAACACTACAGGGGTGTGTTGATGAAAGGAAGAACTTTGCATCCCATTACATGAGCGTAGAGCCCAAGTACCCTCTTCCATACGACTAGCAGCTGGCATGTAGGCTCAATCAAACACACCTACTTAATATTTTATGTCTTAAGGAAAACAGCCTTGAGAATAGGGCTACAATGACACCAAATGTCCAAGACAGCAGTGTCCATGGCAGGTGTTCAATGGGGACTCATCTGTAGTAACCAGCTGCCTAATCTCTTGTAGATCATTCCCATTTCTGAACTTGACATTGGTTATTAAGTGAGCAATTATACATTTCTTTTCTGCTTTAGTTAACTAATTTTAGAATTTATTGCTTATAGGCAAAACCCTTGACTGACAGAATATCTGCCCTCACTCCAGGACCTTAAGTTCCATGAGGGCAGGAACTGTGTTTTCTTAAACATTATATCTCTGCTTTGCTACACAGTGTCTGTGTGCAGGCTACAAGCTACATCACTTCAGTCCTCCTGTCTGACTCTTTGCAACCAGTCTGCAATGGACTGTATAGTCTGCCAGCCTCCTCTGTCCATGGGATTCTCCAGGCAAGAATACTGGTGTAAGTCGCCATGCCCTCCTCCAGGGGATCTTCCCCACCCAGGGACTGAACCTGCATCGGCAGACGGGTTCTTTACCACTAGCGCCACCTGGGTACACAGTGCAGTTGACTAAATATTTTTGGATGAATGAATGAAGACTATCAGGCAAAATTCACACAAATCAGCACTGGTCTCCAAGGGACCATCCTTTCACTCTAAAATCAAGATTTAATAAAGTGGGAGGTTAGTAGTACAAAGAAGGTTGGGTTGAAGTGGAGGGGAACTGACACCTGCATGATGCCAGGGAGAAACGTAAAAGGAGAAATTGACTAGGAGGAGGCAGTGCTGATTCAGGGTTGTGTGGGAGACTTTAGCTCTATTGCCTCCTGCTGGACAGGAAAGGTAGTACAATAAGTACAGCTCTCACTACACGGGGGCAAGTATTTCTCCTCCCCAAGTTCTCTGTCCCATGATTGCTTCTGAAAATGTGAAAACTGAATAACGGCAAGTCAGAAAACATAGGTTCCTATGCTGAGCAGTGATCCCACCTCTTTAACTCAGCATCCTTGCTCCACCTGCTTCAACCACCTGGCAGACGTTTCGAGAATCCAACAAACAGGGCATTTTATAATGCCTGTGTATGGAAAGATCATTACATGCACAATCCGCCTTGGGAATAGCAACAAAAATCTTAAAGGAACACTCCCATCTCTCAAGAAAGCAGCATGCCTTCCTAGAACGTAGACTGCAAATCCAGTTTACTTTATAATAGGCCATTTTCTTCCATATGTAGAAATCATCTGTTCTTGTTGGAACTGCTACCCAAGAGTGGAAATAAGTCATTCATGGAGCTATCACTAAGAGAAAGAAGTCTGTGCAAAATCAATGAGGAAAGGAATCCAAATGAGGCCAGATAGGCTTTGTTCATACTTTGGCATATGGTGGAGCTAGAGTCAGGTTTTCCTGGAGAACTTCATGCTCCCTTACTTTCTTCATTCAGCACACACCCATGAATTTTCTAATGAGGCAGAATAACCACTGCAGATAGGAGCTACTTTTGATTTAAAGTTCTCATGGAAGACAACAGAGACTTTAGCCAGCATGGCAAACCCTGGCAATCCCATCACAGAAGGGGAGAGTAAGTACTAGGGATGACACTTGGGGATGGAGCAAGAGAGCAGTCAGTCTATACTTTCCAACTTCCGTCTCTGGGGAGGATTTTGAAGCTGCCGTTGCATCTACCAGCACATTAACTCTCCATCCGATGGCTCATGCCTCAATAGGATTTGTTAAACTCTGGCATTGAACATGAGCTTCCCAGATGGCTCAGGGGTAAAGAACTAGCCTGCCAAAGCAGGATACACAGGAGACTAGAGTTCAGTCACTGGGTCGGGAAGATACCCTGGAGGAAGAAATAGCAACCCACTTCTGTATTCTTGCCTGGAGAATTCCATGGACAGAGGAGCCTGGCGGACTACAGTCCATAGGGTCACAAAGAATCAGACATGACTGAGTAAATGAGTATACATGCACACACACAACACCAACTTAAATTTTGACTCCCTTAAAATGTAAAAACCCCAGGGTAGAAAATATTTTGTGCTTAAGAAAAAAAAAAGAAATTCACAAGATGACTCTGGGAAATCTAATTCTGGCTCTGTCACCAAACCAACTTGGTTAAAAGTCATAAGCAGCCTGGAAGTCATTTTCTTCATTTGTAAAATAAGAGTGTTGGAATAGAATGGGTAGATTTCAAAGACTTTCTAGCAGTAGACTTCTTTAATTCTTTAATTTGTCAACCATTAATTCTTTATAAATGTTCAGTAGATAAAATGTGTAAGACTGGAAGTACCATTCTGCTGGGAGCTCAGGATAGGAACTGTGGACAGCAGTGGACAAGTTAAGCTCAGCACTCAAATTCCTTGTTAAACCATGTTGCTGAAAACTCTGTCTTTTGATGAGTAAACAGAACTTCTGAAACTTCTGGATTTGCCTAATGAGGTTGATCTAACCTGAGGGACCTGAGCCACTTGGGTAACCTGAGTGCCCACTGTTTGGGGTACTCTCACAGCAGCAGGTTCACCTCTAAGACTGAGAACTTGTCTTGTTTGCAGAGTGAGAAGGGACTGAAGGTAAATGAGGAGAGCACAAGAGGACAAGTGGCAAGAGTGGGGAAGGCAGGCTGAGTCTCATTCCCAACTGGACCTAACATGGGCTCTGGCTGACACTTAAGCAAATGGTGGGTTGGAATCCTGGACACTGAAGATGGACAAATGCTGGGCTATCTGCAAGGATTTGCAGGTGGGGGTTCTGATAACCACCTGTGGCTGGCTGGGCATCCTTATAAGAAATATCACCCAGTGGCTCACCAGTAAAGAATCCGCCTGCAATGCAGGAGATCTGGGTTTGATCCCTGGGCTGGGAAGATGCCCTGGAGGAGGGCATGGCAACCCACTCCAGTATTCTTGCCTGGAGAATCCCATGGACAGAGGAGTCTGGGGGGCTACAGTTCATAGGGTCACAAAGAGTCAGACACAACTGAAGAGGCTGAGCACCCAGGCATAACATTTTCAGAGACTTGTAAATCTCTGTATGTCATGTAGACTGCTCCAGCCCAAACTTCTGACCTTGCCCACTGACTGAAGAGCAGCAGCTCGGCTGGCTGAGTTAATCTCTCACATGATGGCAAGGGTCGGGGTGATGTGTGCAGGCTCAAGACAGGGAGAACCAGGGTGGGTGCAGAGACTTGCCTCTTTCCAAAGTCCTCTTCAAGCATCTCTCCCTCCAAAGGATGTACATCCTTATCATACTTATCAAACCATCAAAAAAGGGCGGGGGAGAAAACTCCCTTCCTGAAATGTATTGTAAATTTGGGGGCCAAGATTTAAGACTGCATCCCCAGGCTAACCTCAAATCTGGCCAAACACGATGCTTTCTTCCATGGGAAAGTTTCAACTAGCCGGAGAAAGAAGTTCTTACTTCAGAAACTCAAATGCGCTGATTAAAAGTGAGTGCCACAAACACACACTCCAATATCATCAACAGTGAGTCAGAACCCACACCTGAGTTAACAGGAAACTTGGTGGAGGAGAGTGAGAGTCGCCACTGAAACAAAAGCCCGGGCTCTGAATGCCATCCCAGCAGGCAGCGCTCTCCTTTTCAATGAGACTCCCACTTTGATGTGTGTTTTTTAACTGCAACTTTCATGTGGTGATGGAAGACGCTCAGAGCAAGGTGGTAGCATTATGTGAAGACCAATGCTTTCAAATGCCCTTTGCCCCTCAACAGCACCAGGCAGACAAAGAAGAACCACATAGCCGGGAGAAGCCTACCTGTTTTTTAAAGAATATCCGTGCTAGTGGAATCTAACAGGGTGAGAAGGAGCACGCTCTTCAGTGGCAGGGAGAAAAAAAAAAATTGGTGGGGCCACTTTGAGGGAGATTTGGCTTAAAATAAGAGTTCACTTACAGCTTCACTTGGATCATACCCCAGATTAAAATTATTTGTGTCCAATTAGCTTAAAAAATCCCCATGTGTGGTAAATCTTTCCCATGTTTATTTTCAGTAGAAGTCACAGAAGCTGGTGCCTTGGGAAACTACACAGGTGTGTCGTATTTTGCATAATACATACATTCCTGGGAAAGCTGAGAAGAAAAACAGTACTTTTATATATGAGGTCCACGCCCTTTTTAAAGCAAGTCAGTAAAAACTCAGTTTTTGAGCTTTTGATACTTCTGTGTTTGCCTAATGAAGTTGATTTAATCTGAGGGATTTGAGGAATTCTCACAGAACCAAGTTCCTACGGGGCGCTTTCAAAGCTCTTCTGACTCAGCTTACCCAAAAAGGTCATGAGAGGAAGGAGGCAGAGAAGCCCCCAATCCCACCACATAGGCATAGGCAACTGGGACATTTTCTAGAACTGGGATAGGGGCTGACTGTAATGAGATGACATGAGAGAGGGAGGGGTATTGTGTTTACACTGCAGGATGGGATGTTGTTCTGGGTTATGTTTCCACAGAGCCCACGTTCCCTGGAAAGGCAAGGGTTCAGAAGGTGGTGGCCAAATGAGGTCCCTCAGCTGGCAAGAGGGAAGCTTTGACGGAGCAACACGCCTCTCACATCCTCAGGGCACATGAAATTTGAACTGGATGGAGTAGGGGAAGGCCAATGAAGTAGGAAGGAGATAAGCTGAAAAAGGTGAAAAGGAAAAGCAGGAGATAAGGAAACAGGAGTCTTCAGTCTATAATGGCAAAGGCCAAATGGACACAGCACTAAATTCATAATTTTTTATAGGACTGGTTGCGTAGGAAATTATTTACAAAGTCCAGGATTCTTCCTATGTGTCTGCCCACATTGCCTGTACTCTGCTCCCTCCCCTGAAGCTGAATGAATGTATTTATTAGGATAAATATAAGGAAATACTACTTTTCACAGAAAGCAGCAAACTGAGTCACCAGGAGAAGCTAATTGAAGGCTGAAAACTGTATTTTTAATATTTCCCCATTTTTATAATGTTTAGTAAGCCATTGCTAATTTTGAGGTTTTATGAGACTTCCCAGATGCTCAGAGCACACCTCTCATGACAATAGTCTTTGTCCTTCTCATGACAATAATCTTATGCTCTTCAAGCCCCTATGATAGCATCAATCCCACCATGTTAGAGCAGTTTTTATGGTTCTCTCTCGTGAGGCACTAAAGCAGGCTCCTGTCCACCTTTGAGGCCTGCACTGGGGTGAGGGAGAGATGACTGAAAGAAAATGTTAGTTGCTCAATCATATTGGACTCTGCAATCCCATGGAATGTAGCCCAGGCTTCCCAGGTGGTGCTAGTGATAAAGAACCCACCTGCCATTTGAGGAGACATAAGAGTCGTGGGTTTGATCCCTGGGTTGGGAAGATCCCCTGGAGGAGGACATGGCAACCCACTCCAGTATTCTTGCCTGGAGAATCCCCCTGGACAGAGGAGCCTGGCGGGCTACAGTCCAAGGTGTCACAAAGAGTTGGACACGACTGAAGAGACTTAGCATGCACATGTGCATGGATTGTAACCCACCAGGCTCCTCTCTCCACGGAACTCTCCAGGTAAGAATACTGGAGTGGGTAGCTACTCCCTTCTCCAGGGGTTCTTCCTGAACTAGGGACTGAACCCAGGTCTCCTGCGTTGCAGACGGCTTCTTTACTGTCTGAGCCACCTGGGAAGCCCTGGGAGATGACTGGACTTCCCCAATTTGGTCACGCTTTCACGCCCACACACCCACTGCATTTTTGTCTGGAGTGATTTTTTCCTCCTTACAGTCCCTGGGCAACTCTGACTTTACTTCTGAAACACAGTCCAACTCTTGTCTTCCCTAAGTCACCCTTGCTGGATGACTTTTAACATGCTTCCTCCTATACTTCCTCACCCCCGGAAGTTACTCTTCCCTAGCAACCATTGAAAGAAATTGTAACCACCTCTTTTAAGTGTCCCTCCAAGGCAGCCTGAGTGCTGTAAAGGCAGGGAGGGGGGCTTAGTTCGTTTTGTCCCACCTGTCACAGTGCCAGGCAGGCACTCATCTGTCATTGCTCAGACCTTGCTGCCTCAGAGAAGCCAGCAGGTAGCCTCCATTGCACCCCTTTTTTGTCCTGTTGGAGGCACCATCTGACCCAAGCTGACAAGTATTATGCCCCGAAAGCATGGAGTCCAGCAGTAGAAAAGTTTTCCCATCTCTTTCACCTGTTTTATAGGCTGTACTCTGAAGAAGGTAGCACCAAGTGTGATAGAAAACCAGCCACTGTCAACATAAATGAAATGTCATGTTGGCACAAGCTTTACACTGAGTTGTTCAGTCTCTAAGTTATGTCAGGCTTTTTGCGACCCCATGGACTGCAGCACATGAGGCTTCCCTGTCCTCCACTTTTCCCTGGAGTTTGCTCAAATTCATGTCCATTGAGTCAGTGATGTCATCTAACCATCTCATCCTCTGCCGCTCCCTTCTCCTTTTGTCTTTAATCTTTCCCAGCATCAAGGGAAAGTTATATAAACTGGAGAAAGGGTTTCTTGTGATTTGAGTAAGGAAAGCTGGAGAGAGCTTCATTTTAAGTTGAGTAGTAAGTATACAGACATTCAGGGACTCCATAGCATACTGTATGATCTTCAGAGTCATTTTAAACCCATACAGTGAAGCTACCAGAAAAAGAGGATATTCTGTCTCTGATGGCCATCCTCTGACTGCTGCTGCTGCTGCTAAGTTGCTTCAGTTGTGTCCAACTCTGTGCAACCCCAGAGACGGCAGCCCACCAGGCTCTCCCATCCCTGGGATTCTCCAGGCAAGAACACTGGAGTGGGTTGCCATTTCCTCTCCAGTGCATGAAAGTGAAAAGTGAAAGTGAAGTCGCTCAGTCATGTCTGACCCTCAGCGACCCCATGGACTGCAGCCTACCAGGTTCCTCCGTCCATGGGATTTTCCAGGCAAGAGTACTGGGGTGGGGTGCCATTGCCTTCTCTGCATCCTCTGACTAAAGGGCACTAAAACTCAAAGCTCCATGTAAGCTAAAGGTAGTCAATGCCTTCTGGACAATAGATCTTCAGAATACTGGGCCCCTCTGACCAGTAGTCTCCTTCAGACCTCTATGTATTTCATCCCCATCCTTCATCCATGGCATTGAGAGAGCTCTCCTTAAAGTATGTAGAATAATGCATAAGCACTGGGCCCTTCTGGCCTAGGGGCTCAGGGGTGTAACCCTGACCCTAGTGTGGCTCCTCACACAGCATCTCCATGGAAACACAGGTTAGGTGAGTGCAATAGCATATGTTTCTTCAGGGGATGAGGGGTGCTAGTCCCCAAAGGCACACTGCCTACCCAGGACACACTGTGCATTCTGAAAATGCCTGAGTGCTCTTCTGGTTTCGCAAAGGAGGTAAAAGCAAGAAAGTGGATTAAATGGACAAAGAACATCCTACTTCAGATTTGGCTATTACATTGTCTTCAGCGAAGTGTTTCTAATGTTCCTGAAGCTTGCAAATAATGAAAAGGGTATCCCCTCATTGAAATCCAAGTAAATATGCTATAATTGATTTAGAGTGCCTTTAATACTAGTGTTCTCACATTTTAAAACTCTTTTTTTTTTTTTTCCAAGTTTCAATAACATGTTCTTGAAAGATGTACTCTCTAAGTAATTCTTTGTCCTCAGGAAAACACTCAAATCACTTTTCCAAACTGATGGTCTGGCACCATGCCAGAACTGATTTAGAAGTTATGGCTCGCACCCCACGTCTGAGTCTTCTAACCTTGGCACACTTCTCAGTCCCAGGAATAGGGTTGGCAGTTGGGAAGGATGGCTATAAAAAGAGAGAGCTGATTGTATCTAGCTCTGTTTAGCAAATTTTGCTTTCATGAAAATCCTAGAGAGTCAAAAAGGCTTTGCCAAGATACCTACAAGATCTCCCTAACCTGCTGGACCATTCCACGTGCCATCAAACTTGAAACAAAGAAAGCAGGGCTGATCGTTTGTGAATGCTTTCATATTCATTATCTTATTTTGATCAGTATAACCTGGAAAACATGCAGAGCAAATATTATTACCCCCATTTGATAGATAAAGATACTCCACTCAGAAGGAGTTATGTTCAAGGTTACCCAGCCAGCTAACGCCTGAGCTAAGAAGGAAACTCAGTCTCCAGACAGCTGCTTTGGTTCTTTCTCCACTGCACCAGGCTGCCTCCTGAGAAGCCTTTGGCTCCAGCCTGTCGGTTTCCAATCTGCTTCTGAAGATGGCTGCACCACTCATAGCACTGGTCATACCAGACCAAAGGGGAGGGATCACAGGCACTGTGAAGCCCACCACCTCAAAGGAAAGCACGAGTAGGCACTGGTGGAGATGTCAGTAGAGGAGAACGTCCCTTACCCACAGCATCTTAAAACTCCAGTGCGAGCACGCATCATCTTCACTAATATGCAATTTCTCTCCAGGCTCTTTGGAGTGAGGGATTTGCTTTGCCTACTGTGAGAAAGGCATCTGCCAAGTTAAACTGGGCCCTCAGGCATATGCACCCAGCTTTCTCAGAAGCCGATACTGTTTAAATGGAGTCCTTCCATGTACATCTCCCAGGATGGTTTTAGACAGCCTACGAGTATGCTTTATTTCCTTTAAAACAAGTAACCTAGAAAATGAAATAACACAGATTAGATTAAGCTCTGTCCCATTTGGCTAATTCAGAAGTTAATGGAAGGTCTCTTTCGGTCATTGGTATCGGCAGAGACACATTTAGTGAAACTCTCGAGGGATCCTCACACAGGCACAGTAGTGGCTCCTACCCATAAATTAAGACTGGCACTTAAAGGCAGCTTTCTCCTCTCTAAGAGGGTGCCACTAAGGTTTCTCTTGACAAAGGGCTGGCTGACCAAACTCCTCCCAAAATACAAAGAATAAGAGAGATGGGGCAGGAGAAAGGGATGAAGAGAGAGGTGGGTGTTGGGGTAGGGGGAAGAGTGATAGCTGTGAGGGCAGAATGACAGAGTAGAAAGATTGGCCAGATCACTAACAACTGCAGTGGTGATGCCCACTGTGCATGAGGCTTATGGCAAGTAGCAATTAATTTCACCTCTTTGAATCATGCTCAGTGCTTGGCACCTGAACTTTTTATATTGGAGATTTAATACAGAACACCAATTTATAATCATTCCCTGACATAAATGTTGTTTAAAAGTAGTATAAGCAAAAAAATAAAAAATTAAGCTTGACCATTTCATGACTTTAACCCCACTCCCTATATTCAAACAAATAGATCCAGAATCAAATCATTCCTGGCAAACCTATTCTGTCTAATCATTTCTCTGATCCACTGTCCTGCCACAGAATTGATGAAGCTATTCCACCTGCCTGACATTTCTTCAGGAGTGAGGATCCTTCTGATAAATAATAAAAAATGCAATGACCTCTTCACCTCCTTCTCAAATGCACACTGAGCAATCAACCATGATGAGAAGGTGATTAATATTAGGAATATTTTTGTATTTATAAGTAGAGACGGTCTGAAGATTTTTTGTTGTTATAGTACTATTTTTCTCTACTTGTGGCATCAGAGTAATGCTAGCATCATAAAACTAAGTAGTTTTTAATATTTTTCTATATTTGTGAGCCATTTTAAATTAACTGGCCTTTGAAGTTCCTAGGACTTGTTTTAGTACTAATACTTTTGATACGTTAATCACTTTTAAAAACTGTATTCAGTTACTAAGTTTCATCTACTGCTTTAATTGTATTTTTCTAATTATTCTCTTCTTTTATGTATAATGAATTTTATTGTACGTAACTTTATAGATAATTTGAAATAACCCAAGGTCACATCATAAATGTGTAACTCATCTAGCAGTCAATGTAATGATAAACATAGAGAAAGAATACACCGGTTGTTACACATCCCATTTTTTCCTTTTTTTCAGCTTCACTGAAAACAATCATAAGATATTTAAAACTATACATTGTGGTGATCCAACACGCATATATATTGTGAGAGCATTTCTTTTCCATCATCTAGTTATTTAACACATTCATCACCTCACATATTATCTTTTTTTCTTTTACTTTCTCAGCATTTTTTTAAATTATTCTCAAACAATTTTGGTAATTTATTTTTTTTCCAAAATACTTTCATTTCACTGAGGTTTTCAAACATACAGGAGCATAACTTTGGACAGTTCTCTCATGATTTTTATTGTTCCTGAATATATTCTAAAATTCATGCTTCCATTTCTAATTTTTTTTATTGAAACTGTATTAAAAACTGACAAGGTTTGATCAATCACTAAAATAGTGGAGGACAGAGAAGCCCAGCATGCTACAGTTCAAGAGGTAACAAAGAATTGGACATGACTTAGTGACTGAACAACAACAAAATAATTGGAAAATAAGTTAGTAAATAATGTATTGTTATATATGTAAATATGCTACATATAACACATAAATATAATTTATGATACATATCAATATTATATTACATAAATAAAATATAGCCATTTTTTCTAATACCTAAAGAAAATGAATCACTTTTACTATTTTAAGGTTTCTGATTCTTTCTTTGCTTTTATCTTTATTACTTGCTTTCTCATTGTTTATTATTTAATTTCTAGAATTTTTACTTTCAATTCATTTCTAATTATTTTTTCTTTACTTCCCCAATGAAATGAAATATTCAAAGCTATTACTTCACCTCTGTGTATAACTTTGGCTGATTCATATAAGTATTGATAGGTAGCATTCTCATTGTTTACTAAATAATAATACAGTTTTATTTTTCAAGTCATGTGAACCATAAGAAAGGTTCAATTGTCTGAAAATACAGAAATAATCTTTTTTTAAACACTATATAATAGCCAGAAGAGAAAGTAACTGTTCATTCTAAATAACACTAGTTCCAACTTCCAAAGAGGAAGATATTTTTTACCATTATCTGTTACTTATCAGCATCTGTTTTCAATCAGGTAGTTTTCAGTTCTGTCTCTATGCACATTGATACATTATCCAAATTTGATTCCTGGGGAGTTTGGGACTAAGTTCTAGAATACAGGAACTGAGAAACAAAAGACTTCAAAGAAAATTTTCTGTGTACAATCTGGTCACTAAAACTTCCAGTGAAAACAAACAAACCAAAAAAGTTTTTTTTCAGATGTTCTTACAATAAAGAAGGGTAAAAAAAAAAAAGTAAAGTAAAGAAGGTTGTTTTAAATACCTGAATGTAGAGAAGAGCAACAGAAAAAAGAAAGGAAAAATGAAATGAAGGTCTCTTTCCTATGTGGGCATTTATGCCCAAGTAATACAACAAAGCTTCAAAATGGGTCCCTAAAATATATGTAGCTGCTGTCTGTTTCTCTTTGGTATTTTCTGCCTTCCTCCCTCCTTTTTCACTTCCTTTCTTCCTTCCTTTTTAACCCTCCCTCCTTCCCTCCCTTCTTCAATAGCACTCCTAAAAACCACTCTCAGTGAGGAGGGCTGACATCGTTTATCGGATTTGGGGTCTGATTTATGTAAAAGAATCAGTTGTGTCCACCCACTTCCCACTTGCAATCTGTCACTATTCTAGTCATCAGAAATAGAGTCTCCATCATTCCCTATATGGAATGGAGTCTCTCCTTTTCTCAGCATAAATTCCCTGTCCTAACAACACAGTCAAAGTCCAACTAGGAAGCAGACAATCTGCCCCCACCCCATGTAGGAACAATTGTTATAAAATACTGAAAGTTAGTATAAAACATTAAACTTGCTTTAAAAAAATCTTGGAAGGGACAGTAAATGATAAGTTAGTGAAAGAAAATGGTTTAATTGCAGTATGCCCGGAAGTCAAATCCCTCTTAGAAACAAAAGTAGCTGCTGAGGGTCAGAACTTCAGTGAAGGCAAAGCTGAGGATTGGCTGAGAAACAGGAAGCTGATCCTACAGTCTCTTCAACCCCTGAATCACTAGCCAACAAGGCAGCCTTGCCGGCAAGTGATGAATCCAATTTTACAAAGACTATGATCATAACACATACAAAATGACCTTCCTGAAAGTCAGAGCTGTGATTTGTGTCCAGGTTTTCAGATCACAAACATGTCTATCATGTCTCGGGCACACCTGCCACCTTTTGAGAATCTGCTCCACCAGAAAAGATCTATTTCCTGGCTCCCTGTGCAGATACATTGTGTCTAGACCTCTGCTCTAGCTGCAGATGCTAGAATGTTCTCTACCCGCACTTTGTGCCATGTGCCTAAATTGCACGCATTCTTCACGGAGGAGGGCAAGTCTCATCCCTGCCACATGTCTTTCCATATGACTTCTGCCTCCTCCATCTTCCCTCACTGTGGTGCTGACTTGGAAAGGAACCACACTTTGGTTCATGCTCGTAAGTGGCTGGAGGGCAGCTGCTGCTGGGTTCCTGCAAAGTGGGTGCAGCGAATGCAGTGAGCAGTGGTATGGCACACATCCCAGGGCATTTTAGTTGCAGAGCAACACATGAGGAAAAAAGAGAACACTGAAAATGAGGGAAACCAAAATCTGTCAACCAAGATAGGCCATCAGGTAGGAATGCCTAGGCAACTGTTTAGGGGCAAATTTTCCAAGACAGTATCTTCCCTTAAGAATTCACTTCCAATAACTCCCTCTTCATATAAAATGACAATATTTAGCATGGTATCTTTTTCCCACATCAATGCATTGGCTAATGTCAACAAAGGGTTTCTCAGGTGGCACAGTGGTAAAGAATCTGTCTGCCAGTACAGGAGACCCAGGAGACTCAAGTTCGATCCCTGGATCGGAAGATCCCCTAGAGGAGGAACTGACAACCCACTCCGGTGTTCTTGCTTGGAAAATTCCATGGACAGAGGAGCCTGGCGGGCTACAGTCCATAAGGTAATGAAGAGTCGGGCACAACTGAGATGCGACTGAACACTGAGCACAATGTCAACAAAACATCTCTAAATGATTGTTCTCAGTATCTAGTACTTTCCCAATAGTAGGTGGATTTTGAGGATTTAAAATGAGAACTATATTAGGATCTGAAACTTCCTTTCAGATGCTTTTTTTTTAACTGTACTCTGAATTTTCTAATTTTATGTGCATATTTTAATCAATATTTCAATTTGTTTAAATATTTAATTTTATTAAATATATTATGCTAACAATACTTACATAATGTTTGGAAGACTGCATCATTTTTCTGATCTTCTCTCAGAGGACAATGAGAGTCTTTCTTGAACTTTTAATTTATCCCCAATACACATACGCTATATGGGTTATTTGATTTATTTCCTTTCTCACTGAATAAAAGAGAAAATTTTTCCCAATTTTCTAAAAATTGGGAAACCAAATAAGTCCAAAATTTACACAGCTAAGAGATCCTGTTCTGTATTTACTCACCCAAACTACCCCCACCATTTTTCTATCATGGTATGAAACACATTTGTTTTGAGAGATTTCTGACATTTTTGTTATTTGTATTGTTCTTCTTCCATATCTGCGCCTAGTTTAGTAGGCAGGGACTCTAAACTCCCTAGGAAGCATATTATCTGAGACTTACAATCTGTATATGCCACAATGTTTAATTTTTTCTAAGTTTCCCCTCATCCTCTTTGTCAATACCTATTTTTAAAAGTCATTATTGCCTTCCAGCTGTCCAAATTTTCTTCTCATTTTTCTCTTAAAAACTGACTTAAAGCAGGAGGTCAATATCTCAGCCATCATTAATTTCACGCCCTCCTCTTCTCATTTATTCACTGGTCTTTTTTCTCTTGAGGATTCCTTTTCTCCCCCTTGATACATTTACAAAAGCCTCCTTACTCCATCTAACCTCTTTTACTAGCAATATCTCATTTCGCACTTTTGTGCTCCTTATCTTTTCTTTGCTAACTTTAAGTTGCTCTATTTTTCTATAGTTCCTGCCTTCTCCACTCCCAGGGCAATTGTCCTGTTATACATGGATTTAAGCAGTCACTGGGGATGACAGACTGCATTTTTACTCGAATTCTAGAGGCAGAGGGGCACTATAGCCCCCACAATGCCCAGTTCTCTTGCTGCCACAGAGTAACCAAGACTTTCTGCACTTTTATGATATTGTCTTGGGGAACTTCACACCTATCTCCAATTATGAATTGTAATCCTTACTCCCATTGTATCATACATATCAGATGGCCTCCTAGTGTATTTTTTAACTAGGAATACTGCCTTGTAGGGTTGTTATCAATGATCACATTTCTAAATAGGCAGTGGAGAGAATGAAAATGATTTCCTCTATTAGGGTGAGGTCATTTGCATACTGTTGAGTGATTTACATGCTGGCAGATCCTAGATGGACAGGGAAGCCTGGCATGCTGCAGTCCACGGGGTCACAAAGAGTCGGACACAACTGAGTGACTGAACTGAACTGAGATCCCAGAACTGTGTTTCAGCAGCTTCCTCACATTTCTGCCTTCCTAACAAGGTGTAGCTTATTTTTCTCACTATAGAACTGTCCTTTATTTTTCTCTCTCACTCCATCCTCTCCCCCTGGAGAATAACACCCACTAACACCAGCATGACATTGCAAGGTAGTCTCTGCCTTCTGAGCTAATGTTCTCTTTGACATAATTCATCATCCCCTCTGATTTTTCAAGGATGGTAACAATGGTGACTCCCCTAATATCTGAATGAAGTCCTTCATAAATATTTTGCTGCGTGATTGATATCTTCTCTAGTTATTTTTCTCACACCTCTTCCCCTCAGTGTGTAACAGATGGGATTCCATCATCAAAAGCAGATGTTGTAGAAAAAGTACCAGGAGCCCAGAAGCCCTTGTTCCAGCCTCAGCCCCGCTTTTAACTACGTCTGCCATCTCCATCGGTCACTTTACCTCCTTGGGCCTCCATTTCCATGTCCATAAATTGAAGATGAAGATGCCTTCTTCAGAGGCAAACTAAGGTGATCAGAACAGATATATTTAGAAAAATGCTTCCTAATATAAGTTGTTTGATACATGGAATTTTGATAACTCTTAGCTAAATCATGTAGGCTTTTCAAAAATAGATGAAATATAAATGATTTGTTGTACCCATCCCCCTCATTAGCTTTTCATACTAATAAACAAATAAACACACTTCCAGGCAAGCTGGTTACATTTTGAGAGATTCTAAATGAGGGATCGACAGGTACTGAACAAAAGGATCCTCTTAGCCGCTCCCACCTCTATCCTCCTCCACGTCTCATTAGCAACCACACTCTCCACCTTTCTTTATATAACTTATGAGGCACCTGTGGGGAGAAGCAGGACTCTTGTTTGACCTTTTTTGACTGAGTCTCATTCAGTGAAGTAAGGTGTCAGGGCTGCCTGTGGATCTGGAAAGCATTTTGGAAGTAAGAAGCAGACAAATGTAAATCTTTTAAACCCCTGTGATAAGCAAACTCTCCTCAGTTCAACATATAAATATAAACACTAAATCAAATCAGATGCTTATACATTTTTTAATCCCATCATAGAACATTTTGTTTTGACAGCTTGGTAATATAAAGTAAAAACACCGACAGCCAAAAGAATCAGCATCATTGCCTGCTTACTACCTGAAAGTCTTTCCTGTATATAAATAGAAAAAAAAAAAAAAGTATGTTTATGTAAAGGGAAACACTGATTTACTAGAACTGATTGCTTCATAGTCTAATTACTTTTCAACTGGCTGTTCCAAATTAAGATGTCATTGATGGCTTTTGGTGATATATTTCATTTTAAGCAAATTTATTCTATAATAGAGTACATCATAATGGAAAGCAGAGTTCCTACTCTTCCCTCCTCTTTGTAGCCTGATATCTTGACAAGTAAATTAAATTTAGCAGTTAAAATGCTTCCATTAGTAATTTTATTAAGTTAATTAAAGAATCTCTCTTTCTGAATTTTAACTACCTTCCTTTCAGAACAATGTTGATTTCTTTTTTCTAATTTCATGTATTTAGGGACTGTGATATATTCTAGGACCAATCAACAACTCTGTCAGCCCTACATTTCTGTGGGCAAGATGCTACCAAGGAAATCAAGTAAAAAGAAAAAAAAAAAAATCTCCAAAGTCTGAAAGAGATGATCTGTTTCATATGACAGAAAGGATTTTAATATCTTGAAGAGAAGGTGGAAGTGAAGGAGGGGGAGAGGAAAAGAAAGACAAAAATACACTTTTTAGGTGATCTATGTTCTTAGGGGAAACATAACTGCTAACTACTGCCACCATACATTCAGGTTAAATCATAAATAGCTGGAGTAGAATTTAGTTCATAAATGAAAATAGAAAAGCTCAAACTCTTTTTTTTTTTTTCTTACTTAGTAACTGTAGAAGTATTACTAAGCAAGACACTGAAGGTGGTGAAGCACACGTTAAATAAAATCTTGGACCCTCTTCAGGGAGTGTTATTTTAAAAGAACTCAAATATTTCTAAGAAATTTAGGGCAAAAGAGTTGTCTCACTGACCACTACCTGCTTCTTGCAGCTGGTGTTCTTAAACTCTGGAATTATAGAAATTATTCTTAGAACTGGAAGGGAACATTGAGAAAATGTTATCTTATTCTATGTTGAAGATAAGGAAACTAAGGGTCAGAAATGAGTAATACAACCACTACCAATAATAATAATGTGCTTAGTCGCTCAGTCATGTCTGACTCTTTGCGACCCCATGGACTGTAGCCTGCCAGGCTCCTCTGTCCATGGGGATTCGCCAGGCAAGAATACTAGAGTAGATTGCCATGTCCTCCTCCAGGGGATCTTCCCAACTCAGGGATCAAACCCAGGTCTCCCACATTGCAGATGGATTCTTCAGCAGCTGAGCTATCAGGGAAACCCATAATAATAATAGCAACTAACAAAGGTGGCTAATACTAACTGAGTTCAACACTGTGAAGCATCACATATAAAATTTCATTAAAATTCCCTATGAGGGGAACTCTATGAATGCTCCAACATCATGGATATGAAAAATAATGCCTAGCAAAGATTAAGCAACTTGTGCAAAATCTATGACCCCCATGTAGTTAACTAGTACACATCATTTCCTTAGATGAATGACTAGTTAGTGCTATCCCGAGAGGCATGCCAGGTGGTGCTAGTGATAAAGAACCTGCCTGCCAATGCAAGAATTGTGGGTTTGATCCCTGGGTCGGGAACATCCCCTGGAGAAGGAAATGGCAACCCACTCCGGTATTTTTGCCTGGAGAATCCATGGACAAAGGAGCCTGGTGGGCTACAGTCCATGGGGTTGGTGAATCAAACATGACTGAGCGACTGAGCATGCATACTTAGGGTTAAAGCTCAAGACATCTGCCTCCCAGCTCTGCTCTTTACAAACTAGGCCATAGAAACAGGACTGGAAATCTGGTGCTTGGGCTGACACATGCACATTGAGCAGGCATGATGATTTATTTTAAAAGCAATCCCACTGCCAAGGTGCTGGTAGAATATTTGTGTGATGAGATGAAACCTTATCAATGGTTACATCCATGTATTCAGACCCATAATGACTTTTCATCTAAAATTTGGGATCTCACCTTTTACTCATTCATTAAGGAAATGGACATTCAAGAATACCATTCATGCTACTTACTACTAACACCTCCCACTTCTTTTATTTTCTAACACCCTCCCCCTGCCCAACCCCCTCACTCACCCCTCCACCCCCGCTCACTCCCTTGAACAGCCCACTTGGGGAGTGCACATGATCACTGTTCCATCCCATCATCTCTCTCCAAGTCACTCCCACCACCCAGTCCAACCCTCAGGGTCCATTCTGCTCAAGTATTCCCTTTCAGGGTCACACCTCAGATGCTGCCCCGCCCACTTCTATTCTCTTCCTCTGGGGGGATTGAATTCCTTTCAGATCTGTGTTCCAAGCTGACTGCTTTCCTCTTGAGAATAGGTCGCCATTACTTTTTTTCTGTTTTCTTTCTGTCCTTTCCCCATTCTTCAGATTCCTAAGAAAGGAATCTGGTGACTCACAGATGCTTCCGGACAGAACAGATGAAGCCACTAAACTATGTTTTAGGCCAGAAGAGAGAAAAGATAGAGACTGCTTCGTTCATATATGTTTTCCTTCCCTCCTTTTTCATGCCAGGAAAAGCTAAAATGCAAATATGTACCCCAGATGATTTTTATATTAATATATTCTGGAAATTCCAACTCTTCTTTCCACCTCCCTTCCTCCATCCCTTTACCCCTCTTCCTTCCTTCTTTGCCTTCCTCCCTTCCTCCCTCCTTCCCTCTTCCCTCCTTCTTTGCCCTCCTTCCTTCTATTCCTCCTTCCCTCTTCCTTCCTCCCTTTCCTTCCTTCCTCTCTTTCCCAACATCAAGATAAACAGGGACTGAGAGCTTTAGTGCCCCTTGTCCCTGATTTGATTCCTTGTCATCCCAGACACTGGAGAGGGAAATGGCAACCCACTCCAGTGTTCTTCCTTGGAGAATCCCATGGACAGAGAAGCCTGGTAGGCTGCAGTCCATGGGGTTGCACAGAGTCAGATGGACACAACTGAAGCGACTTAGCAGCAGCATCCCAGACACAGGTTTTCGAGATGGTGCTCCATGATTTCTGAAGCACAAGAAATTGTCAGATATCCCAGGGAGTGTTTTTGTATACCCCTCCCCACCCAAATTATATTCTTAGAAAGAATCTAGCATTCTGCAATATATCCATAATTAATAGTTAGACAGACAGATCCAAAGGAAAGGGAGACTGAATCATCTAGTGTTTTTCTAATTAGAAATGGTCCTTCCTGCCTTGATCCTTAGCTGAGGAAGAACACTACCTTTAGCCTGTAAGCATATTTTCTATTTACCTGACCGCAGAGCAAACATGTTTTCATTAGAAATTTACCTCTTACCTCTTTGATATCCCTGCCAGTCACACTGCATCTATTCTTTGATGAGGATCTTTGAGGATCTTCTTCCTTTTTTTTTTCCTTATGTGGAGTTCAAGTCCAGTAGTTAAATCTGTTTCATATTTGTAACCAGTTTTCAGTTCTGGAAGGAGCCCAAATTGATAGGTCCCTGGGAGCGAAAAAGAAGAAAAAAACAGAATTTAATTATGCAACCTGAGCATATAGACGATGAGAGAAGATAATTCAAAGTGGAAAGACCTGCAAAAAACAGTGTTATGTCCTCTCCACCAACCCCAGTCATTCCAGCCAGGCTTTCAGCCTGCACAGTGATCAATTCAATGTATAGAACCACAAAAGAGCCATTGGGATTGTAAAATTATGTGGCAAAATTCCCATTACTTATAACTTGAAAAGAAGACTGGGTGATTTTAAATAAAATAGAAGAGAAAGATGTTGAACAAGTTTGATGTAGTCAGTGTAGCCAGCCACAGTTGTGAAAGATTCGATGAGCTTCTTCTTACTTGTCCTTCACCCTGGAGGCTTCTGAAGAGGTCTGAATATCTGGCTTATAGAGAGTGATGCTACTTGAAATGAAAAGCGAGGAGATTGCAAATCACTCTTCTGCACAGGCTTGGAATAAGCTATGGCACGGCTGATGGACAGATTCAGGTATTTAAGTGATGTGATTTCCAAGCAACAATTTCTAAACCCTACATTGTCGTTGACCTCCATCACAGGAGTGGACATGTTTATGAAGACACACACAGCAGAGTGAAATCCGCTGGGAAAGATACTGAAGTCCTTTTCCAACACCACAGCAGCATTACTGCAACATGAAGTCATGTTACCCCAATCACCAATAGAGTTCGCCTGTGCACCCTTCTTTTGCTTACTGGATTGAGTTCATTCTAGCAGAGGAACTTTCTGTTTCAGAAATCCAGCTATGAGTTTGGTTGGAAGAAACCAAATAAGGTAAGTAATCTAATATATGTGCTCAGTAAGGTTAAGTAAACCAAGAAAGGAGTTGAAGAAAGTACTTGAATAAAGGACTTGAAGAAAATACTATATTTTTGTTTTTCCATTTCTTACTCTCCTTTTTTCTTAAAGACAAAGATATCAGGATGGTAAAAACTACCCGAAGATTTCCCCTGTGATATGATTGGCCAGAAAGCAAAAGCTAAGCACCCAATTAGCAGCCTTTTAAATCAAACGCAATTAAATATACATTGAAATATATGGTCTACAATTGCAAGTTCAGTTAAAGAGTGAGACGCCATTGAAAGCTTCCATTGCAGACTACAAGCTGCATAGGTTGGCTCAGATTTCCTACTTCTCCATGAAGATCCAAGATAGTAACTTCCTCAAAAATTAAAAGCAGACATTTTTGTTGTCTAGTGAAACTCCAGTACTTTGGCCACCTCATGCGAAGAGTTGACTCATGGAAAAGACTCTGATGCTGGGAGGGATTGGGGGCAGGAGGAGAAGGAAACGACAAAGGATGAGATGGCTGGATGGCATCACTGACTCGATGGACGTGAGTCTGAGTGAACTCCTGGAGTTGGTGATGGACAGGGAGGCCTGGTGTGCTGTGATTCATGGGTTCGCAAAGAGTTGCACATGACTGAGCGACTAAACTGAACTGAACTGAGGCACTCCTACAAACTTTATTGTAAATTAAATACAATATTCACTTTAAATCTTTTATTGAACCTTGTCAGAGAGAAAAACAAAACACTATTACAAACACAAAGACTATTTTCATGATCACTAGTGCAATGGCTGTCTCTGGTCCAGCCTCATTTTGTCTCTAAATTCCATCGGAATCATTTCTGGGGACTTCAACTGTTTCCAAGTTCATCTGTTCCCCAGTTATATTCTGTGGTGTATTCCATATATATATATATATATATATATATATATATATGCAGTTTTACTTAGGCTAGTTTGGGCTATTTCCATTTAAATATTGGTGAGAAAAAAAAAAGCCATTATTTAGCACAGCTATCCACAAGTATAGCCAACCAAATTTCTAGCAACATAGTGGTGAAATTTTTCACATTCCACTTAATTGTATAATGATTTATACATTATAAATCATACATACATACATTTATTAGACTGTAAGATACTCCAAGGCAAAAATCACCTTACACATCTTTAAATCATTGCAGCATCTGCCATAATACTGGCTACATTGGTCTTAAATGGTGAAATAACAGAATGAATGAATGAAATATGAACAATGGTTAGTATTTGTGCTGCAATCGCAGTATACTGAGAACTGTCTGGAGGAGTTTTCGGAGAGTGACAGAGAAGCTTGGCTGACTATTCTTGGAGAAAACATTGACTGTTTGTTGGATGGAGACAGTTCACCAAGAAAGCAGATTTTGACCCTTCAAGATCTTCAACGTGATGATGAATTTATGACAGTTCTAAAAGCCAACATACGGTTGGTGGCCAGATTGTGGTTCTGGACTGAGAGGCTTCCATTTGGAAGGCAGACAAGCACTTGAATTATGGGTCTAATGAAAGTGTCAATAGCAATCCTGTTACTGAAGGAGCTGTAAAACCTTGCTTAATGAACTAGGAAGGGACACAAAAACACAACGGTCTAAAATGTACTGTATGAGAAAATGATAATTAGCCCAGATTTCATGTACAAGATAAAATGCATTGGGATGATATTACCACTGAGCAATATTATTGCCCTTCAGGGAACTGTTTTGTTAACAGGATTTGGCTCAGTCTTTCCGATACTCCTTGTGTGAGTGGAGATGTACTGCACCATTGTGAGTTGTGAGTTGGGGAAAGAATGTCAGATGGCAAAATTCCTATCATAGATACTAACAAATGTTAATGATAGAAAAAAAGGGTTCTGGTCTCAACAAGGGTTCATTCTTATTTAAGAGGCTTTATGTAATATAGGATGATAAACCAACTGGCTTCCCACACTAGAGGAATGAGGGTGAACAAGAAAGTCCTTTCCTAATCTTGAAATCTACTTTTCTAGACCACCAGACATCATCCAGCAAAGAAAGGCAACATAAGGTCATACCTGGAGTAGACCATTAGGACAACAGCTATTTACTCCCAACCTATGATTCAGGGAGCTACTGATACAGCCTGAGTACAAAAGAGAATGGTGAATTTGGCATCAGAGAGTTAGCCTGGCCTTAGCTCTGCACTAACACTGCATTTAAACTTTCTCATCTCTTACAAAGGTGAATGAGAGTTCAAAAACTCTAACAAATCACCAGAGTATTGTTAAAAATACAGGTTCTGATTCAGAAGTCTGCACTCTTCACATAACCTGTAATGTAGTTGGTTGGGGTAAGGAGGAGGAGGAATAAGATATGTTTAAAAGCAAGGGAAAAATAATCTATTTTCCAAAGTGCTAAATTATGGAGAATATAAGTTGTAAGACATCAAGAGAAGAAGGAGGTCTCTCTGGATTTGGGTCAGGGTGGTTTCAGGCAAAAGAGCTGGATGTGGGCCTGAAGTTCATTCAGTCAGAACCTATTTGTAAGGCCCATGGAGAGAGAAATTTGGACAGACAGTAGACAGATGAGATGAGAAAATGAAGGGTCCTGAAGAATGGTGAAAGTGATCAGTGCTTGTTTTTTTAAATAAAAGGATCAGAAGAACTTTGTAATGCAGACCAGAAGAAAGCAACATATGGGGAACTGTTTTTCATCTTCAGCAGATATTGGGCACCCAAAATTCATACTGCCAAAAGAGTGGGGAAAAGGGAGCAAGTATTGCTAAGATAAAGGCAAATCGTGTATAAGCTAAAACCTCCAGCCAGACAAAAACCTATTTGTAAATTACTCCACTTAATTTCCCAGGTCGTGATTGCCTCTCTCTGCAAAGCAGTTTATGACATTCTCAATTAAGAGTTTGCTATAAAAATGAATGAATGAAGTATTTCAAAACTGCTATGAGATATTAAGGATGAGTCACTTTTAAAAAGTGGTTTTGTTTCCTGTGTTCTGGATAATGCATTTGAGAATGTAGTTTCCAGCTTCACCCATCACCCCATTGTGAAATCAAATTGAATGACTCTCTGCTCTTAGAATGATCGCTCATTCAAATGCATTCAATAAATAAAGCCCAAACACAATGAGGCACTTTCCATAGAGCATCCCAGAGAGCTAGGGCCTGGTCTCTCTCACCATCTGAAGCTGAGATTGAAGTAAATAAAACATTCACCCACACTGACTGCATAATACATATTGACTTATTGTTTACTAAGCTCTTACATGTACATCATCTCATTTGATCCTCACAGTGACCCTATAATAGTGATGCTGTTGGTTCATTATCCCCACTTAACAGATGTAGAATTTAGAGCTCAGAGAGGTCAGTGATTTGCTCAAAGTCACACAGCAATCCAAAAGGTACTTTAAATCTTCTTGGTCCCTTCTCTCCTCCTCCAAACAGGACACATATCTTTAAGTACAAAACAATATAATTAGTAGGAACATTCCCAAGCCTGGGAAGAATATTTAATTCATTCAGATGTGCCTGGGGTGATTTTGTAAATACTGAGGAATTCATTTTCTACCTCCTGCAATTCTGTGAATTCTACTCTGGACAAAAGGTCATCCAAATATGATCCTTGCTCAGAGTTATGGAAATGTATGCAGTCTAAAAGAAAATGGGCCAAATGCAGAGTAAAAATATCAGTGAAACTCTCAGTGCCATTTACTCTTGCTGCCTCAAATCCTTTATGAAATTAGGCAGGTTATATATCATAAGAAGATACAAAAATGTAAACTCTTGCCCTAAATTCAATTATCATATATCAGAGGGGGTCATGAGTGCAGTAGACTGGAGAGTGGGTAAAAGCAGACTGAAATAAGTCTAGTGGGCAAGAGGGAGACAGGTAGAGAGAAGCTTTTTTGAAGATTTTCCATTTGTGTCCATAGAATAGACTGAAAATTCCATTTCCTCAAAATCAACATCTCTTCAGCCTCTGGTCCTAAAGATTTGGAATTTGGTTTGGGGAGTGCTACAGAAGCAGGTTCCTGTTGTCTGATGCACAGCAAGCCTGTGATGCTGAGGTTTGTCGTCAGAGCGGGTTAGGTAAGCAAGGCAGGTGAGCAAGGAGACAGGAGTCTCAGGCTCTGCAAAGGCAAGGGGCCCAGGATACGTATGGTATGAAGAATAAAGAAGCAGGGTGATCTGAGGCTTAGGGGCGTGGGGAGCAAGGGAACAGATGACTGGAAAAAAGGGCTGCGATCTTCATGCTGTGCAAGTGAACTAAGCTACGGGCCTCTCCGCATTCAAAAATGGAGGCTTGGGCACAGTCTGAGGGTAGTGGCTTCGAAAGGTCACTATGTGGACACTTACACATGACAAGCTAGCAGATGGGTGGTCCCATCCAGTCTCAAACAGCTTGGCTTGAATGTGACTTCAAGTTTCTGTAAAACAACTTGGGCAAATATCTCGTTCAGGCTACGTGCTGCTTGGAGAACATGCAAGTTTTAAAATGACCGTGATTAGTGAAGGCAGGTGAAATGGATTTGACTCATTACCCACTGTTTCAGAAGATAGGTGATTAATGCCTCTTAGAAGTCCGTCTGGGTCAGGGCTGAGCGGAGGAGTGCCGAGAAGCCTTGTCCTTGTGGAGGGAAGGGATTAACAGAATTAGGGGTGGCTTTTCTAACACTGTCTTGCAAACTAGGATTCATTTTCTAACACTGTCGCAAACACCACTTCTAAAGCATTCGGGTCCAGCCCCCTCTTTCTTCATTCAGCCCTCTGCATTTTGACTGTGGGGTCATTTATGCAGCAAGAATCTGTCCAGCAGCAACAAACAGAACCACACTGGCTGGGCTCCCATATTCATATCCACTGTTGAGAGATATTACTGGTTCGAGGGCCCTTTTCCTCCAAATGTCTAATTCCATCCTCTCCTAAGTGAAGATATATCTATTCACCTGTGTGTAAGTGTGAACAGCTACAGAGCTTCTGAAAATCCAAAGTTTCTTCATTGTAGACTTCCATTTGTGAGTCATGGAACTGAGGGAACCATTGTATCAGTTATCATTATTATACCAGTTCATATCTGAGGTGCTGCATTCTTGCCTGTGCTTCCAATAACTAACCCATATAGTCATATCATCCAAAGACACCAAAGGGTCTTTATTCTTCCCCACTAAAAATAAGAGACATAAGTCACTTTCTCAAGGTTTATTCTTCAAAAAGTAAGATGACTCAGAACCAAGATTAAATTATCTGGTACTTTGTTATCTGGAATTATCTGGAAACCAATATTTCTCCACACTTTCAGACTTGAAAGTCTGAAACAAATAATATTGCTCATGCTCAGGCTTTACAACTCCTCTGTATTAAAACCCACATTCAAGTCTTTAAACTATTTTAAGTGTTATGACCAGTGGCTCCAAGACTGAGGTTTTGTTTAGATCACATAAGACTTTTGCTGTTGATTGAAACCTGGCTTGATGCCTCTATACATGTAAATAATTAGAAAAAAAAATACATTTAAATGAGAAGCAGATGCTGTTTCCAGATTTCTATTTTCACTGTACAGAATAAATAGAAGCTTTCATCTCTGCATTTACTCTTTGGATATGGTGCAAACCACTTGAATCATTATTTAAAACACAGGGTGTTCCTTTCACAAAGGTAACAGGAAATAGGGGTCTTCTGGAGTAGTCATTCCTTCCAAACACTTTCTACTCCAAGAAAATTCAACAGGGTTATTCATTCTTCATCACTCCTTCTTCGGCTTCCAAGCCTGGTCCTAAGCCAGTAGGTCTGAACAGAATAAGGGAACACGTGTGCTCAGTTGTATCTGACTCTTTGTGACCCCATGGGCTATAGCCCACCAGACTCCTCTGTCCATGGGGTTTTCCAGGCAAGAATACTGGAATGGATTGCCATTCCCTTCTCCAGGGGATTTTCCTGACCCAGGGATCGAATCTGTGTCTCTTGGGTCTCTTGCACTGCAGGCTGATCCTTTACTGCTGAGCCATCAAGGAAGCCCAGGATAAGGGAAAACTGGTACTGAATGTGGGGATGGCCACTTCAGCTAGTGATTGATAGCTTGTAATTAGCAACAGATGACAGACATATCACATGTGCTTAATGTGTCAGATGCAAAACCAACTAAGCAGAAACTATACACAGACCAGGGAAAATAAAGGACAAAATATAACAGGGCACTTTTGGGAAATAGGAGTTTTCTCCAGCTTCTTTCTCTGTTGCTGTGTCAACACTCTTGTAGGTAGAGTACATTTTCAGTTTCTCTTCTCAACTGGCAAGTTACACACTCATTTCCTGAGCCAATGTTAAGTACTTGAGGTGTTTAGATGGAGGAACTGTGTAAATACAGGGCAAAGGCTTGCACAACTTCAAAGCAAAGCACATGTATACTCACAGGTTCCAAAATTTGATCTTCTGAGCTGACAGTTGTGGTGAGACAAGCTGAATCAACTACCAACCCTTCCCCTTACAGAATTGGTGGGCAGTGAAACTATAATGTTATTTACTGAAATACTTGTTTACTTGCTCCCTCTCATCACCCCCCATACCCACATTCATTCTTTTTCATTCATTTTTTATTGACATATACTTGACCAATATTGTATTCATTTCAGGTACAGAATATAGTGATTTGATATTTTTATAGACTGTACCCCATATAGCTCACCATTCATTCTTTAAGGCGCCAAGTCTAGCACAGTGCCTGGCACAGATCAGTTATCAATCAATCAACATTTGTGGACTGACACAAGGGTGGATATAATTTAAATATTTAATCACTACCCTGAAATCCCCACAGTTTGTGAGCTATATGAATACATAAAATAATGGTGGTGGTGGTTTAGTCACTAAGTTGTGTTCTACTCTTGCAACCCCATGGACTGTAGCCTGCTAGACTCCTCTGTCCATGGGGTTTTCCAGGCAAGAATACTGGAGCATTTCCTTCTCCAACACAAAATAGCAGCTGCCACTTAAGAATCACTTAGCACATCAAGTATTATGCTAAAGGGTTTTTATTTGTATTAATTTTAACACTTCAGATAATAACAGAAGTAAAGTATGAGTCTTTCTATTTTATATATAACAAACTGGAGGGTCAGGTAGGCAAACTGACTTGCCCGAGATGCAGCCAGTAAGTGGCAACACTCTAGGCTGACTTACTCCATACCCCTTACATATTCCGTGACCACTGCATTATGCTGCCCACTGGAAGTCAAAAGTTTTGAAAGCTTGTCCTAATACAATGTGATACCAATGTAGATTGAACATAGAAAGAGTAAAAAGCGCCACCAATTAATTAGCCCTTGGAATACCAGAATCAGGTTGTCCCTGCATAGGCAGTGAATCAGCTGTTCTTAGAATGAACCGATGATCCAAACGAGCAATGTGGACTTTCAACACAGAGGAAAGTTTGAAGGGTTCAAGCATATGAATTATGTCGCTATGAAATAAACCAAGGTGAAAAATTCATCCAGAACGTTTGATCTGAACAGACATTGAAGCAATTCTATTCCATATGTGTACACACAGATCCAAAAGAAAATCACATGTTAGAAAGAGAGAATAAATATATTATTAATGTGGGTGCTGCTGTGGCTGGTACTGTTATGAATAATTTTATTCGTTATCATTATTCTAATTCAGATGTATTGAGAGCTTGCTTTACACCAAAGTTTGTGACACATGCTTTACAGACATTTTCTCATTTAATCTTCAAAAACTCCCTGAGGTAGGCATAATTAGAACCTGCATTTTCCACATGAAAAGTGTGAAGTTAAAGAAGGTATGCAGCATATCTATGGCTAAGCCTCTAGTAATGATGGAACCAGGCACAAAACTAGGTCTGTCTGGGCTCAAGCTGTAATCTTATCCAATACTATCCTACATTTCATTGATTTCTACACAGTTACTATGCATGTGGCTCTATAATTTTAATTTTGCAAAAAAGCTTTACATATAGCATATCCTGGTTCTACTGCCAACATGAACTCAGAGACAGTAAATGTACATTATAGGATCGTCATTTTGCTGGTGAAAAGATGAGCAAGTATTAAAATTTAAAGGTATGCCCCGCCACATGCCTAAATGTCATGTGCTCTGTTTTCTCAGATTAGGGATATTAAGGGTTTTTTTCTTCTTTTTTTTAAAAGTGTTTTACAAGATGAGGAGCTTGTTACGAAAACACATGGCAGTGCTTGCTAATGGTGGGCTTGTCCTAGGCGAACTCAGCGTGTGGTCCATGCTGTCCATTCAATAGCTGGTACTGGAGGTCTTTGGAGAAAATCTGATATGTTTTCTAGAGTTCTTCTTTTAAATAGAGTGAATAAATGGAATATTTTTCTAGCAGCATTTTGAACCCTCAGCTACTGGCTCTGGATGAAATCTGAAAATATGACAGATTTCCATTCACGGAAAATGAAATGAAGAATAAAGCTAAGTGACCTTTTGAGAACACTTTAAAATTATATTCTGTTTATTGAGTTCATGTCTTGGTCCAAGGTTCAGGATGATATTCATTTTGTATGAACTGGTCTTTTTCTTAAAGCATCACAAAGAACATTTTTAGTGTATGAAAATACTGTGTAAAAAGAAAAGATTCATTTGGATATTTAGGGACCACATATGTGTTTCCCTGGTGGCTCAGACAGTAAAGAATCCACCTGCAATGTGGGAGACCTGGGTTTGATCCCTGCCTTGGGACGATCCCCTAGAGAAGGGAATAGCAACCCACCCCCGTATTCTTGCCTGGAGAATTCCACGGACAGAGGATCCTGCCAGGCTTGCAAAGAGTCAGACACGACTAAGTGACTTTCAATTCACTTCACTTATGCATTTAGGAACTAGGACATACAGTTCTCTTTTTGGATAGCTGTGAGAATTGGGGACATCATTTAAATTCTCTGAGCCTCAGTTTCCTTATCGTTAAATGCAGTACTGGATCGAGCTGGTTTTAAAACTACTATGGAATTAGAAATCTATGATTCTTTCAGTCTACCTTAGATTGAACATTTACCTGTGCATTTACACTGCAAATGATCACATAAGAACTGCAAAGAGCCTCTCTATAAATTCCTAAGAAATAATTTGACAATGTGACCAAATTATAAATAGCTCTAGTTGTCTAACGCATACAAGAAGGTAACAAGATTTTTCAACTTGGTACAGCAATGATGATTATCTCAGCCTTTTTAGGTTTTTCTCATTGTCCTGAAACATAGGTATCAAGGAAATAGGATGTAGAAATTCTGCGTATTTACTCCTGATGCTGATAACATCTATATTTGACATTCTGGAATAACAACATCTCCAGCAGCAACTAAGATATGCATGTTTCAGAACTGAGAAACTTTTAAAATCCCCTTTTAAGCAGTGTGGCCACAGAAGACTCTTAATAATTGATTATAATTGATTTTAACCTTGTCCTAACCTGGGCAAAATGGCAAAGCCAATCATCTTTGTCCAGATGGAGTATGAGAAAAGAGCCCGAAGTCCACATCTTTAAAAGCTCCAGACATGAGCAGAAGATAAAATATTTAGTCTGCCAAAGCCTTGACCTCCCAATTCCAGCCAGTTTTGAACTCGAATTGATTTCCGACAAGGCATCTGGGAGATGATTACAACAAAATGCACTAAAGCCGGACAGCCTTTATTTTAACATCCCAGCAGCTTAACCTGTTAATAACAGCAATTGTTTTAGATACAATACCAATTTCTGTAACCAACATAAGAAATGGATAACAGCAGCACAGTCTCTTAGGCAGAGTAATAACAAAAAAAGGAAAAAAAAAAAAGAAGAAGAAGAAAAGGGGGGAAAAAAGGCACAGCCACTCACAGAGGAGGTGCTGATAGTGTTTTTCAAATGATCCTCAATTTCCAGGGACCCAGACATCATCAGGGACCAAATTCTACAGTCTAAAAACAATTCTTAGCCAAAAATGATTGCATGTTGAGAGAGAAATTTCCATAAGCCAGGCAATTTGGAATCACATCTGTATTCTGCTGATGAAAGCTGAGCTATCTTGGGCAAGTCATTTCACATCTCTGTGTCTAACTTGCTTTGTCTGAAACAGTACGGACCAATAAAAACATTAGTGGGCCACAAATGTGAACCCATGTGGAATTAAAAATTATCTATTAGCCACATTAAAAATAGTTTTAAAAAGGCATTTTGATTTCAATATCTTCTGTGTGTGCTCAGTCATATCTGACTCTTTGTGACCCCATGGACGAGGGGCCTGCCAGGCTCCTCTATCCGTGGAATTTTCCAGGAAAGAGTACTGGAGTGGGTTGCCATTTCCTTTTCCAGGTGATCTTCCCAACCCAGGGATTGAACCCACGTTTCCTGCCTTGGCAGGTGGATTCTTTACCACTACCACCACCTGGGGAACCCTTCAATATCTTATTTAGTATATTTAAAACACAATCATTTCAACATGCCATCCATACAAAATTGTTAATGCACTGTTCTACATTTGTTTTTGTACTGTCTTCAAAATCCAGTGTATATTTTATATTTATGGCACATTTTAATTCGATTAGCCACATTCCAAGTGCTCACATGTGGCTAGGCACTACTGTATTGGACAGTAGAAGTTTGAAAAATGAGTAGGTGGGACTAAATATCTCTGGAGTTTTCCCTGTAACATGTCATGATTCTGTGTTGCTTCTGCAGCTCTTCATTTTAAATCAGCTACAGTTTGAAAGTGCAAATGTGGCCAGTGGGCTCAGGATGTGAGAGCAATTGCCGCTGTGGCTAAAAGTTAGAGCTTAGCCCTCAGTAAGGTTTGCACTGATGTGTGGACATGGTCTTTAACCCCACCCTTGAGCAGCTGTGTTACATCAAGCGGTAATAAGTGGTATAAGGTGGGTGAACAGAGAGGGTGGGTGCACATATTTCCATGATATAGCCCAGCAGATTCTATTAAATAAAACAATAAGCAGCATCCTTGTCATTTATTGAGCACTAGCCTTTGACTGTGTGGATCACAATAAACTGTGGAAAATTCTTCAAGAGATGGGAATACCAGACCACCTGATCTGCCTCTTGAGAAATTTGTATGCAGGTCAGGAAGCAACAGTTAGAACTGGACATGGAACAACAGACTGGTTCCAAATAGGAAAAGGAGTATGTCAAGGCTGTATATTGTCACCCTGCTTATTTAACTTATATGCAGAGTACATCATGAGAAACGCTGGACTGGAAGAAGCACAAGCTGGAATCAAGGTTGCCAGGAGAAATATCAATAACCTCAGATATGCAGATGATACCACCCTTATGGCAGAAAGTGAAGAGGCACTCAAAAGCCTCTTGATGAAACTGAAAGGGGAGGGTGAAAAAGTTGGCTTAAAGCTCAACATTCAGAAAACAAAGATCATGGCATCCGGTCCCATCACTTCATGGGAAATAGATGGGGAAACATTGGAAACAGTGTCAGACTTTATTATTTTGGGCTTCAAAATCACTGCAGATGGTGACTGCAGCCATGAAATTTTAAAAGACGCTTACTCCTTGGAAGGAAAGTTATGACCAACCTAGATAGTACATTCAAAAGCAGAGACATTACTTTGCCAACAAAGGTTAGTCTAGTCAAGGCTATGGTTTTTCCAGTGGTCATGTATGGATGTGAGAGTTGGACTGTGAAGAAAGCTGAGCTCCGAAGAATTGATGCTTCTGAACCGTGGTGTTGGAGAAGACTCTTGAGAGTCCCTTGGACTGCAAGGAGATCCAACCAGTCCATTCTGAAGGAGATCAGCCCTGGGATTTCTTTGGAAGGAATGATGCTAAAGCTGAAAGTCCAGTCCTTTGGCCACCTCATGCGAAGAGTTGACTCATTGGAAAAGTCTCTGATGCTGGGAGGGATTGGGGGCAGGAGGAGAAGGGGAAGACAGAGGATGAGATGGCTGGATGGCATCACTGACTTGATGGACGTGAGTCTGGGTGAACTCCGGGAGTTGGTGATGGACAGGGAGGCCTGGCATGCTGCGATTCACGGGGTCGCAAAGAGCCGGACACGACTGAGCGACTGAACTGAACTGAACTGATTTATGGAACAATTGTATTGTATTTAAAGTGATATAATCTTCTTAACCACCCACCGAGGTGGGAATTATCAACTTTATTTAGTAGGTGGGGGACTAATCCTGAAAGAGACAAACTATTATTCAGACTCCTAGAAGTATAGAAAAGTGAAAAGTCAAAGTGAAGTTGCTCAGTTGTGTCCAACTCTTAGTGACCCCATGGACTGTAGCCTACCAGGCTCCTCCATCCATGGGATTTTCCAGGCAAGACTACTGGAGTGGGCTGCCATTTCTTTCTCCAGGGGATCTTCCCAACCCAGGCATCAAACCCAGGTCTCCTGCATTGCAGACACATGCTTTACCATCTGAGTCACCAATGTGTATTTTAATCCAGCTTTTCCAGACGCAGAAACCCATCTCTCAACTACCACAATATACTGCTTTACAAACAAATAATCACTTTTGGTATTCTACCTCACTCCTATGAGGGTTTCCCAAATTGTACAGAGAGTGAAGAAAAGGGATACAAAGGTTAAAGATGTTGCTTTCACTTTCTAATGACTGAGAAACTAACAAACATGAGTTTATATGAATGTTATAGAAGATAACATTCTAATAAACATAAACACCTGTTTTCTTTCAGTTAAACATACTTGCAAATAAAGGAAGAAAGAAGTAAGAAAAGAGCAAAGGGAGGCAGGAAAGAAGGAAGAAAGAAGGGAAGGAAGTAATGAAGGAACAAAGGAAGAAATTTAACAAAAAACAAAAAAGGAAGGAAGGAAGAGAGGGAGGGAGGAGGAGAGCTGCCAAGTATTGAGGCATTTCAGGAGAGACTCGAGGCTCTGGTCAAAGAATCAAGGCCACATTTTCCCTCTCTTAAACATGGCCTGCCCATTCATGATTCATACTCACACCACAGTACACCTTTTGGCAAATAAATGCATCATTCCTGCTGAAATGCAGAGGAAGGCTCCTTTACACATTGAATATGCCTATGCTCAGACACTCATGCTCAAATTGGGCTTCCCTTGTGGGTCAGCTGGTGAAGAATCTGCCTGCAAAATGGGAGAACTAGTGTTAGATCCCTGGGTCGGGAAGATCTCCTGGAGAAGGGATAGGCTACCCACTCCAGGATTCTTGGGCTTCCCTTATGGCTCAGCTGGTAAAGAATCTGCCTGCAATGCAGGAGACCATGGTTTGATCCCAGGGCTGGGAAGATCCCCTAGAAAAGGGAAAGGCTACCCACTCCAGTATTCTGGCCTGGAGAATTCCATGGACTGTATAGTCCGTGGGGTCACAGAGTCAGACACGACTTAACAGATGAACAACATACATAGGAAGATAACAGTTTTTATGTATCACATGCTTACTCCACACCAAGCCCTGTTTGAGTGCTTTATATAGATTATTCAGTTTTCATCATATAGGCACCCTTACTACAGCCATTTTCACAGACAGGTGACTAAGGCACATATTGCTTTCAACAGTAACAAACAATAACATGGTTCCCAATTAGACATCTCATAGTCTCCTTAGCAACCTCCATCCAGCCATCACTTTCCCTTAATCAAGGCTTTAGTCTATCCATCATTCCTGATGCTAATCACAAAGTTCTGCATTTATTGGCAGTAAAGGAGGATTTATGTTTCATGTATCCTAGCATTTATTTGTGCATAGAAAAACATCTCATAAAGTTGTGAATTAAAATTTTAAAACATTTTATGTGTATTTTACCACAATGTCAAAAACTGAAAAAAATCAAGTCAAAAATAGAAAAAGTAAAAACAACTTTATTTCTTTATGATTCCCTGGGTCAACAATAAAGACTAAACTCAACTAGACAGTTCTTCCACTGGTCTTACGAGGGATCACTCACATGACTATAGTTGTCTGGTGACTAGGTAAAGGATGATCTGGGATGTCCTCAGTCACTTGTCTACAGGCTGATGCTGCCTGTCATCTGAGTCACCTCTCTTGAGTAGGCTGGCCACAGATCCTTATCATGGCAACTGCATTCTAAATCCCAATCTGAAAGCACTTTTAAAAATCTCTGCTTGTATCACATTTATTGATGTCCTCTTGGCCAAAGCAATTCTCATGGTCAAGTTCAGGATCAAAGTTGGAGGAAAGGGATCCATAACAGTCTAACACATAATAAACACCTTCCATATTCTTTTTATGGTCATATCTTCAAAATGGTCAAAACAACTTGAGACGACTGAATAAAAGAAGGGAATCCAAATGTCCAACTAAGCCCAGAATATATCAAGTTCTAAATTTGGTGTTAAGTTTGAACCTCAGATGTAAATGAATAGTAAGTCCCATATCTTCACTGAAATATATTTCTCTGCATAATATTTTAGAAAGATGGCCACCAGTTTTGTATTTAAGTGAAAAACAATATTTCATTAGAGGGCAAAACAACATTGAATATTTTTTCCAAGACTCTACTGAATGATGACAATAGCTAATGCTGTATTTTTGCCATGGGAACTTTTGTTTCACTGAACCACTAAAATTACAATCAGATGTGCTCATTTTCTGTTGAAGTAATGAACGATGGTATGTCTGAGAGAAAAATTCAAAGTGCATCATTTATCTTATCCTATTTTCAATTAGGCCAAATAAAGTATAAAGTTGGTTCCAAACTACATCACAGAAACAGGGTGAGTAAATTTATTATACCACTAGAGTGCTAATCTTAGCAGATGGTAGAAAAATATTTTTAGCATGAAATATGCTAAAGCAATAAATCTGAACAAGGTGGATCTTATCAACTAATATCTCCCCAGTGTGAGGTAAAACTCCTGCATGACAACTCAGCATTCTTATGAAGTCTGGTGGATGTGGTTAGATATGGCCCTCAGTGAGATAGGAGAAAAACAACAAAAATGAGTCTTAAATAGGAAAACAAACCAGAGACCCAGAGCACTGCATTGAATTACAAACAAACAAACAAACAAAAAAAGAATAAAATGACTGTGTTATGTTTTCAAAGATCTTAAATTTTACTCTTGAAAACATGCCTACCGGAGTCCCCCATTTGGGAATTTTCCAAATTGGAAAATTTACAAAAAGACTCTATTAGGTCAGTTTCAGAGTAGAGATGAGCACAGTGCTACAGCTGCATGTTGCTACAGTCACACATTGCCACCGATTACCATCAGCTAAGGCAGACATCCAGTGGGAGAGCCCAGGGAGGGGGCTCTTACACACTGTGCTCTGACTCGTGACACCCGAATGAGAGCTCCCAGTTCCAGGGATACATTTGGTTCATGGTTCATCGGCATCCCACTTCTAAGCATAAACAGAACGTGATACTAAAGAGTTCTACTTTCAAAGGTTTATGTACGAAATAGAATAGTAAGAAATAATAGAGTTAAAGCAATCATGTGTTTGCAAAGTTTGTCAGAGAGGTAGTTGAGCTAGGCATTTTTCAAAGTGAGCATAAACTACATGTTTTATAGCCACCTTATACCTGATTTATACATACATAGACTTATACATAGACTTCTTCTATGGCTCAGATGGTAAAGCATCTGTCTACAATGTGGGAGATGCGGGTTCTATCCCTGGGGTGGGAAGATCCCCTGGAGAAGGAAATGGCAATCCACTCCAGTACTATTGACTGGAAAATCCCATGGACAGAGGAGCCTGGTAGGCTACAGTCCATGGGGTCGCAAAGAGTCAGACAGGATTGAGTGACTTCACTTCACTTATACCTGATTAATGTTCATGTCCCAAAGAAGTGATGTGTTGACTAGGTTAGAGTAACGGTGGGTTTGGGGTAAGAAAACAAGGAATTCATGCCTAAATGTGTCACTAATCTCTCATTTGACCTGTAACTCATGATTTTTCTAAGCTTTAAATTAATTATCTACAAAATAAAGGACTTGCCCTATAGCCTCACTACATAAAGAATGAATGTAAGGAAGAAAGAATGAGTCAGAATCATTAGGAAAAGTCACATCTGAGGTGAGTAGCCTCAGAGAGGCCCCAGTGACTCGGGAGTCCAGGCATTCCTCTTAATTAATCTTGCTAATATGTCAAATATTTTGAATTATGTTTTGCTCTTTCACTTGAATTGAAAACAAAGCTAAAACCATCAAGATGTTGAAAATAAATTTAGCCTGGAAAAATTATGAGATACCATCTTATGTTTATTATACTTTCCACAATCTATACATTCTGTGGTAATAGAGGTAGATGTTAAAAATTAGTTATGGGTTGAAAGAGTTTAGGAAAGAAACTACTCTGGTTGGTGAAGTGTGTGAGAGGGGAAAGGAGTGTGGGTACAAAGGTATGTAGGCCACCCTTGACTTTTCCTCCAGGGTTCTCCCTTCCAAATTCTCTCTTTTGAATTTCTGTGGCCTCAGGGTTAGGGCAACATTTATAGACATAAACAAAGCTCTTGTGGGAATGTGGGATTAGACTGGGAATGAAGCATGGTTGCAGGGGTGCGGGGGTGGGGGGTGGTGGTGGTTTGCTGCTGTCCGTGGTTCTGATCTGCCTCTGTTTTGGCTATTGCTCCTGACTATGGAACACCACAGAAGATATTTATCCAGTTTATTCAACGTGGTACAAGGATTTCTGATTTAGTTGTGAAAGAGACGGGATCAAAAGGAGTGGATAAACACTGACTGAGAGACATTGGCACTGAAAGATTACAAGGGAGAACTAAACAAAAATATGTTGATATTTTTTAAATAATCACAGGTAGCATGAATAAAACCACAAATAACAATGGCCAAAATTTGGAACTACTGAAACAGAATACAATACCTGTGCCCAAAGTGACATAATCAGGGGAAATTTTGATATAAATAAACACATTCAGGGGAGGGGTGCAGAACATTAATCCAGTATGATAAAATTCATTGCTTAAGCACCAAAGGCTTACAGCTTTCTTTGATTTAGTATTTTCCCTCTTGATGACATTTACAATTTTACATTGTCACGGAACAAATAGAATGGTTACTTATTTTGCATTTCAGGTAGCTAATGATATGTATGTTTGGTAGTTCTACTATATTTTCCTAAGTATTCTTTAAAGAAATACAGAGTGGGACTTCCCTACATGCCCTCAGCTATGTTTTTGTGTCTCAATCAGGGAAATGACATGTGAAAGAGAATGCTAGTTGTACCCCAAAATCTGTTCTCTCATGTTTGCACAGTAGTAGAGTGGTCAGCCAGGACTCCACAGAAAAGTAAGCTTACATTTCAAAGTGTCTCAGCCGTAAAGCTGGCCAGCTGATGAAGTTCCAGTCATTGGAATAGAAGTGAAAATATCTCTCTGCCATATTGAAGAATTCTGCAGAGAGAGAGAGAGAGAGCTTCCCTTTGTTTTATCCCTGTCTTGCTGCCTGCACTGCCAATGCCACCGGAGAGCATAAGTTGAGAACTCTAGCCTACGTGCGGAGACGTGGGGAATTGGAAGGACCAGGAAAGAACAGAACAGTCATATAGCCCTAAACTTCATTCCTCTAGAGTAACATATCAAAGAGAAATAAGCATGTATTTCCCCTAAGCCACTACCACTTTTTTTTTCCTGTTACTAGCAGCTGAACCTAATTCTAATTAATACACTATTCATCAACATTTGATGAATGCACAGCAAATATTAGCTCGTGTACGCTCAAAAAAAAAAAAAAAGAATCTGAAGAAAAATAACAAATCAACAAGCAGAAGAGTTCCATGATTTCCTTTTATATCTACACGAAGCAGGAATCCCCAAACTTCTCTAAGCATTGGTATTTCCTAAGAAACAATTTTCTCTTGCTCCCAACATTCTCCTCACTCTCACTCCTTACCCAGGAGTACTGTGAGCTTCACAGTAAACCTTTTAAGTGGATGACACTGAGAAGCTTGAAGTTACCATCCACAAAAAAGAAGTTAGCCATCCTAGATTTCTAGTCTTCCCAATGAGATTGGCTCTTTTTATTTCCTGACGATATAGGTGTGCACCTTAAACTTACTGTTGCACAAAATTTAGTATTTTTATGCAGTATTAGGAGTGCCAGAATCCCATTAACTCTTACTGAAATAAGGTCAATTGCTGTGACCCTTATTTCCTCTGTTTGGACCAACCATCAATTGTCTTTGAATTTGAAAGATGGTGGTGATCTCTTTTTATGCAGGCAGGCTGCATTCAAAATGGACAACCAGTTGAGAACACTTTGTAAAAATGACCAGAATTCCCTTCCAGGGGCCCCTCCCTTCCCTATTCTTATTGCCTAGAAAATGCTAGAAAAATTTAAAATTAATGACGACCAATTGAAAAAGAAAAGGAAATCAAAGAAACATTTATTCCCTGAGACACAGCCCTATTTCTATCACCTTTACGTAAGCACACAGACAGTTCCTGTCAGCTCTGGTTTTTGTGGAGGCACTGGGGTAGAGAAAAGCCCATACACAGGTTGGAAAACTTGTCTCTAGGCATCAGCAAAAATATTGCATGCTTTTAAATCTCATTAAAGCAGGGCCATATACATTACTCAAAGTCTGCTATTGACTTTAAAACATGAAATCTGAGAGATTAAAATCAAATACAAAAGACATACATGTTACTATTTTATGCATGAACAACAAAGGATTTATAATTCTCTCCTGTGAGGCTATAAATACTTCAATTCCAATCTACCTGTACATACAACTAATAGGAGTAGCCATAGGGACTGCAGTCACTGAAACAGGCATCCATAGGAGGACCAAGGTGCTTAGTGGGTCTACTTTAGAACACTAGTCTAAGTAGGCAATGGCATCTATGCTTCAGTCTCCACAAAGAGCCCATTTGTTGATCTATAGCTACTGCTTTCCACTAACTGCTTAATCCCAGCTGAGACTTGATATTAGGCTTCCCTGGTGGCTCACACAATAAAGAATCTACCTGCAATCAATATGAGTTCAAACCCTGGGTCAGGAAAAATCCCCAGAGAAGGGAATGGCTCTACCTATCCCAGTATTCCTGTCTGGAGAATCCCATGGACAGAGGTGCCTGGCAAGCTCTAGTCCATAGGGTTGCAAACAGTTGGACATGACTGAGTGACTATCACACACACACACACACACACACACAGTGTGGCCTGATATGAGAATGTGTGGGTGATTCAGGGCAAAGACATTCCCACTGTTAGAGCAATAAGGCACAGCATCTGAACTGCTAATTAGAGAAAGCTGAGCACTGAAGAATTGATACTTTTGAACTGTGGTGTTGGAGAAGACTCTTGAGAGTCCCTTGGACTGCAAGGAGATCAAACCAGTAAATCCTAAAGGAAATCAACCCTGAATACTCATTGGAAGGACTGATGCTGAAGCTGAAGCTCCAATATTTTGGCCACCTGATGCAAAGAACTGACTCCTTGGAAAAGACCCTGATGCTGGGAAAGATTGAGGTCAGGTGGAGAAGGGGACTACAGAGGATGAGATGGTTGGATGGCATCACCGATTCAATGGACATGAGTTTAAGCAAGCTCGGGGAGTTGGTGATATACAGGGAAGCCTGGCATGCTGCGGTCCATTGGGTCACAAAGAGTAGGACATGACTGAGTGCATGAACTGAACTGAACTGAACTGTCATCTTCATTTGCATAAAAGACAGAGGCAACTGTTAACAGCCAGATGACTTTCCTACGTGAGCATGTTGGTCCTGAGTTAACTTTAAAAGAAGAGAGGAGAACTCTTCCATTGGAAACCTCATCTTTTTCCAAAGGGGATTTTTTTTTTTTTATTTATGAGTTAGAAACAGGAAAGTGATGGGACAAGAAGCTGGAAAATTACTCTGTGACCTAGCCTAAGGGGGAGACATGTACAGTAGAGCTTAAGGCCAAACCACTGCTTTGTCCAGGCTGCTTCCCACCACCTCTGATGTGTCTCCCTTCTCTCTCTCTTAACAACGTAGAATATTATTCTCACTTAAGATCTCCAAAGAGAAACAGGGCCCAGATTTAATGAGAAATTTGAGAAATGGCTCAAGTGATATCTCTTTCCTCTCCTTTCCCTGACCTTCTAAAGGCGGCTGGAAACTTTGCTGAAGAATGTGCCAAGATGGCAAGAAGTCTGTTACCTGAACTGCCAGTGTCCTTAAATAATCAGAAAATCCCCATTCCAACCCAACTTGCATATGGGAAAATGTTAACTTTCTCGTAATTAAAACTCCACTTGCAATCCCAGGTCATGTTACACTGTATCATCCATTTAACTGTATTGTGATTGATTTGTGTCAACTTTCACTATACTCAAAAGGAAGTCAATAAATAAAGATCAATAGTTTTTTATTTCTTCAGCTTTTTTATTAGAAAGAATAGATGAGTTAAATAACACCAGCAATAGCAGTGGCACAGAGCCTCCCTCAGTGCTTTCCTTGGTAAAAATTATATTAAACCAGATTTAAACTCATGAGTGGGATTGCAGCATTATCTGATCTGTCATTAAGTTGCTTTCAACACTTTTAAATGCAAAGATTGAAACAAACATGCTTGCTAGTATCTGTCTGCTCTGAGATGAATTCTCTTCACAATATGCCCAATGACCCTGTTCTCCAAAATCCCTAGTTTTTGCAGCTCTGGTTAAAGGTATTAATGATCTGTCAAGACTGAGTGGTGCTCCATGGATGAAGAAGGTTCATATTCAGATGAACAAATGAATAATTCCTTGTTCAAATAAGGAAGGAGGGCCACGCTTTGCATGGATTCAAAAGCATTACAGACAAGCTTCTGAGGGTGACACGGTCGTGCATAGATGTCACCAGCCCCAGAGCTACAGCAGAGTCCCAGAGGGCTCCACCTTGTCAGTTGTTAACACTGTACTTGCCAGGTCTTGAGAAATTGGGGGTTAGGGGAGAGGGGCTGGTAGGAGAAAAAAAGTGGTCTTAAGAGAAGGGTTAGAACCACCAGAATGATGGCAAGAGGGTACTTATGGGATATGGGGCAGAAATGATTGACTATTCAATAGGGGTGATTTCATTATTTTGATAACTAGAAAGACTGGTATAGGCCAGCTGCTGAATGTTATCTAGCTCTGGACAGAACTAAGAGTAATATCACACACACACACACACACACACACACACACACACACACACCAGAAGTACGGCCATCCCCAATTTGCCTTACTTGACAAAATTAGGCTTCTGAAATCTGTGACCTCTATACAAAGTTGAAACCTTTTGGCCAATTTTTTAACAGTCAATTCCACTGTGGCTAATGTTCCCACATAGAAAAGAACAAATTGCTCCTATTTGTTATCCATGTGTTACCTCACTTCAACTTCAAAATAAAAGCATATGAAATAAATTGAAGAAAGTCTACATCTGTATTCCCAGTTCCAACTTTCATTAAAGTCATAACTGCATGCAGTCACCTCCTTATTTTAAACTGCCATACAGATATACCAATCATACTGACCTAAAATGAATCCTGTTCAACTGGATTATCTTCTCCAAACTAGATTCTCCCCCCAACATTGATTTCTAGAGAAAGGAACCCCCATGCTCAGGTAGCATATTATTTTTGAGTGCTTCCTCTGCCTTGTTCCCTACATTCACCAAGTATACTGTGATACCTCTTTCATTAATCCCCTTAATTCAACTGATGAAAAATTTAAGTATCACTAAGAAAAACATTAATAAAGAGACAGATCATCTGTCTTCAAAATCTTACTATTGAGTACAAGAAACTACATAAGGAATTATATATGATACAATGCATTGTACAGAAGTGTAACAAAACAGACATGAATAAAACATTATGTCTGCTAAAGAATGGAGAGGGATGTAGCTAGTTGAAGGTTCAAGGATTGAGGAAGAATGAATGCAGAGCATGAAAAACAGGGAGAAATTTATCAGCAAGAGAAAGGTAGGTGGTTGAATGGAAGGAAAATCTACATAGAGATGGCAGAGTAGACTGGAGCAAAGGTGAAGGAATAAGAAAAGACACGTTTCATTTCAGAAACTACGCAGCCACATTGGCTAAAGTAAGGGTTTCTGCAGGACAGAACAGTAATGAGGAATAATACCCCAAAGCTGAGTTGAATGCATATTATGGAGGGTCTTCAACACCAGGTGAAGGCATCATCTCTGTGCCTAACTGAGAGGGCAAGAGGGTGCCTGAAAGTTCACACTCGCTCAGAGCATCATGCTGCTATGGATACAGGTGAGAGTGACCTCTTTTTTAAGTATTATTTTTAAAATTTATTTTGGCCACACTGCATGGCATGCGGGATCTTAGTTCCTCAACCAGGGACGGAACCCATGCCCCTGCAGTAGAAGTGGGAAGTCCTAGCCACTGGACTAACCAGGGAAGTCCCAAGAGCGCCCTCTTCTATGTGGCTGATGAAATACGAATTGCTTTGCTTTGGGGGAAAACGCTCTGTCAATATTTATTAAAAATAAACAGACTCTTTGTCTCAACAATTGTTCTCCTGGGAATCTGTCCTATAGAAACTTCAGTCTACAGAGATAGATACATTTCAATAACATTTTTTTTTTGAAAACCGTTTTAAACTCATTCTTAAGAAAGTGGATGGAATCTGAATGTTTACGGTGGGTTGAGAGTGGGATGACTGAATAAACTTGTATCGCCATGTCATGACATGGTATATAATTAATAATACTCAAGTCCTATTGACCTGAAGTGTGTCAATAACATAATGCTTAAAAAGCACATTTCATATATATATACGTATACACATATACTGTTATTATATAACACACATACATAATGTGCATTATATATAATACATTTATAACCTATTTATGTAAGATAAAAATAAAAGACATATATGACTACATAAAATGTGCATAGATAGCTAATGTGAAATGTGACCTGTGAAAGTGCAGAGGGCAGGAAAATAAAAGGATGTTTATTACAGATTCTGCAATTTGCCTTACTATAGGAAATTTTTGGAAATCCTAATATGATTAACTTACAAGAAAGTATTAATTAATGCTAGTGTCAAATAATGTTTACTATGTATATTATTAAGAAGAAAAAACACATGTAAAATAGTATGCATAGTATAAGCCCATCTATATATATGCTTCTTTGTACATGGAAAATAGTTTGAATGGATATACACCAACATAAAAGATGTGCAAATGTGCATTCTTTCTCATTGCTTTCTTGCATTTTTGTTTCCTTTTATTCATTAGATGTATTATTTAGAGGACTTTCTGAATGCCAGATGCTGTTCTAAGCTCTTTTTCCCTGTTTTGGCTTCCTGTTTGAATTCAAGTCTGCTAAATGGGCTTCCCCTGTGGCTCAGTGGTAAAGAATCCATCTGCAATTCTGGAGATGCAGGGAGACTTGGGTTTGATCCCTGGGTTGGCAATATCCCCTGGAGAAGGAAATGGCAACCCACTCCAGTATTTTTGCCAGGAAAGTACCATGGACAGAGGAGCCTGGCAGGCTACAGTCCATGGGGGGTCACAAAGACTCAGACATGACAGAAGTGACTGAACACACTGCTAAATGGTAAGCTACTTGAGGGCAAGTGGTTTCACTTTCTCATATTCATACAGGTCATTGTGGCAGATAGAGTATTTTTAATGTGATAGGAAATCAATAAATATCCACTGATTAAGTGAATAATCAACATAAACAACTTGCTCAAGTCCACTCAACTAGTAAGCAGCAAAGCTTGGGTTAGACATCTTTAGTTATCACTTCATGTTCCTCTGGACGGATAGAAGCTGGCTTTCCAGAGGGCCTAAAGTGGAAATTTAACAGAGGAATGTGTCCACTATTTTATGAAGAAGGCCTCCTATCAGGACATATACCTAAAAACTTCTGAGAGGATTATTGGCACACTCTGCCCCTCAAAAGTGAGCACACAGGTGCTGAGGAAATGAAAATCAAATGTCTATAAGAAAAATGTCAGGATCATCACTGACCATGGTATTATGTGTTCTGACTAACGTGAATCTTCTTTTCTGTTGTTGACCATCTGTCTTATCCTGAGTTTTTACTTCTCACATATAAACAAAACATCTTCCTGAAAGAGCTTGGAACTATTTGTGAATAGGTTTATGATTCATGTTTATATAGGTTGTAAATCCTTTTCAGGAATTACAAAGGTACCTTGCTTTGCTTTTTCTAAGCTGTTTGTTCTTGCTATTACTTTACATATTGTTCTGTGTGTTCAAGATACCAGAGACCTGAGCATTCAGTTCAGTAAATGTCCCCTCAACATTTTCTATATTAATGTTGAACACCAGGGTTCATAAATTGTAACAAAACCCACATTTCAGTCTGTGTGGGTTTTCTCGCCAACTCTGAGTCAGGTGTTTAACCCTTAACAATATCCAAGGCATTACCTGTACACAGTAATGCATAAACTCTTGAAGGACGAGATTTCTGGGTACTTAAATTTGGAGAAAAATAGTGTCTATAACTTGCTACCTAGTTCACTGAATGATGGCGAGTCAAGTGAATAACAGAAGTGAAAATGTTTTGTGACGTTTCAAGCACTGGGCACATATAAGGGTGTATTCATTTGACTAGTGTTTCCCCACTGCCTTTGGTCTGAGTCTCCATAATTGAGAGCAATGAAAGTATCACAGATCGCCATCTTTGGGATCTTCCACTCATGTTCATTTAAATGGAGTTTGATTGATAACAACCATATAATCCAACTGTCCCAAGCCCTCCTATCTTCTAGGGCCACACTTTCTTTACATTTCCTGAAGAAATGACTCAAGCCCAGTCCCACACATGGCAGAGGTAGTGCAGTCCTCAATACATTTGAAAGTTTCCAGGAAAGGAATGAGATCTTCCTTTTCTGGTCACTCCCACTGGGTTCTTCCCTCTTAGGGACCTGTCTCCAAGTAACTCAGCTTCCCTTGGTCACTTTATCCATGGGCATCATTGCCCCTTCCCTCTTTGCCTCCCCAAAGCACCACGAGGACAAAGCTACTGCATGTAACTAACGTTAATTCATAGTTTGGGTAGATTATAACAGACAATCAATCATCAGCACAAAATAGAAACAAACTAAAATTAAAAATCAAATATCATTTATCTTCAAGTACCTTGGCCATCCTTGTTCCAGGAAATTTCTCACCAGTCATTTCTTTCATTAGTCATCCAGGCAAAAGTCCCCTGCCCCTTTCATTCTTTGGCTCCCATGGTAAAACTCTAATTTTATGTGTTTTTCATTATGCGGAACTTGTGACTATTTTCTCTCAATTTTTTTCACTAATAGATACAAAGGAGTTTGCCTTTTCCAGAAATAGGGTTCCTCAAAATATTTTCCTGTCTACAAGCATCACCTAACCCTAAATCTCACCATTCTTAGAAACACAAAGGCTATTTTCTTGGTAAACTTCTCAAAGTTCAAACTCTTAGGCAAAGTGGTAGTGGATGTGATGGTATAGCCCTGTAGTGCATGCGTGTTCAGTCGTGTCCAACTCTTGGAGACCCCATGGACTGCAGCCCGCCAGGCTCCTCCTCTGTCCATGGAATTTTCCAGGTAAGAATACTGGAGTGGGTTGCCATTTCCTTCTCCAGGGAATCTTTCCAACCCAGGGATCAAACCTATGTCTCTTGCATCTCCTGCATTGGCAGGTGGATTCTTTACCATTCTGCCACCTTGGAAGTCATGATGGTATAGACAGACTATCATTAAATATACCTTTTCTTGCCTCAAAGAGGAGATTGGAAAACTTTCAGAGCTGTAGGGAGTCTTGCCCTCCAGAATTGAAGTTAAGCAAAAAGATGAGAGAGAGGGAGGACACTTATCTGCTGGTCCAGTGGCCAAGACTCCACGCTCCCAAGTGCAGGGACCCAAGTTAGATCTCTGGCTAGGGTACCAGATCCCACATGCCACCACTAAGTGCTTGTATGCCACAACTACAAATCCCACATAGAGAACAGACTTGCGGACAAAACACGGGAAGGACAGGGTGGGAAAAGTTGAGAGAGTAGAATTTAAACATACACATTATTATATGTACAATAGATAGCTAGTGGGAGGGTGCTGTATAACATAGGGAGCTCAGTTCAGTGCTCTGTGATGACCTAGAGGGGTGGAATGGAGGGGAGGGAAGGGAGGTTCAAGAGGAGGTAATATATGTATACTTATGGCTAATTCATGTTGTTGTACAGCAGAAACCAAGACAGTATTTTAAAGAAACTCTCCTCCAATTAAAAATAAATTTTAAAGAAAGACCTTGCATGCTGCTGCAATGAAGATCAAAGGTCCCACCTGCTGCAACTAAGACCCAATGCAACCAAATAAAATACATAAATAAAAATAAATATTTTAAAAAGATAAGAGGTATGAGGCTGGGGTGTAGGCACCTAAAACTTCTCATAGTCCCTAAATTATATCAAGAAATCACAATACCTAAGACTGCTCTTAGAATTAACCTCTTTATTTTTTTTTAATATTTTTTTTATTTTTAAACTTTACATAATTGTATTGGTTTTGCCAAATATCAAAATGAATCCGCCACAGGTATACATGTGTTCCCCATCCTGAACCCTCCTCCCTCCTCCCTCCCCATTCCATCCCTCTGGGTCATCCCAGTGCACCAGCCCCAAGCATCCAGTATCGTGCATCGAACCTGGATTGGCAACTCGTTTCATACATGATATTTTACATGTTTCAATGCCATTCTCCCAAATCTTCCCACCCTCTCCCTCTCTCACAGAGTCCATAAGACTGTTCTATTTTGCTGTCTCTTTTGCTGTCTCTTTTGCTGTCTTGAACACAGGGTTATTGTTACCATCTTTCTAAATTCCATATATATGCATTAGTATACTGTATTGGTGTTTTTCTTTCTGGCTTACTTCACTCTGTATAATAGGCTCCAGTTTCATCCACCTCATTAGAACGGATTCAAATGTATTCTTTTTAATGGCTGAGAAATACTCCATTGTGTATATGTACCACAGCTTTCTTATCCATTCATCTGCTGATGGACATCTAGGTTGCTTCCATGTCCTGGCTATTATAAACAGTGCTACGATGAACATTGGGGTACATGTGTCTCTTTCCCTTCTGGTTTCCTCAGTGTGTATGCCCAGCAGTGGGATTGCTGGATCATAAGGCAGTTCTATTTCCAGTTTTTTACGGAATCTCCACACTGTTCTCCATAGTGGCTGTACTAGTTTGCATTCCCACCAACAGTGTGAGAGGGTTCCCTTTTCTCCACACCCTCTCCAGCATTTATTACTTGTAGACTTTTGGATCGCAGCCATTCTGACTGGTGTGAAATGGTATCTCATAGTGGTTTTGATTTGCATTTCTCTGATAATGAGTGATGTTGAGCATCTTTTCATGTGTTTGTTAGCCATCTGTATGTCTTCTTTGGAGAAATGTCTATTTAGTTCTTCGGCCCATTTTTTGATTGGGTTATTTATTTTTCTGGAGTTGAGCTGTAGGAGTTGCTTGTATATTCTCGAGATTAGTTGTTTGTCAGTTGCTTCATTTGCTATTATCTTCTCCCATTCTGAAGGCTGTCTTTTCACCTTGCTAATGGTTTCCTTTGATGTGCAGAAGCTTTTAAAGTTAATTAGGTCCCATTTGTTTATTTTTGCTTTTATTTCCAATATTCTGGGAGGTGGGTCATAGAGGATCCTGCTGTGATGTATGTCAGAGTGTTTTGCCTATGTTCTCCTCTAGGAGTTTTATAGTTTCTGGTCTTACGTTGAGATCTTTAATCCATTTTGAGTTTATTTTTGTGTATGGTGTTAGAAAGTGTTCTAGTTTCATTCTTTTACAAGTGGTTGACCAGATTTCCCAGCACCACTTGTTAAAGAGATTGTCTTTAATCCATTGTATATTCTTGCCTCCTTTGTCAAAGATAAGGTGTCCATATGTGCGTGGATTTATCTCTGGGCTTTCTATTTTGTTCCATTGATCTATATTTCTGTCTTTGTGCCAGTACCATACTGTCTTGATAACTGTGGCTTTGTAGTAGAGCCTGAAGTCAGGTAGGTTGATTCCTCCAGTTCCATTCTTCTTTCTCAAGATCGCTTTGGCTATTCGAGGTTTTTTGTATTTCCATACAAATTGTGAAATTATTTGTTCTAGCTCTGTGAAGAATGCTGTTGGTAGCTTGATAGGGATTGCATTGAATCTATAGATTGCTTTGGGTAGTATACTCATTTTCACTATATTGATTCTTCCAATCCATGAACATGGTATATTTCTCCATCTAGTAGTGTCCTCTTTGATTTCTTTCACCAGTGTTTTATAGTTTTCTATATATAGGTCTTTAGTTTCTTTAGGTAGATATATTCCTAAGTATTTTATTCTTTCCGTTGCAATGGTGAATGGAATTGTTTCCTTAATTTCTCTTTCTGTTTTCTCATTATTAGTGTATAGGAATGCAAGGGATTTCTGGGTGTTGATTTTATATCCTGCAACTTTACTATAGTCATTGATTAGTTCTAGTAATTTTCTGGTGGAGTCTTTAGGGTTTTCTATGTAGAGGATCATGTCATCTGCAAACAGTGAGAGCTTTACTTCTTCTTTTCCAATTTGGATTCCTTTTATTTCTTTTTCTGCTCTGATTGCTGTGGCCAAAACTTCCAAAACTATGTTGAATAGTAATGGTGAAAGTGGGCACCCTTGTCTTGTTCCTGACTTTAGAGGAAATGCTTTCAATTTTTCACCATTGAGGATAATGTTTGCTGTGGGTTTGTCATATATAGCTTTTATTATGTTGAGTATGTTCCTTCTATTCCTGCTTTCTGGAGAGTTTTTATCATAAATGGATGTTGAATTTTGTCAAAGGCTTTCTCTGCATCTATTGAGATAATCATATGGTTTTTATTGTTCAATTTGTTAATGTGGTGTATTACATTGATTGATTTGCAGATATTGAAGAATCCTTGCATCCCTGGGATAAAGCCCACTTGGTCATGGTGTATGATCTTTTAAATGTGTTGTTGGATTCTGATTGCTAGAATTTTGTTAAGGATTTTTGCATCTATGTTCATCAGTGATATTGGCCTGTAGTTTTCTTTTTTTGTGGGATCTTTGTCAGGTTTTGGTATTAGGGTGATGGTGGCCTCAGAGAATGAGTTTGGAAGTTTACCTTCCTCTGCAATTTTCTGGAAGAGTTTGAGCAGTATAGGTGTTAGCTCTTCTCTAAATTTTTGGTAGAATTCAGCTGTGAAACCGTCTGGACCTGGGCTTTTGTTTGCTGGAAGATTTTTGATTACAGTTTCAATTTCTGTGCTTGTGATGGGTCTGTTAAGATTTTCTATTTCTTCCTGATCGAGTTTTGGAAAGTTGTACTTTTCTAAGAATTTGTCCATTTCTTCCACGTTGTCCATTTTATTGGCATATAATTGTTGATAGTAGTCTCTTATGATTCTTTGTATTTCTGTGTTGTCTGTTGTGATCTCTCCATTTTCATTTCTAATTTTATTGATTTGATTTTTCTCCCTTTGTTTCTTGATGAGTCTGGCTAATGGTTTGTCAATTTTATTTATCCTTTCAAAGAACCAGCTTTTGGTTTTGTTGATTTTTGCTATGATCTCCTTTGTTTCTTTTGCATTTATTTCTGCTCTAAGTTTTAAGATTTCTTTCCTTCTACTAACCCTGGGGTCTTCATTTCTTCCTCTTCTAGTTGCTTTAGGTGTAGAGTTAGGTTATTTATTTGACTTTTTTCTTGTTTCTTGAGGTGTGCCTGTATTGCTATGAACTTTCCCCTTAGGACTGCTTTTACCGTGTCCCACAGGTTTTGGGTTGTTGTGTTTTCATTTTCATTCGTTTCTATGCAAATTTTGATTTCTTTTTTGATTTCTTCTGTGATTTGTTGGTTATTCAGCAGCGTGTTGTTCAGCCTCCATATGTTGGAATTTTTAATAGTTTTTCTCTTGTAATTGAGATCTAATCTTACCTCATTGTGGTCAGAAAAGATGCTTGGAATGATTTCTATTTTTTTGAATTTACCAAGGCTAGCTTTATGGCCCAGGATGTGATCTATCCTGGAGAAGGTTCCATGTGTGCTTGAGAAAAAGGTGAAATTCATTGTTTTGGGATGAAATGTCCTATAGATATCAATTAGGTCTAACTGGTCTATTGTATCATTTAAAGTTTGTGTTTCCTTGTTAATTTTCTGTTTAGTTGATCTATCCATAGGTGTGAGTGGGGTATTAAAGTCTCCCACTATTATTGTGTTATTGTTAATTTCTCCTTTCATACTTGTTAGCATTTGTCTTACGTACTGTGGTGCTCCCGTGTTGGGTGCATATATATTTATAATTGTTATATCTTCTTCTTGGATTGATCCTTTGATCATTATGTAGTGACCATCTTTGTCTCTTTTCACAGTCTTTGTTTTAAAGTCTATTTTATCTGATATGAGTATTGCTACTCCTGCTTTTCTTTTGGTCCCTATTTGCATGGAAAATCTTTTTCCAGCCCTTCACTTTCAGTCTGTATGTGTCCCCTGTTTTGAGGTGGGTCTCTTGTAGACAACATATGTAGGGGTCTTGTTTTTGTATCCATTCAGCCAGTCTTTGTCTTTTGGTTGGGGCATTCAACCCATTTACATTTAAGGTAATTACTGATAAGTATGATCCCGTTGCCATTTACTTTATTGTTTTGGGTTTGAATTTATACACCGTTTTTGTGTTTCCTGTCTAGAGAATATCCTTTAGTATTTGTTGGAGAGCTGGTTTGGTGGTGCAGAATTCTCTCAGCTTTTGCTTGTCTGAAAAGCTTTTGATTTCTCCTTCATACTTGAATGAGATCCTTGCTGGGTACAATAATCTGGGCTGTAGGTTATTTTCTTTCATCATTTTAAGTATGTCTTGCCATTCCCTCCTGGCTTGAAGAGTTTCTATTGAAAGATCAGCTGTTATCCTTATGGGTATTCCCTTGTGTGTTATTTGTTGTTTTTCCCTTGCTGCTTTTAATATTTGTTCTTTGTGTTTGATCTTTGTTAATTTGATTAATATGTGTCTTGGGGTGTTTCGCCTTGGGTTTATCCTGTTTGGGACTCTCTGGGTTTCTTGGACTTGGGTGATTATTTCCTTCCCCATTTTAGGGAAGATTTCAACTATTATCTCCTCAAGTATTTTCTCATGGTCTTTCTTTTTGTCTTCTTCTTCTGGGACCCCTATGATTCGAATGTTGTAGCGTTTAATATTGTCCTGGAGGTCTCTGAGATTGTCCTCATTTCTTTTAATTCGTTTTTCTTTTATCCCCTCTGATTCATTTATTTCTACCATTCTATCTTCTAATTCACTAATCCTGTCTTCTGCCTCTGTTATTCTACTATTTGTTGCCTCCAGAGTGTTTTTAATTTCACTTATTGCATTATTCATTATATATTGACTCTTTTTTATTTCTTCTAAGTCCTTGTTAAACCTTTCTTGCATCTTCTCAATCCTTGCCTCCAGGCTATTTATCTGTGATTCCATTTTAATTTCAAGATTTTGGATCAATTTCACTATCATTATTCGGAATTCTTTATCAGGTAGATTCCCTATCTCTTCCTCTTTTGTTTGGTTTGGTGGGCATTTATCCTGTTCCTTTATCTGCTGGCTATTCCTCTGTCTCTTCATCTTGTTTAAATTGCTGAGTTTGGGGTGTCCTTTCTGTATTCTGGCAGTTTGTGGAGTTCTCTTTATTGTGGCGTTTCCTCGCTGTGTGTGGGTTTGTACAGGTGGCTTGTCAAGCTTTCCTGGTTAGGGAAGCTTGTGTCGATGTTCTGGTGGATGGAGCTGTATTTCTTCTCTCTGGAGTGTAATGAAACGTCCAGTAATGAGTTATGAGATGTCTATGGTTCTGGCGTGACTTTGGGCAGCCTGTGTCTTGAAGCTCAGGGCTGTGTTCCTTTGTTGCTGGAGAATTTGCTTGGTATGTCTTGCCCTGGAACTTGTTGGCCCTTGTGTGGTGCTTGGTTTCAGTGTCGGTATGGAGGCGTTTGATGAGCTCCTGTCAATTAATGTTCCTTGGAGTCAGGAGTTCCCTGGAGTCAGGGTTTGGACTTAAGCCTCCTACTTCCAGTTAACGGTCTTATTTTTACAGTAATTTCAAAACTTCTCCTTCTATACAGCACCATTGATAAAACATCTACGTTAAAGATGAAAAGTTTCTCTACTGTGAGGGTCACTCAGAGAGGTTCACAGCGTTACATGGAGAAGAGAAGTGGGAGGAGGGAGTTAGAGGTGACCCAAATGAGATGAGGTGGAATCAATAGTGGAGAGAGTGGGCTAGCCAGCAGTCACTTCCTTATGTGCACTCCACAACTGGACCGCTCAGAGAGGTTCACGGAGTTATACAGAGAAGCGAAGAAGGAGGCAGGAGACAGAGGTGGCCAGAAGGATAAAAGGGGGAAATGAAAAGGAGGGAGACAGATCCAGCCAGTAATCAGTTCCCTAAGTGTTCTCCACCGTCTGGAACACACAGAAATTCACAGAGTTGGGTAGAGTAGAGAGGGGTTAGGGAGGAGATACAGGCAACCTGGTGGAGAAAACGGAGAGTCCAAAGGGAGAGAGAGCAGTCAAGCCAGTAATCTCGTTCCCTAGTGAAAAATGGGTCCTGAGGATTGGGTTTTTTAAAGGTACAAAATTGGTAACAAATACATAAAAGCAAAAATTAAAAACCTAGAGTACAGTTTGGAATTTCAAAAATGTGATGTTAATGAAAAGAAGAAGGAAAAGAAAGAGAGAAAAAATGAACAAAGAAAAACAAACAAGGTTGCGAAAATTATAAAGAAACTACAGGTACAAAATTGATAACTAATACCAAAAAGCAAAAATTAAAAATCTAGAGTAGAGTTTGGAATTTCAAAAATACAATGTTAAAAAAAAAAAAAGAAGAAGAAGAAAAATAAAGAGAGAAAACAAACAAACCAACAAAAACAATGTTGCAAAAATTATAAAGAAAATACAGGTACAAAATTGATAGCAAATACCAAAAAGCATAAATTAAAAATCTTGAGTAGAGTTTGGAATTGCAGATATACGACGTTATATAAAAGAAGAAGAGAAAGAAACAGAGGGGGAAAAAAAAGAAAAAAAAAGTCAGAGAAATTATAAAAAAAAACCTATATGTACAAAATTGATAACATATACCAAAAGGCTAAAATTAAAAATCTAGAGTAGAGTTTGGAATTTCAAAAATACAATGTTAAAGAAAAGAAGAAGGAAAAGAAAGAGAGAAAAAACGAACAAAGAAAAACAAACAAGGTCGTGAAAATTATAAAGAAACTACAGGTACAAAATTGATAACTAATACCAAAAAGCAAAAGTTAAAAATCTAGAGTAGAGTTTGGAATTTCAAAAATACAATGTTAAAAAAAGAAGAAAAATAAAGAGAGAAAACAAACAAACCAACAAAAACAATGTCGCAAAAATTATAAAGAAAATACAGGTACAAAATTGATATCAAATACCAAAAAGCATATATTAAAAATCTTGAGTAGAGTTTGGAATTGCAGATATATGGTTATACAAAAGAAGAAGAGAAAGAAACAGAGGAAAAAAAAAAGTCACAGAAATTATGAAAAAAACTATAGGTACAAAATTGATAACATATACCAAAAGGCTAAAATTAAAAATCTAGAGTAGAGTTTGGAATTTCAAAAATACAATGTTAAAGAAAAGAAGAAAAAGAACAAAACAAAACAAAACACGGTCAAAAAATTATAAAATATATATATGAAGTTTGCTGAAGAAAAAAAAAAATAGGGTCTTTTTTTTTTTTTTACAAAGTAATAGTTATAAAAGTGAAAACTAAAGGACAATAGAGGACTTAAAATTTTTTTTTTAAATTAAAAAAAAAAAGAAAGAAAGATTGATCATAAAAATAGTAAAAATATATCTAGGTCTTTCTCTGGTTTTGTTGTGAGTATTGTGGGTTCAGTTCATTTTTGGCTAGTTCCTTGGTCTGACTTATATTTCTCAAGATCTATAGGCCCCTTCCTATGCAGTCCGTAGTAACCACAGGGTTTTAATCTATGGCCTGTAGCTTCCAAGGTGTTTCCCTCTGTTATAGCTTCTTCTGTTTGCTGGTCTCTTCAGTGTCTGGTTCCCGCCCTGACACAAAGGGGACGGTGGAGGACACTATTTTTTTTATTTTATTTAGGCTCACTTGTTCAGCCGCGCTGTGGGGAGGGAGAGAGGGATGCTGCAAACAGATAACACTGGCGTGCGCTCGCAGTGCTTCAGCCACACTGGGTCTGCCCCCGCTCACGGCGTGTGTAGCCTCCCTGCCCACACTGCTCAGGCTCTAGGTTGTTCCGCCGGGAACAATCAGAGGCCGGCCCTGGGCTGAGCTCCCAGGTCCAAGCCGCTCAGGTTCAGGCACTCGGGTAGTCCTCAGAGGCGCAGACTCGGTTGGGCCTGCGTTTTGTGCTCTTCCCAGGTCCGAGCAGCTCAGGTGATGTTTGGCGGGCGCCAATGCTGCGACTTATCGCCTCCCCACCACTCGGTTATCTGGGTGTAAAACCGGCGCACCTTCTCAGGCAGATGTTGACCGTCCAGACCCCCAAGAAGTTTTAGTTAGCAAAGAAGCCTGCTTACAGTTTTATAGATAGTGTCTCTCTTGGGCTGCGATTGCCCCCTTATGGCTCTGGCTGCCTGTCACCGGAGGGGGAAGGTCTGCAACCGACTATCTCTGTTCAGTCCTTTGTTCTGTGCGCGGGCCTGGCGGTGTCTTAGGTTAGGGCTGGCTTTTCGCGTGGTAGATATCCCACAGTCTGGTTTGCTAGCCCAAATTATTTCGCTCAGATAGCGCTCAGGACATTCCGGCCGATTCTTACTCTAAGGGACACAGCCCGTGCCGCGCTTCCCTGCCCAGCTCCCACTTGCTAATGCCGTGCTCACAATCTGCGATTTTTAATTGTTTATTTTTTTTTTTTTCTCCCTTTTATGTTGCCCTCTGTGCTTCCAAAGCTCAGCACAGATTCGGCAGTGAGAAGGTTTCCTAGTGTTTGGAAACTTCTCTCTTTTTAAGACTCCCTTCCAGGGACGGAACTCCGTCCCTCCCTCTTTTGTCTCTTTTTTTGTCTTTTATATTTTTTCCTACCTCCTTTCGAAGAGTTGGGTTGCTTTTCTGGGTGCCTGATGTCCTCTGCCGGCATTCAGAAGTTGTTTTGTGGAATTTACTCGACGTTTAAATGCTTTTTTGATGAATTTGTGGGGGAGAAAGTGTTCTCCCTGTCCTACTCCTCCGCCATCTTGGCTCCTCCCAGAATTAACCTCTTTAAAGTAATGTCTATTCATCCAGATTCCATGGGTAATGTTCTACAACTATGCAGCTCTATATTCAAAAAAATATCCAGTGATGCAATGAAGCCACTCGCCCAACACCAGGGCAAAGTTCAAAGTGCATCATTTCAATTTCTACTGATTTACTTATAATAATATTACTTGCAATTTTTGAGTGCATTCCATATTCTCAGATACTTTTCCCAAGGCCACTAGTTGGAGAGTGGTGTGGCTCCAACCTTCCCCCCTAGTCCATTCTTATGCCTGTGTGTTTCTGAGCTGGGAATAAACTGATCACCCATGCCTTTGTCCCCGTCAACTCAGGGTCCTACTGCCCAAAGAAGCTCTAAAGGACAGGGCCCAAGAAGGCATGCATATCCTCTCTGACATCCACCTCAAAGACTGACTACATCCCACTTTTTTTTAGAACCATTTACAAATCTATCATTCATAAATTTGTCCAAACCCTTTTAAAATCCATTTATATTTCCTACCAGTATCACCTTTTAGGATAATGAGGTCCCTCATTTTATTACCCACTATGTGAATTAGTGTTATCTTTCATTTGTCCTTAACTGACCTCCATCAAGTTCCAGAGGGCACCACCTCCTCATCCGCCCCAGGCTAATGGACCCTTAACTATCCTTAGATCGTCCATCTAAGATGACAGAACATTTAGAACCAGAACAGAATTGTACTCACGAATGACAGCATAACTGATTGGTAAGGGTTGGGTGGTGTGGGCTTTTCAGGTAACTGATTGGTAAGGGTTGGGTGGTGTGGGCTTTTCAAAGAGGCTCCATCCTCTTGAAATAAGAGCACACAGTGTCCTGGGGTGGGTGGGGGGGCTGCTGCTGACCAAGCAATGATGCTCTCAGTGGTCCTGCACCAGCACATTCCCTAAGCCAATTAGCTTGAGGGTCTTTCCACATGAACCTCAACAAATCCTTAAATTATTGGCATCAGATTAAATAAAACTCAGGGAAGAGATGGATGCTAAGACAATTACTGAGGGTAAACTAGGGTCATGGTTGTATGGTTCTTAAGTTGTAGAAAAACATATCAGACACAGGAGAAGGTGAGGACCCACCCCTGGAAAATGGGCACACAGCTGGCTCAGGACTAGCAGAAGCCTCTTGACTGGAAATGGAGCACAAAGTTGACTAAAACTGATTTCTAGGCAAGTAACTTTTTTTAGACCCTTGAGAAAATCAATATGTATTTTTACCTGCAAGAAAACATTCTAAGACTGCAGGGAAGAAGAGCAATAAGCTTTTCATTTTATATGTACCGAGTTTATCGAAGAATGGCAAATCATTGCAGTGTAAACATAAAACCGTTTAATTTTTTTTTTCTACAGCTGCTCTCCAACTTGAGTATGTTCAACTTCCTTTCCCCTGCTTCTTGTAATTAATATCTCACTCTTTCATAAGTCTCCAGTCTCCTTTCGTAGACATAACTGTCTCATTTAAAACTCACTCCTATTTATTTTAAAGTTTTCATCTCAAACAGGATTCCAAGTTGCTCTCTCCCCAGACTGTTCTCTCTAACATCTGAAGTGAGGATGGGGAGGTCGAGGTAGGACCATCTTCTCACGACATAGCTTCTCTTCTCTGAGGCCACTGCACTCTGCCCAGCTGGCTGACACTGCATTAATCCAGTGGTGCTGCTCACAGAGATGAGGCAGACAGTACCCCCTTTACTAAACACAGTTATTTCCACAAAGAGCCCTGTTACTGAGGCGACATCTCTAAAAATGAACAGTGTACAACATGTACATCTGCTCATGGCCAACTTGCCAGCTCTTCCTGTTTGTTGGAATGAAGTGGAAAGAGAAGCTAATGGGTTGATGTCTTCTTAATTAACTGGAAAAGGTTGAAATTGGTTGCCCCACTCTTCTGATTGGTTTTCTCTGCTTTCTGAGTGAGGAGTGACCACATGTGCTTCTCCCTCCCTCTTTCTCTCTCTCATAAGTAATTCATGTTGGGGCCTCTGGGGATTAGAGTCAGGGTGCATACTGCATCGTTTTCTGCCAAAGAGACTATTCTGGCTCCACTGTTCCAAACCTCCCATCATCATTTTCAGCTTCCTCCAAAACATATTTCAATCAAAACCCAGGTCAATATAACAACATTCCTTTTACTTTCATCTTTATAACACGCTCCCTCCCACCACTACTACCAAAAAGAAAAAAAAAAAGATGTTGAATATCGATATTCATATTCTCAACAGATTAAAAAACATAACTTGCGATTTTCCTTGAAAATCACCAAAGATCCATCTTTATTCAGCATTAGACATTGTGCAGTATATCAACGTACGATTGAAAAAACAGCACTGATGAAGTCATCTGCATTGAGGGCGTTCAGTGGAAATGCGTATCTTGCAAGCACCTGATGAGGATGCTGGGCTTCCTTCTCCTGCTGTCTGTAATGACATCTGTGGTGCTCTGCTCAAGGTTATAAATCTTTTTCACGTGGACTTACTAGAAGCGACTCAAAACCAACTTAGCCTGTATTAGATATAGTTACGGATCTGCAGATACGTTTAAGCTCTCTTTAAGCAACAAATTGAAGCCATCACTCTAGCTAGACACTGAATCTGTTCATTGTCCTTAGTGATTAAAATTTAGAAAAATCTGCCTCAAATAAATCAGTCATGTAAATGAACCTTCAAGGGGCGCTCCCTTGGAGTTGGGGCACTGTTTGTAAATAGAACTGTCTGCCAGAGCCGCTGGCCACAGGGAGGAGCATTTGGGACGAATAAGCGCTGAGTCACTTAAAAACTAACCAAGTAATAGAGGCAGTTATCACCCAAATACATTACTTATCACCGGGGACTCCTGATGCCTGTGCTTACCCAGGAACCCTCCTGTGATATTGAAGGCCCAGGCATCTCCTCTCCCTAACAACAGTGCTGTATCTTTGGCAACTAGAGCAGGAACTCAGAAAATCAATACTACTTCATGAGCCAGGTCTTGGTCTTCTCCCTTTACGGGGATTCTGTCAATGCAAGGGGCCATTACTGTACTTTAAAGGCATGATATAAAATTGCTTCAACAAGATATAAGACACACCGTTTGCAAGAACCTGGTGAGAGTATTTTAGTCAAAATTAAATAGTTTCATCACGTAATTACTTCAATTGGCAAAGCTCCAGCTGAACGGCCTCTCGGAGGGGCTGTGCCTTCTATTATGGGTGGGTATTGTGAGGGAGGCCTGTCGATTGGATTCAGTTGTTCTAAACAAGGTCAGGCTGTTAAAATCGAGGCAGAGCCCAGCATCGATGCCATTGGCAATGACACTGCAACAACCAAGTTGACAAGTTACTCTCCCTTTTTTCCCTCCCTCTAACTAAGTGGTCTGAAAGTAGCTTTAGTTTTATGGCTATAAAATAGTTCATCTTGATTTGCAGTCTAGTAATTCATTTTCTAAGGACTGTTTAGAATTTATTCAGGGGGAAAAGGAAACTGTTGGTTTCTCTAACCGATTCCCATTATATGACAAAATTTAACTTTTGTATTTTATGAGGTTTTATGTGTTCCACTAAAACCATTAGCTGGTTGTCTCCTCATAATAAAATTTAATCACTTATATAATACCTTGAAAGCCAATGACAGTTTTGCATGTATTTATGTTTTCTTTCATTTAAAATATGTGGGTGTCATAAAGATAGCTCTTATTGGGGTGGGGGAGAAAAAGGCTGGCACTAAAAACAGAAAATCTGTTAGGATCGAGCATTTATGTATCACACCATAAGAATGAAGCACTGAAGCCTACAAACTGCGTGAAATTTGAGAAAAAGTGAATGCTAATCCATGACTGCCATTCATATTTCAGTGCATACCTGAAACTGCCCAACTCTGCGCTTTATCCCATATAAAGCTACTTGATGGTTATGAGATTTTGGCAATTTGACAAAAATTGTAATAGTAACAATGAGAAATAGATTCAAAGGATAGGCACATACACCTTGGAAAAATGTCCCAACAGAAGCTAATCTCATTAGCCTGCCCTTTGCAATCAGAGACACTCTTAGAATTCCACTTCCAAGTAACACTTCCCAAATTTGGGTGGTTAATAAAGACAAGAAGAAAAGTGATGTTTTTTCTCCCCCTCATCCCACTTCCACCTACAGAGTTCCAATTATGGCATCGCTTAATCACCACACATATTTATTTTAGAGTTATTCAAACGCATTATGAATTTAGATGTCTATTATTAGATTTATTGGTGCTAATGATTTGGATTTAAATAGCACGTTTCTTCCTGAGGCTATAACAATTTTTCGTGAATGACCTAATTTACTCTCTCTGTGAGCCTCAAATGGGAGGTAAGGCAGGGCCAAAGGTCATTCAACCCATTTGGCTTAAGACAATCTTATCCCCCAAACCAGAAAGAATTAACTAAGGCTCCACAAATTCTGTTAGTAATGGATCAAAGAATTGACCAGATTTTTTTAACTGCAAAGAGTGCAGTCACCACATATATTTATAAATATATTATATATTTAATATTATAAATACTTGTTAATATAATTAATAATATATATCATTAAATATATGATATTTATATTATTCATATCTTCAGAAAATAACATAGTATCAAAAGCAAGAAATATTTGTTAAAAAAGTAATACTGAATTGATATAGCAACTGATCAGTCAGTCATAGAGAGTTTCAGATAGAAGTTTGCAAATTCTCAAAGCTAGTAGAAGTAAAGCTGGGGTGTTTTGTAGACTACCCCTCCAACTGGTAAAGTGTATATGTCCGTTTTAAAAAGAGGCAAAGGATGTTATTGGGCTGATGCATAGATAAGGATGTGTCTATGCTACCATAGTGATGACTTCAGGGGAATAGGTGTACTCATCAGTACTCCTCCACAACCTCCCTTACCCTTTACAGAGATGAATAAATTTTCCCATCAGGGAAAAAAGCTTTTCTTTCTATGATGTAACATAAAGACTAGATGGAAATGTCTCTAGGAAAGTATACCAGGGTAGGCTGTACTGTGGGGAAGAGGTGATTTGCTGTGAAACTAATGAGGCTTAAGTTTCAGGGCCCCTCAGCTATCCAGACCTCTCCCAAGATCCTGGGAGGACCCTGACAATGACTTTCATCACTTTTGTTGAATTTCCAATAGTAAGGTATCTTTGTTTTCTATTTTTGTAAACAAAACACCCACCCCCTCAAACTGTACAAGTTTCAGACCTCACAAATCCTGCATCTCCACTGGTTGTGGAGTCAAATTTATTTTAAAATTTCAGTGGTATAACACAACAAAGGTTTATTCGAGGTTCCTGCTTCCACAAGAAAGCAGATAGTGTTGTTCTATATGGTTCCATATGGAACAGATCCTCTGTTCCTCAAGGATTAGCTGGTGAAGGCTCTTGCCATCTTTTGACACGACCATCTCAACATGGGTCTACCAGTGTTGTGTCAGCAAGGGGACAAACATGGAAAACATACCAGCTTAAAATTTATACTTGATCACTTGTCATCATAATCCATTGACCAGAACTAGTATATGGATCAAATTTAGTGCCAAGCGAAGGTGGGAAAATTCCCTGAGTGCCCAGGACAAAGAGGGTAACTGAATGTAGTGAGCACTATTCATCTTTACCCCCAGAGACCCTCTGATTTTGTTTCACACGGAAATGTACTTAAAGTGAACAGGTAGAGCACAAGAGCATTAAGGTATTCATTTCCTAAGGAATGAATGGCAATGCCAACATCAGAAAAATAGATTTTAAGCAATAAAACTCATCTGGAGATATTTAGCAATAAGAGGAAAGATTAAGAGACCAATTCCTGGAGTTACTAGAACAATCTATGATCAGAAGGATTCAGAGGTATTTGGATGTCCTAATCCCACATGAAATACCCACTTTTGTTTTGTTATGAAGCTCAAAATTCCTCAGTGTTTTTCCCGTTGCCTAAAGAACAATCGAACATTAGCATTCAAGGTCCTCCAAAATCCAGCTTCTGTTTAATTTTGCTGCATCTTATTCTTTCCACTCTGCTTCCCCAAACTTGTTCTTCCCTGAGTAGATACACTGTCTGACTTTTGACCATACACTCTATCCTCAACATAAAATGCTCTCTCTTCTTTCTCTTATGCAACCAGCGAACTCATTCTTCAAGTCGATGTTCAAAAATCACCTCTCTCCAAAAAGCATGCCTCCCTTATAAGTCCTAGCTAAAAACAGGTTCTGCCATTTTGTCCCATTTCTTTTTGTGCTTATTTCAATTATATCATATATCATCTTGCTTATAGGCGCAATCTCCTTCCTGTTAGACCTTTAACCTCATCCATGAGGGAGACCAGAGCTTTATCCTCAGCACGTGGTTCAGTCCCTGGCACATGGCAGAATTTAATAAACTATGGTTGCATGAATGAGTAAATGAATGACTAAGGAGGAAACCTAGGGACTAAAGGGAATTTTAGGATTTTCTAATGAGGCTAAGATACAGGTGACCCCAAAGTTAGAAAGGGAGGGAAAATGACTACTTTATGAGAGCAGATACTACTCATTTAGGGATATACACCCACATGTCTACACAGGACCTAGTGCTGTAATTTTCGAAGTGCTACTTAGTGCTGGTGTTTCCATAATTGGGATGAAGTGAGAAAATTCCATGCTCACTGTCCCTAAAAGTCACCCTTCCACCTGGAAAATGCACCAGTCCCAAGCTTTAAAAGATGTATGAATCACCTCTCTCCAGAGGGACCAGACGGAGAGGGATGTACTTTCTAACACAGCATAGTTATTGACCTTCCATTGTAGCAAATCTGCAAATGTCAAAGCAATGAGTGTTTCTAAGTAGAAAGCTACTGTTAAAAACAGATGTTTAAAATACAGGGCCTTGAGAGCTGCCTTCTCTTCAGACACACTTGCTAACAATACTAAGAAGCAAAGAATTCAAATACGTATCATTCCCCCTCTTTCCTCTCCAAGACTAAAGAAAGGATATTGAATGAGTCTTCACCTTTGTTTATGAAATTTAAGATTGAAGAACAAATTCCTAAGGTCCAGATGAATCCCAGGACAAGAAAATGTTAAATGGCACCATTTACACCATGTGTGTAATCATGACGTAGGTTTGTACAGTGCCTCTGATTTTCTAAGTCTTCTCACAATTCTCATGGGATCCTTAACTAATCTTTTGGGACCATAAAAGAATAGGTTGGCTTAGACCCATCTGACAGATGGGGAAACGCATCACCAGCAAAGACAGGACATTCCTAAATGTTGATAAAAAGGTGAAGTTTTCCCAAGGCAAAGGAGAAGAAGAAGGGACTATAATAGATTGCTAATTTTATTTCGAGGGCATCATATCAGCATATTTATTATCAAGGTACTTCTCTGGGTACATGGATAATGTGAATGTGTCTCTAAATTAATTAGTCATTCAACACACAACTTCACATATCAACTACATTTAGCATTGTGCTAGGGATGAAGCATAAAGAAATAAGTAATGACCCAGCTATGAGTGTATTCACAGACACAGATGAGAGATTACAAAACAATGGGGTCACTGTAGAGATGTGGATAGGCTTAGCGACTGTCATACAGAGTGAAGTAAGTCAGAAAGAGAAAGGTAAATATCATCTAGTAACGTACATATGTGGAATCTGAGAAATATTGGTATAAGCAATCTTATTTACAAAGCTGAACTAGCAACACAGATGTAGAGAACAAACATGGATACCTAGGGGGAGCGCAGTGGGTGATGAATTGGGAGGTTGGGACTGACATATATCACTACTGATACTATGTATAAAGTAGATAACTAATGAGAACCTACTGTATGGCATAATGAATGCTACTCAATGCTCTGTGGTGACCTATGGAAGGGAAATCCAAAATTGAGGGGATATTTGTAGACATATGGCTGATTCACCTTGCTGTTCTATAGAAGCTAGCACAACATTGTAAAGCAACTATACTCCAGTAAAAATTTTAAAAAGCCCACAATAATGGGGAAGTTTGATGATGCTGAGGGGCTGGGGAATCATGGGAACACAAATAAGGTCAAATGGACATTCCTAAGGGAAGCAGGGAAGGCTTCCTGGAGGAGCAAGCACTTAAATTAAAGATGCAGAGAAATTACCACATGAATAGAAGACAATCAAACGAGGCAAAAGAGACTCAGGAACAAAGGCACAGCACAAGAAATAAAACATCTGTGCAATGCAAATCCTTTGGGTGGGTAGACTACAAAGCAAGAAACATACAGAAATGTTGAATGTCAAGACATCCTGCAGTTCAGTTATCCACCTCAGGAAATAAATGCTTCCTTGGGTTTATGGGAGGACTGGTGACTGGTTTGGTTAGGAAGAAACATTTAGGCATCTGTGACACAGACCTTCAAACCTGCACCAGTGTCAAAAACAGATTTCATGCATTGAGGCAAAGGCCTCAGATCCAGCTTCGAAGCCCACAGTGAGAAATCGCTGCTACAAACAAGAGAAGTTCTCCTTTTTCTTCTAAGTGCGCTTTGGCAGAGGAAGGTGCCCATGCAAGGGGCCCACCTCACAGTGGGACGGACAAGAGGGCATACCTCCCTGCTCTGAATCCTGTTCCCCGGGGCAAGATGAACTCACCCTTTGTGATATGGCAAATGTATTTCACTGGGGAGAAGGTTTTTCAATCCTGTAATGACAGAGAATCATCAAGATGCAAATACCCTCTAGGGAGGAAACAAGTGAATAAGCTAATAGTCACTGGGGAGAGCCATCTTTGCAAGTGAAGAGGAAGCAGGGGCAGGAAGGGAGAGACAGGGAGGGAATGGGAGCTGTTCTATTGTCCAGAGCTGGCCCGATCTATAACCTCGTACCTGGGTCACATTGGATAACAGAATTGGGAGAAATACCACAGGACGGGATTCAGCCAAGTTCTCCTGTCAAGCACTGGGTAATAAAGTTTTCAAGCTTTGTAGACCATCGGGTCTCTGTTAGAATCACTCAACTCTGCTATTACAGCTCAAAAGCAACTGCAGACACCACGTACAAATGAGCATAGCTGTGCTCCCATAAAACTCTTACTTCCAAAAATACGTTGGAAGGCAGGTGCGCTTGGGCCATAGTTTTCTGATCTCTGTCTTAGAGCAGTGGTTCTTGAAGTGTGGTCCTGGGACCAGCAGCATCAGTATAGCATCACTCAGGAACTGACTAAAATTCTAAATCTCAGCCCCATCCCAGACTTTCCGAATCAGATACTTGTGGTCTCGGGTCCAGCAGTCTGTATTTTACTGGCAGTGAAAGAATCAACCTTACTCTAAATGGTGACGCTGGTGTCAGTAATTTGGCAAAGACAAAGTTTCAAACCACGCCGTTCGCATTCATGATCAAAAGGAAATCTGCACTGTTAAAAAAGTGCTCCTCTGTCTAAATAGGAGATATATTGTGAGAAGATGTCTTGCAAAACTCAAAAGATCCTCTGCAAGTTTTCTCATTCATTCAATAGCCAACTTTTGTGACTCATCAGCTAAAATATCCTTTCTGGATTTGAATTGATCATGGAAAGAATTTCAGAAAACACTAAGAGCAGCTCTGGTCATGGAGAAATTTGTAGATGACAGGCTTGGTTTCCTTAATGGAAAACCAGCATGGCTTTCTTCAGCAAATGGTGAACTGAGTATTAAAAAGGCATTAAGCTGCCTCCTTTGCCATGTCAAGTATGCATTCAAACTCAAGATAGCATTTAAAATATTAAAACATCTAGCAATTTTATTACTAACTCATTTAAAATGGCGACCATGAAAAATTTAGTTTAAGCTAACCAATGATAGCTCGTGAGACACTTAAAAATACACACACAGATAACTGAATTTTTAAAGTAAGTTCCTTATTAACTTCTTTCCCCTCATCTATTACCATTGCTATTTTCCAGCTGTATAAACAGTCTGAAGAGTATGCCCTGAATGAATTCACCGTTCAGAAAACAACATAATTACAGCCATTCCAGCAAACCGAGTGCCAAAAAAGTTACAAATTAATTGAAGGTTAGCATTGAAAATTAAATCCTAGTCAGCTTGAAGTCATCTTTTAGGCTACTTTCTCTAGAATTAAGCAGAGAATTCATCCCACATCAGTTTGGCTGGTAGAGCTTTGAAGTTCAGATGGACAAATGGCCTTCTCCCCAGCCATCACTTCCTTGTGATCTGATACTGTTCATCTCAAGTGATGCTCACCAACAGCACCTTAGAACTTGATCATGCTTTATGCACAATGCAGGATCACTTCCTTTTCTCCTCTAAATACACAGACCTTAGAAAAATCACAACTTATACTGCACTGTTCTATTGCTAATGACCACTAAGACATCATCAAAAACATTTTTCTCTTTTATTTTTATTATTTCATTTTTTCAATTGTACAAACCATTTGCAAAAACAACACAAAGGATCCCCTATACCCTTCATCCAGAGCCTCCAAATAGAAATAGATTTACAATATTAATAAATGCTAATAGTCAAAGTCTAACTATTAAAATCAGAAAATTAATATTAAAATTCTAAACCACTATCTAATGGACAGGTCATCTTCAGACTTCACCAACTGTCCATCTAATGCACTTTTATTGGCCCAGGATCCAATACAGGATCACCTGTGGTATTTATTTGCCATATTTCCTTAATGTCCTTTGATCTGATCATCAATAAATATTTAAATCCAACAAGCGTTCATTAGGTACCAAAGCTGTGCCAATATTGTGGCAAGCTCTGAGGATTCAAAAACAGTTCTGGCCTTTGACACACTAACACTTGATTGTGGACATCAAACTAAAAGCCAGACAAAACATTCAAAAGCCAGACATAGAAAAATATACTGAAGCATTGCTTCTTTTAGAAAAAAATAAACAAAACAACATTATTTAAATTTGAAAAAGGAGATATCATGAATGAAGATGATCTCAATACAAAAGATTCTTGCTTACAAAAAATGATTGTTCATGGCTGAAAGCAACAGAGAAATTGCATATAACTGTGAGCTACCACACTGTCTGCATGGTCAACGTTTGTACTCCTCACACCTAACAAAGCTTGGTCAACAGAATGGGCTCAGTAAGAGCCAAATGAAGTGGGGAGTTGGGTCATCTCTGAAACCATCCAGAGGATTTGGAATATTCAGGATAGGTCCAGGTATCAGCCTGAAAGCCCCTCCTGACAGTGAGGTAACTCATTCAAACTCCAAACTAAACTTCAGAAGCTAATTACCATCTGAGAACCTTTTTCTTTTTGTACTGCTTTGAAACAGGATGTGTAGAAAGGCACTGTAAAACACTTGGCAGAGAAGCAGAGATTTGGACTCAAGGATTTTTGGCAAGCCAAATGGTCTCTGTGTGTGTTAGTCGCTCAGTCATCTTCAACTCTTTGAAATCCCATGGACTGTAGCCCGCCAGGCTCCTCTGTCCATGGAATTCTCCAGGCAAGAATACTGGAGAATGTAGTCATTCCTTTCTCTAGGGGATCTTCCAGATCCAGAGATCAAACCTGGGTCTCCTGCATTGCAGGCAGATAATTTACCATCTGAGCCACCAGGGAAGCCCTAAGATATTTCATATCTTCATATTAAATTGCAAATCCATGACTCATTCAATGCTGTGTTTTGTGAGATTTCTGAATCTTGGAGTTGTGAGAACATCAGAAGTTGCTAGTCTAGCACCTAAATGGATTCATAATCATAAATTCTTCATAGCGCTTCTAATAAGAGGTACAGCCCCTCTCCACTCTTCTAGCCCTAACCAGCTTTAGCAGCATCTTCCTGATGTTGCTACAAAACTCCATCATACTACACGTCACCTCCCACTTTACATTCTTCCTCCTATAGTCACACACAGTAATTCTGGATATATATCAGGTCGTCATTGCCTTTTAAAAATATGGATTCTAAAATGAACCATTCAAAATTCTCTGAGTCTGATCTGACCATCACAGTGCACTGTGAATCTGTCATCTCACTGGTACTGATACTTCTTAAATGTCTATGAATCACACAGTTTTTTCTAGTAGTTGCATCATAGCATTGACATATGGTGGGTTTTCAGAATCAGTTGAGTATTGAGTCTTTAAAAGTGTGCCCCTAGGGTCTGGCTTCATTTTGTGTATTATGTACTACAGCAGAGAGACCTGGAGGTCCTATATGTATAACTTTATATTTATCTATTTTGGATTCTACTTCATTATATCTGACCCATGGTTGCAACAGTTCCAGACCTTTCTGATCAATAAGCAAATAAATGAGTTCCCTGCCTTTTTCCTGTCATCTACCAATCAAACAAGAAGCCATCTATGTCATCACCAAAGCCATTATTCAAAATATGGAACAAAATAAGATTACTGGCAGAAGCACAAACCCAGTTAATTCTCTGGAGACAAACCATGCTTCATTAGGTAGCACTCTTTGGCATGTGATTAAATGGTTACAAACATATTAATTTATTTTCCTACCCACATTTTAGTACTTTGGTTCAGAAAGCTAACCATAGATTTTACCAAAAGTGTTGCTGAAACCCAGGTTCACCAGATCTTTCCCTGGTCTATCCCAAAATGAAAATGGTTTAGCCTAGCAAGACTTAACAGGCTTTCCTGGTGGCTCAGGTGGTAAGGAATCCACCTGCAACCTGGGTTTGATCCCTGGGTTGGGAAGATCCCCTGGAGGAGGGCATAGCAACCCACTCCAGTATTCTTGCCTGGAGAATTCCATGGACAGAGGAACCTCGCGGGCTACAGTCTATGGGGTCACAAAGAGTAGGACATGACTGAGCGACTAAGCACACATTCAGCAAGACATAACTGCAAGCAGCGAAATGAAATGTAGGGTAAGTCGAGAATGTTTCACCTGTTCCACTCGGAGATGAGTGAGCACTGAATGAGAAAGAGTCAACTTCTACTATCACCAAAAACAACTTGTTTCTCATCCAGTCGCTGAATGCTGCACCTGAATGCTGCATCTACATTTTCCCATTGAACTATTTTTATTTCTCTCTCTCCCTTTTTTACTTTTAATATAATACAGTTTCACTGATTTCCTAGAACATCTTTTGGCATTGTGCCTCCCTTTCTTCATGCAATTTCTCTTCAAACACTGGTACTGCTTTCCCTTACCAGGAACTGGTATCATGAAATTTCATTCCACTAAGTCTGAGGAGTTATGTATGCCTCCTTGGGTTAAAATCTCAAATTTGCTTTAAACTTTATTTCACACTCAATATAATCAATAAAACCCTGGCATCTATATGATGACACATGCATTATTTCTCATTTCCTGCCCAGGAATTTTCTTCTTCAACATATTGAATACCTATTTTATGTTTCTTTTTTCTTTCTACCTTTCAACTTTTCTCTACTTCTATTCTATATTTCCTGGTGAAACAAAAGTTCAAATACAAAGTGCATGCTCAGCCTCTCAGTCATGTCCAGCATTTTGTGACCCCCGGACTGTAGCCGGCCAGGCTCCTCTGTCAACAGGATTTTCCTTGCAAGAATACAGGAGTGCGTTGCCATTTCCTACTCCAGAACACAAACTGGTTACGGTGCAAATGCACAAACTCTTTGGAAACAAAGGGTAACCATTTCTACAAGTCACCAAAAGGACAAGAGTAAGGAGTGCTTTTGCTAATTAGCCTCAGAGAGTTGAATTGAACCAAGGATCTCAGGTTAATTCCAATGAGCTATGACCTAATTTTGGTAAGATGCTTGAGATTTTTAATTTAAAAGCACTTTGCCAATGAAAGTATAAGAGTTACAAATTTCCTGAGCCATCTGGTCCCCTACATAATGTAATGATTTAAAAAAGTTTAGATGGGGAATGAATGGATCATTTCAATTCAGTTGCTCAATTGTGTCCAATTCTTTGTGACCCCATGAATCGCAGCACGCCAAGCCTCCCTGTCCATCACCAACTCCCAGAATTTACCCAAACTCATGTCCATTGAGTTGGTGAAGCCATCCAGCCATCTCGTCCTCTGTCATCCCCTTTTCCTCCTGCCCCCAATCCCACCCAGCATTAGGGTATTTTCCAATGAGTCAACTCTTCTCATCAGGTGGCCAAAGTAGTGGAGTTTCAGCTTCAGCATCAGTCCTTCCAAAGAACACCCAGGACTGATCTCCTTTAGGATGGACTGGTTGGATCTCCTTACAGTCCAAGGGACTCTCAAGAGTCTTCTCCAACACCACAGTTCAAAAGCATCAATTCTTTGGCACTTAGCTTTCTTCACAGTCCAACTCTCACATCCATTCATGACCACTGGAAAAACCATAGCCTTGACTAGACGGACCTTTGTTGGCAAAGTAATTAATGTCTCTGCTTTTGAATATGCTGTCCAGGTTGGTCATAACTTTCCTTCCGAATGGATAGATAGATAGAAAAATAAGGTACTTATTCCTCTGCCTACTACTCATAAATAAAAGTTTCCATCTTCACTCAAGTCCATTTAGACAGATGTTATTCCATTCACAGTTCAGACTGTGCAAGTGAAAAGTAAAAACAAATAGCATGTACAAATATATAACCTACACTGTTAAAAATATTCACAATGATAAGTTCTGAGGATCTAACATACGGCATAATGCTGCTGCTGCTGCTAAGTCACTTCAGTCGTGTCTGACTCTATGCAACCCCATAGACAGTAGCCCACCAGGCTCCCCCGTCCCTGGGATTCTCCAGGCAAGAACACTGGAGTGGGTTGCATTTCCTTCTCCAATGCATGAAAGTGAAAAGTGAAGTTGCTCAGTCGTGTCCGACTCTTAGCGACCCCATGGACTGCAGCCCACGAGGCTCCTCCGTCCATGGGATTTTCCAGGCAAGAGTACTGGAGTGGGTTGCCATTTCCTTCTCCAGTTGCTAAAAGAGTAGATCTTAAATGTTCTTACCACAAAAACTGGTAATTGTGTGACATGATGGTGGTGTTAGGTATGGTGATAATCATTTTGCAGTAAATAAGTAAGTCAAATCAACAAATCAACAAAATCCTTAACACAATGTGATGTGTCAGTCCTATTTCAATAAAGCTGGAAAAAAATATATTCACTAGGAGATCTGAACCAAGAAGCTACCTTCTAAAAGAATCTAAGAGCAAGAGTCATTGTAATAATGCCTTCTACTTATTTATTACTTATTATAGCCAATTCCTTGACATTCATTAACATATTTAATTTCCAGAGTAGTCAAATGAGGCAATTACTATTGTCAACTCCATTTTACAAAAGTGGAAACTCAGATTGACAGAGGTTAAACCTTCCCCGATATTTCAAATCTCATAATTGGGATCCAGGGTTGGTACCTAGCTGCCCTGTTCCATCTGTTTCTCTCTCCACCCATGTACTACAGCATAGAAGTTGTTGGGAACTGTGGTAAAACTTGGACAATCAACATAAAAGGTATGTGAAATATATTCATTGTTTATGCTACTTCACCCTTTTTGACCCTCTCAACCTTCCTATGTAGTAATAATATTATCACCCTCACTTTGCAGACAAGGGAGAAAAGAAGCAGCGAGAGATGGGTACATGCTTTGAGACTGAGGACCCTACCTATTGTCAGGGTAATTGTCATCATCACATTATGTAATCCTGTTGCTTGCTTGCTGTATTTAAGTAAAAAACAAATTACCCTGGTTCTCTGTGAAAGAAATGATTAAACATTAATCACATAATACACAACCTCTCTACTCTCTGTATTCCTCTTTGTACAGGAAAGAATGTTGGAGTATGCGGCTTTCCAGCCACCCTCAAGTGAATTATTTTAAAAATAATAAAAAAAGATTACCCCTCTCTTACAATAGCCAAAAAGTCTATGAAAATCAGTGTAAGAAAATCTATCTCTAAGTGTGTTTTGTGGCGGGGTGGGTGGCAAAGAAAACAGATATTCCCCATCTTTAAGCAAATCCTCTCATTTGACATGACTACTTCTGTTTTCTCTAAAGGTGTAGTTTCTGACCTCCTTTATCATCTTTTGAGACCCTACTAGCTAAGATACACTCTGAAAGATCTAAGAGGTATCGTTCTCCCCAACCTGCACCCTTCCCCTTGTTTAGGGAAAAATATCAGAGAAGTGATAGTGATTCAACTCCCCAAATGACTCTGCTCCCTGCTGATTGACCTCATTTGGGGAAAGAGCAGCGTTCTCTCTCACCTCAGATGCTTTCTTTAATGTAGCATTGGTTCTGCCCTTGGCCTTTGGCAGTTTGAGTACAGAGCCTCAGAGGCTGAGGCTTGAGGTGGTAAAAACATATTCCACAAAGGGCTGGCCCTTTCTGAATTATCACTCATCCTTCCCCAGCATGGTCCCCGTTTTTTTTTTTTTTTTTTCTAAAATATGAAGGATGTATAAAGGACACATAAAACTTTAGTCAATAGGCCCATTATTGTGATTGGCTGAAAACCATAAAATGCATCCATCAAGCCATTGTGTTGTATCTCGTGTTAAATTATGGTGATAAATAGTCCTTTATCTGTGACGTCACCTACTAATCTATTCCAAAAACTATTCACCACTGCCATTATGCATCATTCATGTTCCTAGAAGCTTGCTAAGAAAAAAAAATCCTCTACATGATAAAGCCACACACAAGATTGCACTTGACTCTGCAGACGCAAATATTGTCTGTTATTTTCATGTCATACTGTGAAACAATTGCTTCTTCAGCTCCCAAAGTTATCTCAAGTGTGTAGTAATGTCCTCAGCTCTCAGCTCTGGGCATTGTAACTCATGTACTTTTAATTGTTTATAATTTACATCAGAACTGGACGGAGTCCATTTGCACTCATGCTGTTTTATAACTACTAGATGACATATTTTTGCCACCTTGCTCTGAGTTGAATTTAATCCTATTGACAAGCCTTTAACATAGAAATTTGGTGTGGAATGCCTTAATATTCTCAGGAGCTATGTAAAAGGCTGTGTGCAGTTGCTATTAGTATGTCTGGGATTTAGATCTGATTTTAAACAAAATGTTCTCATAAAATTAGACATTGTTCTTAGTTCTCAGAAAAACACAATTTATTAAAATGAAATCAAAAGAAGAAAGTGTGAGTATATTTTAAATTCCACTTTCAAATGTAATAATCTGTTTAAAAACACATACAATAGCATTAAGGAGCTTTCTCTATATCACCTTGATGGTGTGTTATTAGGTGGTCTTCTTAAAAGAGAAAAAAATAACAACTACCTAATTTCCTTGACCTACTCAAATAAGAGGAGATGAAATACAGAAAGAAACAAACCACTCATTGGAATTTCACTCCAAAAGATGGATCCTAATATACTTATTTTACCTTTAGTTTTAACTCAAAGAATCTGGGGAAGTGTTTCTTGCTGAGCAACATGTTGGAGGTGTCATAGCTCCTCCTTATTTTTTAAATCACATATGATATGATTGGATCACAAAGAAGAAATAAACAAACATAAACTGCTCAAGCTTAGATGGGTTACATCCCATATCCACCTGCTATGCTTCTTTATGTATTTTTAAAATTGCTTTTTTGATGAACACACAGAAAAGATTCACTAATATGTTAATTGAGGAGAGAAACAGAACCAGATTTTCTTCCCTTACTATTCTTAAATGCCCAGTAGAACTAGTAGCAAAATATCATTTGCCTGAAAGTTGCTGTTTAGTGCAAATCCGATCCAATCAGTTATGGAAAACAGCAGAAAGTCAAATCACTTCAAAAATAATGGCCTCCTTTCCTGACCTCCTCCCAATTATCATCACTTAGAGAATATAAAGGAGATACATATTGCATGAGAAACAGAAATTCTAAAAACTGAACAATCTTCAGCCAGTCTTGAAGTAAGTTTGGCTTCAACTCAGCGTTCAAAGTAAAATACGTTCTGTCTCGTCCGCTCTGATATTCACACTCACATGTGGTGTCTGCAGAAAGAGGAGTGTCTCATGCTTTTAACCTTCTAACCTAAGTAGAAGGGGCCTCATTCAAAGGCCATTGTCCCAGTGTTCTTTCTTTCTTTATACGTTTTCTCCCCTCTCTTTCGCCAATTTCTAAAACTACGCTTATTATGGAGAAGAATCATATTTTAAGTACACCTAAACATCAAAGTTAGCCTATCCTCACTGCTGAAACTACACACACACACACACACACGCACACACACACCCTGTTCTTTCTCACTCTCGCCTCACACCCATATTCTGACAAATCCCTGATTCCTCACCATTGTAGAGTAACTGCTGTTCTTGCCACCTTTTTGCTTCCTGGTGGGTCTGTAATTGTCAACTCATCCCTGGAGCAACATCAGGATCACTCAATAAATTGATTGTCAGGGGATATTTGAAGAACAGAACAGCTTGAGCTCTAGAAGCCAAGTGCCTTATGGCCTCCAGCCCAGAAAAAGGAAGCAATGAGGATGAACAAACCTCATCCCATTCCACTCCTCTAACACATTAATGAGAATTAAGCAAATGAATTTCATTCCCTCTTTCTACTCAGAGAGAGCAAACAACGACATGAAGAAGATTAAAGAATTAAATAAAACCATCCCTGACATGTCTTTTACGTAGCAGGAAACTGGGGGAAGATATCCAGCTCCTGGATTTGAAAAAGTTTACTTCAGCCCTTCTTCAAGTACATACAACTTGCCTATTTTTCTTATAGCATGACTTGCCCATACGGAAATAACTCTGTAACAAGGATTCTTCTATCATGGTTCCTTATTTGAAGTAGTGGTAAAGTGTTATATTCTCAAGCTTCCAAGTCTTAAGATTCCAATATGCATTGTATTTTAGTATTCTGTTGGAAGTATGCTATATCTTTCACTAGGAAAAAACCTGCATCATGTGTGTGAACGTGTGTGCTCACTTGTGTCCAAATCTTTGTGACCCCATGGACAGAATCCTCTGTCCATGGGATTCTCCATGCAAAAATTCTGCAGTGGGTTGCCATTTCCTGCTTCAGGGGATCTTCCTGACCCAGGGATTGAACCCACGTCTCTTGTGTCTCCTGCACTGTCTTTACCACTAGCACCTAATGGGGACTAATCAACATGACAAGATAGACTCAGAGCAGCCACCTCTGATCATGTTTATGGGGAAAGATCAAGATTGTAGGGAATTTCCGGACTCATACAAAGTGTACTTCTGTTAGAAGATCATTACATCAATCGATACATGAAGACTGGGGAGGGACACAAGAGCAAGAAGCACAGGCTCATTGCCTACTCTGTGATTCAGCCATTAAAACTTGTCAAATCACCCAAAATATATCCTGTTAGCCCCATTTTGCAGACAAGAAAATAGATATCCATCAGTTCAGTTCAGTTGCTCAGTGGTGTCTGACTCTTTGCAACCCCAGAAATCGCAGCACGCCAGGCCTCCCTCACCAACTCCAGGAGTTCACTCAGACTCACATCCATCGAGTCAGTGATGCCATCCAGCCATCTCATCCTCTGTCGTCCCCTTCTCCTCCTGCTCCCAATCCCTCCCTGCATCAGAGTCTTTTCCAATGAGTCAACTCTTCACATGAGGTGGCCAAAGGACTGGACTTTCAGCTTTAGCATCATTCCTTCCAAAGAAATCCCAGGGCTGATCTCCTTCAGAATGGACTGGTTGGATCTCCTTGCAGTCCAAGGGACTCTCAAGAGTCTTCTCCAACACCATAGTTCAAAAGCATCAATTCTTCGGTGCTCAGCTTTCTTCACAGTCCAACTCTCACATCCATACATGACCACTGGAAAAACCATAGCCATGACTAGATGGACCTGTGTTGGGAAAGTAATGTCTCTGCTTTTCAATATGCTATCTAGATTGGTCATAACTTTCCTTCCAAGGAGTAAGCATCTTTTAATTTCATGGCTGCAATCACCATCTGCAAGTGATTTTGGAGCCCCCAAAAAATCAAGTCTGACACTGTTTCCCCATCTATTTCCCATGAAGTGATGGGACCAGATGCCATGATCTTTGTTTTCTGAATGTTGAGCTTTAAGCCAACTTTTTCACTCTCCTCTTTCACTTTCATCATGAGGCTTTTTAGTGTCTCTTCACTTTCTGCCATAAGGGTGGTGTCATCTGCATATTTGAGGTTATTGATATTTCTCCCAGAAATCCTGATTCCAGCTTGTGCTTCTTCCAGCCCAGCGTTTCTCATGATGTACTCCGCATAGAAATTAAATAAGCAGGGTGACAATATACAGCCTTGACATACTCCTTTTCCTATTTGGAACCAGTCTGTTGTTCCATGTCCAGTTCTAACTGTTGCTTCCTGACCTGCATATAGGTTTCTCAAGAGGCAGATAAGGTGCTCTGGTGCTCCCATCTCTTTCAGAATTTTCCACAGTTTATTGTGATCCACACAGTCATAGAAGTTAATAAAATGAACAAAGTCACACAATTTGGCTCCAAAATCCATGGGTTTTTTCCATCTTATAAAGCTTCTTTTCAAATAGGATAAATCCTTGAATTAAGGCAGCACTGGTGGGAATGGAGAGGATGGAATGAAAGTAACAGTCCAGTGAAAACGAAAAAATGAGCGCATGAATACTATGTGTGATCTGTCTGTGCAAACACACAATTGCACCTTTACTGCAGTGATCAGTCAACAAGCATTTTTTAAAGATGGTTTTGTGCCAGGCACCAGACCCATGCTGGAGTCAGAAAAATGTATAGGATATCATGTTAGCTCTGGAGGAGCTTATAGTCTAATGAGGAAGACACATAACAAGATCATTTCCAGGTGGTAAGTGAAGTTTGCAATGCAAGTTTCCTAACAGAAAAGTGGGGTGAGCACCAGAACTGAGTGTCAAAAGACAATTAGGTCACAAAGAGACAGGGGAGGCAAAGGCATGTCACATGGAGGGATGAGCTGCTGAGGTGGAATTGTAAGACCCCATGGCCACCCACTAGCCAGCCACCCCACTATTAAACTGTAGCAATAAATAACAAAATACAAATGTGAATAGACAAAGTCCAAAGGTCATAGCAGCTCTCAAATACAAATCAGATATTTCTGTGGCCTAAAAGCAAACAAGCAACATCAGTCTTTCAGGTCTCATGCAGAAGCTATGGGTCTGGGTGCTCATGGGCTGTGGATGCCAGCAGAGGAGTCCAGGAATTCCTACTTCTGTGAGTAATCAGAGATTAAGAATGATGCATACAAGACTGATCATGAAAGCCAGCCTTGAAACAGGGGCCTGCCAGTGAAAAAGGCCACAACCAGCTGCTGGGCTGGGCTGGGCTGCAAGAAAGCTCAGCAGATAACATCCCACTTCCTCTTTGAGTTCAGAACCAATTGAGAGACAAAGAGAGGAAGAAAAGTCAGGAAGACAGAGATCAAAACGCATGTTTTATTACAGATAAAGCTAAACTGATGCAGGTTAGCTGTAGAGCCCATTGGACTTGGTAACGGTTCCCCAAATTCGACAGATTTACCCACCCAACAACAGAGAGTAATGCAAAACTGCTGGCTCCTCTGCAAAGGTAGAGCAGAGATTGTATCTCGACACAGAGGGCTGATGAAAATTCTCTCACTCCTGTGTGCAGGCAGTCCTCCCAAATGCCCATACATACAGAGAGCATACAGTGCAGATACTCATTCCGTCGCAGAAACTCTCTAAACAAATAAGCCACTCCTCTCCTGGGGAGGAGTGAGTGACAGGATGGGAGAGCAGCCAGAAGTATTACTTGAGTGGAATCCCCTGTCACAGTCCTCTTTTCTCAATGGTGCCCTCTATCTAGGGCTATTATTTGCATAAAATTTGGCTCCCAAGAGGCTGGAAATGGCCAACACGACCTTAAACCCTCACTGACTCAGTGGCAGCATCTGTTTTCATCCTTATTTTCATCAGGAGACTAAAGTGCCACAGCACCCACTGAACACCTAGTTATGGACTGGAGAATCTGGGTGACTGGACAGAGGCGACCTCAAAAGCCTAACTAAGGAGGGACGAGAACAGAGTGACAGAAAGGAAAAGTAACAAACCCCACTGAACTGATTTCAAGATCAGCCTGAAAACTCCAGTTCCAGAACATATGAGAGAAAAGCTAGAAGAGCAAACCAATAAATTCAATATTTGGAAGAGCACACCCTGAAGAAAATGAAAATAATGGGACAATTGGTAAATAGGTTTAAAATTATATCTGATATCCTCAAAGTAATAAAAATATATAAATAACAACTGAAATTGAATAGGAAATTTTAAAGAGACAGATTGAATAGAAATGAAAATGGGTATCTGTTGGTGTGCTCAGTCACTTCAGTGGTGTTCAACTCGTTGCAACCCCATGGACTGTAGCCCGCCAGGCTCCTCTGTCCCTGGGATTCTCCAGGCAAAAATACTGGAGTGGGTAGCCCTTCCCCTCTCCAGGGGATCTTCCTGACCCAGGGATTGAACCCAGGTCTCCTGCATTGCAGGCAGATTCCTTACTGTCTGAGCCACCAGGGATCTGTTTGCAAAGAGATTTAATTACAATTTTAGAAATGTGAAACAGTATTTTAAAGAAATGAAAAACAATAAATTTGATAAGCTCAAGACAAATACTAGCTGCAGAAAGAATTGGTGAAATGGAAAATATAACTGAGGCATCAACCAGTAATGCAGCACAAAAAGATAAAAGTTGGAAAGGGCAGCTCTGAGGCATAGAAGACTGAGGTCCTTACTGCAGAGTCATGGGCATCCAAATAGAAAAGAATTGAGAGAGTGGAAGACAAGCAGTAATGGGAATGATGATAGCTGAGGATTTTCCCAAATTGAATAAAGATCTCATCTTCTCAAACTGAAGGCACATAACAAATGCCAAGCAAAAAAGTAGAAAACTAATTCTGTACTGAGGAACATCATAACGTCACCAAGGAGACAGCTGGCATGATGATACGGTAAACTTAGGGTTTTAGTGCTCATGGAGCATAAAGATTAAGATGTTGATTGACAAAATATGAAAGCAGAGTCAGGGATCATATCAATGAAGAGTCACAAGTTGTTGTTGTTGTTCAGTCACTAAGTAATGTCCGACTCCTTGTGACCCCACAGACTGCAGCACAACAGGCTTCTCTATCCTCCACTATCTCCTGGAGTGTTCAAATTCATGTCCATTGAGTCAGTGATGCTACCCATCTCACCCTCTTTAGTAATCTTCTCCTTTTGCTTTCAATCTTTGCCAGCATTGGGGTCTTTTCCAGTGAATCAACACATTGCATCAGGTGGCCAAAATACTGAAGCTCTGGCATCAGTCCTTCCAATGAATATTCAGGATTGAATTCCTCTAGGATAGACTGGTTTCATCTTCCTGTGGTCCAAGGGACTCTCAAGAGTCTTCTCTAGGACTACAATTTGAAAGCATCAGTTCTTCGGTGCTCAGCCTTTTTTATGACCTAACTCTCACATCTATAAATGACTACAGGAAAAACCATAGCTTTGACTATACAGACTTCTGTGGCAAAGTGATGTCTCTGTCTTTTCTAAATCCAGCTTGTACACCTGGAAGTTCTAGGTTCACATACTGCTGAAGCCTAGCTTGAAGGACTTTGAGCATAATCTTGCTAGCATGTGAAATGAGTGCAAATTTATGGTAGTTTGAACATTCTTTGGCATTGCCCTTCTTTGGGATTAGAATGAAAATTGACCTTTTCCAGTCCTGTAGCCACTGCTGAATTTTCCAAGTTTGCTGAGATATTGCATGCAGCACTTTAACAGCATCATTTTTTAAGGATTTGAAATAGCTCAGCTGGAATTCCATCAGTTCCACTAGCTTTGGTCATAGTAATACTTTCTAAGGCCCACCTGTGCATGTGACATGATAGAAGCAAGGTCCGATGCTGTAATGAGCAATATTGCATAGGAACCTGAAATGTTAGGTCCATGAATCAAGGCAAATTGGAGTGGTCAAACAGGAGATAGCAAGAGTGAATGTTGACAGTCTAGGAATCCGAGAACTAAAATGGACTGGAAAGGGTGAATTTAACTCAGATGACCATTATATCTGGAGAAGGCACTGGCAACCCATTCCAGTACTCTTGTCTGGAAAATCCCATGGATGGAGGAGCCTGGTAGGCTGCAGTTGATGGAGTCACAAAGAGTCAGACATGACTGAGTGACTTCACTTTCATGCACTGGAGAAGGAAATGGCAACCCGCTCCAGTGTTCTTTCCTGGAGAATCCCAGGGACGGGGGACCTGGTAGGCTGCCGTCTATGGGGTCACAGAGAGTCAGACACGACTGAAGTGACTTAGCAGCAGCAGCAGACCATTATATCTACTACTGTGGACAGGAATCCCCTAGAAGAAATGGAGTAGCCATCATAGTCAACAAAAGAGTCCAAAATGCAGTACTTGGATGCAGTCTCAAAAACGAAAGAATGATCTCTGCTAGTTTCCAAGGCAAACCATTCAATATCACGGTAATCCAAGTCTATGCCCCAACCAGTAAGGCTGAAGAAGCTAAAGTTGAACAGTTCTAGGAAGACCTATAAGACCTTCTACAACTAACACCTCCCAAAAAGATGTCCTTTTCATTATAGGGGACTGGAATGTAAAAGTAGGAAGTCAAGAAATACCTGGAGTAACAGGCAAATTTGGCCTTGGAGTATAAAATGAAGCAGGGCAAAGGCTAACACCCTGGTAATAGCAAACACCCTCTTCCAACAACACAAGAAAAATTGTACACATGGACATCACCAGATGGTCAATACCAAAATGAGATTGATTATATTCTTTGCAGCCAAAGATGGAAAAGCTCTATATAGTCAGCAAAAACAAGACCAGGAGCTGACTGTGGCTCAGATCATGAACTCCTTATTGCCAAATTCAGACTTAAATTGAAGAAAGTGGGGAAAACCACTATACCATTCAGGTATTACCTAAATCAAATCTGTTATGATTATACAGTGGAAGTGAGAAATCGATTTAAAGGACTAGATCTGATAGACAGAATGCCTGATGAACTATGGATGGAAGTTTGCGACACTGTATAGGAGACAAGGATCAAGACCATCCCCAAGAAAAAGAAATGCAAAAAAGCAAAATGGCTGTCTGAGGAGGCCTTACAAATAGCTGTGGAAAGAAGAGAAGCTAAAAGAAAAGGAGAAAAGGAAAGATATACCCATTTGAATGCAGAGTTCCAAAGAATAGCAAGGAGAGATAAGAAAGCCTTCCTCAGCAATCAATGCAAAGAAATAATAGAATAGGAATGTAATAGAATGGGAAAGATTAGAGATGTCTTACAAGAAAATTAGAGATACCAAGGGAACATTTCATGCAAAGATGGGCTCAATAAAGGACAGAAATGGTAGGGACCTAAAAGAAGCAAAAGATATTAAGAGGAGGTGGCAAGACTACACAGAAGAACTATATAAAAAAGATCTTCATGACCCAGATAATCACTATGGTATGATCACTGACCTAGAACCAGACATCCTGGAATGTGAAGTCAAGTGGGCCTTAGAAAGCATCACTATGAACAAAGCTAGCGGAGGTGATGGAATTCCAGTTGAGCTATTTCAAACCCTGAAAGATGATGCTGTGAAAGTGCTGCACTCAATATGTCAGCAAATTTGGAAAACTCAGCAGTGGCCACAGGACTGGAAAAGGTCAGTTTTCATTCCAATCCCAAAGAAAGGCCATGCCAAAGAATGCTCAAACTACCGCACAATTGTACTCATCTCACACACAAATAAAGTAATGCTCAAAATTCTCCAAGCCAGGCTTCAGGAATACATGAACTGTGAACTTCCTGATGTTCAAGCTGGTTTTAGAAAAGGCAGATGAACCAGAGATCAAATTGCCAACATCTGCTGGATCATGGAAAAAGCAAGAGAGTTCCAGAAAAACATTTATTTCTGCTTTATTGACTATGCCAAAGCCTTTGATTGTGTTGATCAAGATAAACTGTGGAAAATTCTGAAAGAGATGGGAATACCAGACCACCTGACCTGCCTCTTGAGAAACCCGTATGCAGGTTTCTCCAATCCCTTTCTTTGGGATTGGAATGAAAACTGACCTTTTCCAGTCCTGTGGCCACTGCTGAGTTTTCCAAATTTGCTGACATATTGAGTGCAGCACTTTCACAGCATCATCTTTCAGGGTTTGAAATAGCTCAATAGTTAGAACTGGACATGGAACAAAAGACTGGTTCCAAATAGGAAAAGGAGTACATCAAGGCTGTATATTGTCACCATGCTTATTTAACTTCTATGCAGAGTACATCATGAGAAACGCTGGGCTCGAAGAAGCACAAGCTGGAAACAAGACTGCCGGGAGAAATATCAATAACCTCAGAGATGCAGATGACACCACCCTTATGGTAGAAAGTGAAGAGGAACTAAAGAGCCTCTTGATGAAAGTGAAAGAGGAGAGTGAAAAAGTTGGCTTAAAGCTCAACATTCAGAAAACTAAGATCATGGCATCTGGTCCCATCACTTCATGGCAAATAGATGGGGAAACAGTGGAAACAGGGTCAGACTTTATTTTTTGGGGCTCCAAAATCACTGCAGATGGTGACTGCAGACATGAAATCAAAAGTCGCTTCCTCCTTGGAAGGAAAGTTATGACCAACCTAGATAGCATATTAAAAAGCAGAGATATTACTTTGCCAACAAAGGTCGGTCTAGTCAAGGCTATGGTTTTTCCAGTAGTCACATATGGATGTGAAAGTTGGACTATAAAGAAAGCTGAGTGCCAAAGAATTGATGCTTTTGAACTGTGGTGTTAGAGAAGACTCTTGAGAGTCCCTTGGACTTTAAAGAGATCCAACCAGTCCATCTAAAAGAAATTAGTCCTGGGTGTTCCTTGGGAAGACTGATGAAGCTGAAACTCCAATATTTTGGCCACCTGATGCAAAGAACTGACTCATATGAAAAGACCTTGATGTTGGGAAAGATTGAAGACAAGAGGAGAAGAGGACAACAGAGGATGAGATGGTTAGATGGTATCACTAACTTAGTGGACATGAGTTTGGGTAAACTCTGGGATTTGGTGATGTACAGTGAGGCCTGGCATGCTGCAGTTCATGGGGTTGCAAAGAGTCGGACATGACTGAGCGACTGAACTAACTTGCTAATTAAGGCCCACTTACCTTCAGACTCTAGGATGTCTGGCTCTAGGTGAGTGACCACACCATCATGGTTATCTGGTTCATTAAGACCTTTCTTGTATAGTTCCATGAATTCTTGCCACCTGTTCTTAATCTCTTCTGCCTCTGTTAGGTCCTTACTGTTTCTGGCCTTTGTCCTGAGCATTCTTGCATGAAATGTTCCCTTGATATCACCAATATTCTTGAAGACATCTTTAGTCTTTCACTTCCTATTGTTTTCCTCTATTTCTTTGCATTGTTCATTTAAGAAGGCCCTCTTATCTCTCTGTGTTATTCTCTGGAACTCTGTATTTAGTTGGGTACATTTTTTCCTTTTCTCCCTTGCCTTTTGTTTGTTTGTTTGTTTGTTTTTTGTCTTTTTGTGACTTTGTTTTTATTTTTTTTTAATTTTATTTTATTTTTAAACTTTACATAACTGTATTAGTTTTGCCAAATATCAAAATGAATCTCCCTTGCCTTTTGCTTCTCTTCTTTTCTCAGTTATTTGTTTTAAGGCCTCCTCAGACAGTCATTTTGCTTTCTTGCATTTCTTTTTCTTTAGGATGGTTTTTATCACTGCCTCCTGTACAATGCTATACAGCTCTATCCATAGTTCTTCAGGCACCCTGTCTACCAGATGTAATCCCTTGCATCTATGTCACCTTCACTCTATAATCATAAGGGATTTGATTTAGGTCATGCCTGAATGACCTAGTGGTTTTCCCTACTTTCTTCAATTTAACCCTAATTTTGCAATAAGGAGCTGATGATCTGAGCCACGTTCAGCTCCAGGTCTTGTTTCTGCTGACTGTATAGAGCTTCTCCATCTTTGGCTGCAAAGAAAACAAATCAATCTGATTTTGCTATTGACCATCTGTTAAGGTCCATGTGTAGAGTCAACTCATGGTTGTTGGAAAGGGGTGTTTTCTATGCCCAGCATGTTCTCTTTGACAAAACTCTGTTAACCTTTGCTCTGCTTCATTTTGTACTCCAAGGCCAAACTTGCCTGTTATGCTCAGTTACCTCTTGACTTCCTGTTTTTTCATTTCAATACCGTGTTATGAAAAGGGTATCTTTTTTTGGTGTTAGTTCTAGAGGGTGTTGTAGGTCTTCATAGAACTAGTCAACTTCAACTTCTTTGGTATCAGTGGTTAGGGCACTGACTTGGATTACTGTGATACTGACTTGTTTGCCTTGGAAATGAATTGAGATCATTCTGTTGTTTCTGAGGTTGCACATAAGTACTGCATTTTGGACTCTTTTGTTGACTATGAAGGCAGCTCCTTCCTTCTAAGGGTTTCTTGCCTGCAGTAATAGATATAATGGCCATTCCCGTCCATTTTAGTGCACTGATTCCTAAGATGTCAATGTTCAATCTTGCATTCTCCTGCTTGACCATGACCAGTTTACCTTGATTCATGGACCTAACATTCAAAGTTCCTATGAAATATTGTTCTTTACAGGATCAGACTTTACTGTAACCACCAGACACATCCACAACCGAAAGTCATTTTTGCATTGGTCCAGTTCCTTCATTCTTTCCGGAGCTATCATTAATTGCCCTCTGCTCTTCCTCAGTAACATATTGGACACCAACTGACCTAGGAGTTCAACTTTAGTTGTCATAACCTTTTGTTTTTCATAGTGTTCACAGGGTTCTCACAACAAGAATGCTGCAGGAGTATGTGCTCTATCCTAAGTATGAGGGGAAACCAAGAAAACCATGCTGAAGGAGGCAAGCCTGGAAGAAATGATATGAATTGTGCTGAAAAATGGACACTAAGGCCTGAACCAGCACAATAAGAGGAAGAATATAGAGGACAGAATGATTTTGTTTACAACAGGACTTCACAAGTTATTTATGTGGGGAGAGATGAAGGGAAATGGAGAAGTTAAGAATTATCATCAAACTTCCAGCCAGGATGATATCACTGGAGAGAGTGAATAGAGAAGACAGAAGAGGCTTATGGGAGATGACTAGTCAATATTACACATGTGTAACATGGGACACCTGGCAGGAAATTATTGAACAAAATGATTTGGCTATTTTATTTTGAAAATTAGAGGAGAGTTCAAAGTTAGAATAAAGACTTGGCCATAATCAACATAAAGATCTCTTCATCAGCTTTTACAAAGGCCATCAATATCTTAAATTTATGAAGAGCATCTTCTTATAAGTGATAGCTCAGTGGCTGATGAGTTATTTCCAGGAGAGGCAGGAGCGATGCACTGACAAAATGAACTGTGTAGGCAGCAAGAAACTTAGACACCAAGAAAAAAGAATTGATGGCAGTGGGAAACAGCAAGATAACAGCTATGCAGGGCAATTCTGGTATCAAAAAGTATGCAAGCAAAAGGCTAGGAAACCAAGGTACCACACTGCAAAAAAGCATCATGGCTGAAGTGAAAATGGAAGCAGAGAGACAGAGGGTGAGAAGAAAGCTGAAAGAATAAGGTTATAAAAATGAGAAAAGCAGGGGGAAAAATTGCCTGCACATGAGGCAGGCAATGGAAACAGCTGGTCAAGGTGAATTTTACTTTGGCAGGAGAACAGCAATAGTTGTTGATAAAAAAAAAAATTAGTGAAGATAGATTCCTAGGTTAATTTTGACCATGACCTAAACCTCTTACTGAGTGAGCACTAGATACTCTATGCAGTCTTGCAAATAAGAACTACACTTGCCCACAAAATGGAAGTGTATTGCTATTGATTTTGTTCCACTATGACAATATATGAATGAATTATGAAATGAAAGTTAGGATTTTTGAAAGCTAACCAGAATAAATCTTTACTTTCCCAGGATGAATGGCTAAGTGGCTCTTTTCAAGACTTGGATAATGGTTTCTAAATGAAGGAATGAATATCAAGAGCTTAGAGTGTTAACTCAAGCTAAGACTTTGAGGAGACCTTTGGAAATATTTAAAAAGATAGATTAGTGAAACAGTGAGGCAGAGATTAAGTGAACATGCTTTCAGATCTGTCATGTGGCATTACATCTGCCAGGTTATTTATTTTTCAGTGCCTACCCTATGATGAATCAAAATCACCTTTAGGAGAATCCTTAGTGAATAACATTGCAAAACATCAAGAGATACTGGTCACCAATGTGATTTAAAGGTTTAGGCCACACAATATTTCTTTTGAATATTTTTATATATTTTTTATATATTTTATATATATATATATTTTATATATTTTAATATTTCTTTTGAATTATAATTACATAATTACTACTTGAGATATTTTTATGGAGATTCCTTATTAATATTTTTTAGTAAATGAGATTCTTAGTATATACAAGTTATGTTCCCTTTTGTGCTTATTTCAGACTTTAAAGAAAGAGACATAGAGCTCTCAGAATATATCTTTTGCCTAAAATAGCCCCTGAGGTGGAGAGGAGAAACATACTGTCTTCCTTTAGACTGGAGAAGAAGGAAACTGTTTCAAATAAGACACAGATTTCAAGGCTATCATGAATGTTATGCAGACTGCGCTGCACACCTCCAGGGGGTGTCATTCACATATAGGTCTGAGTACTACATGCACATACTGTACAAGGGCATTCAGTGGTCCTAGGTTTTCACCTCTTCTGCTACACCATCTTCTAGATGGCTAAGAATTTATGTGAGGAAATTTTGCTACAACCTTAAGTTTTGGAGCAAACAGAGGTGTTGGAAAAATCCATTTTAATGGCATGGAGGCTTTAGTTGAAAAGTCAGATAGATGGACATGGTATTAACTCTACTACTTGTTGCTGCTGCTGCTGCTGCTGCTAAGTCGCTTCAGTCGTGTCCGACTCTGTGCAACCCCATGGACTGCAGCCTACCAGGCTTCTCCGTCCATGGGATTCTCCAAGCAAGAACACTAGAGTGGGTTGCCATTTCCTTCTCCAATGCATGAAAGTGGAAAGTGAAAGTGAAGTCGCTCAGTCGTGTCCGACTCTTAGTGACCCCATGGACTGCAGCCTACCAGGCTCCTCCATCCATGGGATTTTCCAGGCAAGAGTACTGGACTTGGGTGCCATTGCCTTCTCCCTGATACTTGTTAGCTCTATGAATTTTGGCATACTATTTTAATTCTTTGAGGCTATTTCCTCATCTGTAAAGTAGGGATAATAATCTCTTCTTAATGGGATTCTTGTGAGTACAAAAGTGATTATGTAGCAGCTTCCATAGAGTTTTAGTTCATCATCTTCATTATTATCTATAGAGTGCTAATTCCAGAAATTTCTATCTCCTTTTCCATTCCCTTTATTCATTCATTCAACAAGCTTGTAGTAATATTCCATTAGAAACAAGCCACTTAGAATAGAATGTATAAAGATTAATCCGACAGACCTATAACTGTATAGATATTATCTCTAACAAGAGCAATCAGACATCATAACACTATATAGACATGAAAGTCCCAAAGCTAAATGAATGACCAGAGCTCGGGGGGAATAAATCACTTTTGACTGAAGTGGGCTTCCCAGGTGGCGCTAGTGGTAAAGAACCTGCCTGCCAAGGCAGGAGACATACGAGACGTGGGTTCGATCCCTGAGTTGGGAACATTCCCTAGAGAAGAGCACGCCAACCCACTCCAGCATTCTGGCCTGGAGAATTCCATGGAGAGAGGAGCCTCGTGGGCTACAGTCCCTATGGTGGCAAAGAGCCAGACACGACTGAAGCAGTTTAGCATACACGCACACAACTTAATACAGGAGCCCCCTTAAACTGGGCTTTGAAAGGTGGATATTTTTAACATTAAAAACTGGAAAAAGAAGCAAGCATTCTTAGCACAGGAAAGAAACAGAATAAGAAAAGATCAGTAACATTTCTCTAGGTTTTAGAATAATAATATTCCCATATATTCAGACCCTAAAACGTCTAACCCAAAGGTTTTTAAATATGTCCTGCTTCCATGGGTCCTATCAGTGAGCCCTTTATGGCTGACATGGATTTCATGAGACCATGTTTGGGTGGCTTCACTACATAGCTGTTGAGGGGTTTAGTGACTATCATGGCTACATAGCCCAGATACTTCCCAGCTCTGCCATATAACAGCAGAGCAATCTCAGCAGAGTTGCTTGTCATATCTGAAACTTAGTGTCTTCATCTATAGAATGAAAATGATGACATTATCTAACTACAAAATTAGACATCTAGGGAGCTTTAGTAAAGCGCTGGCTTCACTACGCTCAGTGTTCAGTAAAAGGTAGCAATTGTTATTTTATTTCTTCAAAACTTGAATTATAGGAACCACATATAAATATATAAAATCTCTAAATGTCAATGCTTACAGTCTTGAAATTTATATAGCAGACACTTCAAATTTAAATTTAATCAATTTCAAATTTTTCAAACAAAACTTTTTTTTTTCTCCTTTGCATCTCCCTCTACACAAGGTTATCACATCACACGACCTTTATTGAATTAACTGTTCAATGCATTCTGTTTTCTAGAACTGCATTCACTCTCCTTCTTGTGTGATCTGCTAAATACTGGGATAGTTTGTGATGAAGACAGATTTGGCCTCTCTCTCTCGCTCATGTCCTTACCTCGGTCATGCCCTCACTCTGCCAGCCTCCTTTGTACAGACTCCAATGTATAAGCATGTTAAGAAGCAAGAGAGGAAGGAGTGTGAGCGTCAAAAATCATTTTTACTCTAATAAATACAATGCCTTAATAATATTCAATTTTGAGTACAAACACAGAAATATATCTGAAAGGTAAGTGGATATTTTATTTTTCATTACCTCTTTTGACTAAGCATGAAATTCTGTCTTCGGGAAAAAAGAAAGCCTCTGATAGAAAGAACATGTACAGCTGAGTTCTGTGAAAGGTAACATGGAAACCAATGGGCTGACACCAATGACTGGCATTTGAGTGGGTGGAAACCGAAGCCCCCCAAAAGTTGATGTATGATACAGTTCAACTGGGTAAAGCAGAGCTTGGTGAGGGGTGAAAAGTTGAATGAAATTGCATAAAATGAAGCAGAACATCACAGAGAAGGTTAATTTCCCTTCAAATCTGCTGCTCCAGGTTTGATACCCCCAAAGCATTTCCACTGTACTCCACATCACCCCAAATAGCAATATCCACTCTTTGTTTGGCAGTTCCTAATATTCATATCTTAAATGAGTCTATAAAATGAGATATTTTCTTCAACTGGAGAAAAGGATTTCTCACCTTCATAATATTTTGAATTATAGCACTTGAAAGACAAAAAAATGAAAGACAAAGAAAAGTGAAAGGAAGGAAATTAAATCTACTTTTAATTAATGTAGCCCAATAAAGAGAATATCTTAGAAATAAAAAATAATGCAATTTCTTATCTGTATTCATATCAACTTAATACTATTTTCTTCCCAATACTGTGATTTAAAAAATAGCAATTATGTATGCTGTGCTAAGTTGCTTCAGTCGTGTTTGACTCGTTGCGACCCTATGAACTATATATATCTTGTTAGGCTCCTCCATCCATGGGATTCTCCAGGTAAGAATAGTGGAGTGGGATGTCATTTCCTTAATTCCATTTTCTTCCCAATACTATGATAAAAAATATCATTTATATTTCCTTCTAATGGTTGTGCTCCAAACAGCACAGAACTAGAAGTCAGAAATCTTGGTTCTGAGTTTTACTTCTGTTACTATCTGAGCTACTAGGAATAAACCACATTATCTCATGGGGTTAACTTTCTATCAAAAGGAGGTAGCTTAATCGAACAACTGTTACATGCTCTAGAAGTCTAACATCTAATGTTGATATTTTCTGTATGGATTTATTTCATTTCCACTTCCCCCCTCTTTTTCTCCACAGAGATAATCAGTTCAGTTCAATCACTCACTTTGACACTTTGCAACCCCATGGACTGCAGCATGCCAGGCTTCCCTGGCATGCCAACTCCCGGAGCTTGCTCACACTCATGTTCATTGAGTTGGAGATGCCATCCAACCATCTCATCCTCTGTTGTCCCCTTCTCCTCCAGCCTTCAGTCTTTCCCAGCATCAAAGTCTTTTCCAATGACTCAGTTCTTGGCATTAGGTGGCCAAAGTATTGGAGTTTCAGCTTCAGCATCAGTTCTTCCAATGAATATTCAGGACTGATTTCCTTTAGGATGGACTGGTTGGATCTCCTTGCAGTCCAAGGGACTCTCAAGAGTCTTCTCCAACACCACAGTTCAAAGCATCAATTCTTTGGTGCTCAGCTTTATAGTCCAGCTCTCACATCTGCACATGACTACAGGAAAAATCATAGCTTTGACTAGACGGATCTTTGTTGGCAAAGTAATGTCTTTGCTTTTTAATATGCTGTCTAGGTTGGTCATAGCTTTTCTTCCAAGGAGCAAGTGTCTTTTAATTTCATGGCTGTAGTCACCATGCTTAATTTGCATTTCTCCTTCATTTTGCACAATTCTGGGCCTCAGAAAGCTGTCTAGTTTGGTCATAACTTTTCTTCCAAGGAGCAAACATCTTTTAATTTCATGGTTGCAGTCACCATCTGCAATGATTTTGGAGCCCAAGATAATGAAGTCCCTCACTGTTTACATTATTTCCCCATCTATTTGCCATGAAGTGATGAGATTGGATGCCATGATCTTCATTTTTTGAATGTTGAGTTTTAAGACATTTTTCACTCTCCTCTTTCACTTTCATCAAGAGGCTCTTTAGTTCTTCTTCGCTTTCTGTCATAAGGGTGGTGTCAGAGATAATACTGCTACTGCTACTGCTACTGCTACTGCTACTGCTAAGTCGCCTCAGTCGTGTTCGACTCTGTGCGACCCCATAGACGGCAGCCCACCAGGCTCCCCCATCCCTGGGATTCTCCAGGCAAGAACACTGGAGTGGGTTGCCATTTCCTTCTCCAATGCATGAAAGTGAAAAGTGAAAGTGAAGTTGCTCAGTCGTGTCCGACTCTTAGCGACCCCATGGACTGCAGCCTACCAGGCTCCTCCATCCATGGGATTTTCCAGGCAAGAGTACTGGAGTGGGATGCCATTGCCTTCTCCAGTCAGAGAAGTCTTGGAGAGAGTTTTTAAAATGTTTTATGCTAATTATTATATGCTCTAATTATATAATTACATATGTACATTTATTGAGATACATTTGACATATTAACATTATATGTTTCTGCTATACAACATAATGGTTAGATATATTATGAAATGTTCACCAGTGTAAGTCTAGTTAGCATCTGTCATCATATGGTAACATTATTTTTTGTGAAAATTTTTTTATAATTTTGATATTTATATAATTATATGTAATATCAAAACAAAAATATATTTAAGTGCTTAAATAATAAAATAAGATCCCATATTTTCATTTTTAATTAAATTTTTTTATTGAAGTTGTAGTGGATTTACAACTTTCTATCAGTTTCAGATATACACCCTACTGATTTAGTATTTTGTCAAATTATACTCCACTAAAAGTTATTACAAGATATGGGCTATAATGCCCTGTGCTATACATTAGTCACTTTTTGCTTATTTATTTTATAAATAGTAGTTTGTATCTCCTAATCCCCTACACCTATCTCACCCCTCCTCTCTTTCCTCTCACCGCTGGTAACCACTATATATTTTTTTCTTTATCTGTGAATCTATTTCTGTTTTGCTATATACATTTGTTTCACTTCTTTGTGAAAACTTCTTTGTTTCATTTCTTTAGATTCCACATATAAGTGACATTATATAGTATTTTTCTCTATCTGATATATTTCATTAGACATAATAATCTCGAGGTCCATCCGTGTACTGCAAATCACAAATATTCTTTTTATGGCTGAGTAATAGTCCATTGTACTACATCTTTATTCATTTGTCTGTTGATGGACATTTGTGTTGCTGAAAAACAAAAATTTATCCATTTGTGTTGACAGATATTTGTTCTGCATATAATTGACTATTGTAAATAGTGCTGTAAATACTAGGTGTATCAGTTCAGTTCAGTTCAGTCGCTCAGTCGTGTCTGACTCTTTGCGACCATATGAATCGCAGCATGCCAGGCCTCCCTGTCCATCACCAACTCCCGGAGTTCACCCAGACTCACGTCCATCGAGTCAGTGATGCCATCCAGCCGTCTCATCCTCTGTCGTCCTCTTCTCCTCCTGCCCCCAATCTCTCCCAGCATCAGTCTTTTCCAATGAGTCAACTCTTCGCATGAGGTGGCCAAAGGACTGGACTTTCAGCTTTAGCATCAGTCCTTCCAAAGAACACCCAGGACTGATCTCCTTCAGAATGGACTGGTTGGATCTCCTTGCAGTCCAAGGGACTCACAAGAGTGTTCTCCAACAACACAGTTCAAAGCATCAAGTGCATATATCCTTTCAAATTAGTGCTCCCATTTTTTTCACATACATACCCAGGAGTAGAATTGCTAGATTAAATGATAGTTCTATATTTAGCTTTATTTTTTTTATTTTGAGGGACATCCATACTGAATTCCATAGTGACTGCACCAACTTATATATTCCCATCAACAGTGCACAAAAGTTCCCTTTTCTCCACATCCTCCCCAACACTTGTTATTTGTTCTCTTTTGATGATAACCATTCTGACAAGTGTGAAGTGTTATCTCACTGTTGTTTTGATTTGCATCTCTGTAATAGCAATGCTGAACATCTTTTCTTGTACTTTTTAGCCATCTGTATGTCTTCTTTGGAAAAATGTCTATTCAGATCTTCTGCCCATTTTTTTATTGGATTGTTTGGTCTTTATTTAATATCGAGTGATATGAGCTGTTTATATATTTGGATATTAACCCCTTCTCAGTCATATCATTTGCAAATATTTTCTCTCATTCCATAACTTGTCTTTTCGTGTTGTCAATGGTTTCCTTTGCTGTGCAACAACTTTTAAGTTTAATTAGATCCCACTCGTTTCTTTTGCTTTTACGTCTTTTGCCTTAGCAACAGTCCCCAGCCTTCTTGGCACCAGGGACTGGTTTTGTGGAAGACGATTTTTCCACAGACCAGGGCTGGGGAGGGATGGTTTCAGGATGATTCCAGCACATTACGCTTACTGTGAACTTTCTCTCTATTATTAATACATCTGCTCCACCTCAAATCAACAGCATTAGATCCCGGAGGTTGGGGACCCCTGCCTTAGGGAATAAATCCAAAAAAATGTGGTTTATGTTAAACAGTGTTCTGCCTATGTTTTCTTCAAGGAGTTTTATGGTTTCAGGTCTTACATTTAGGTATTTAATCCATTTTGAATTTATCTTTGTATATGGTGTAAGGAAATGTTCTAATCTCATTTTTCTATATGTAGCTGTACAGTTTTCCCAGAACCTTTTATTGAGAAGAGTAACTTTTCTTCATTGTATATTCTCACCTCTTTTGTCATCGATTCATTGACAATAGGTACATGCGTTTATTTATGTACTCTCTCTTCTTTTCCATTGATCTGTATATCTGTTTTTGTGCTGGTACTATGCTATTTTGATTACTATACCTTGTAGTATGCATAATCTGAAGTCTTTTGGTCTTTTTCCCTCAGGACTGCTTTGGCAATCCAGGGTCTCTTGTGGTTCTATATGAATTTTAGGATTATTTGTTCTAGTTCTGTGAAAAATGTCATGGGTATTTTGATAGAGATTATATGAAATCTATAGATTGCTTTGGGTAGTATGGCCATTTAAAATATTATTTCTTTCATTCCAAGAGCATGGTGTGTCTTTCAATTTCTTTGTATCATCTTTAATTTCCTTCATCAGTATTTCAAAGCTTTCACACTGTAAGTCTTTCACACTCTTAGTTAAGTTTATTTCTAATTATTTTATTCTTTTTGGTGTAATTTTAAATGAGGTCTTTTGTCTTGATTTCCTATTCTAATAGTTCATTATTACCATGTAAAAAAGCAACAGATATCTGTATCTACTAATCTTACATCTGCAAGCTTGCTGAATTCATTTATTATTTCTAATATATTTCTGGTGGAGACTTCAGGGGATTTTATGTAAAGCATCATGTCATCAGCAAATAGTGACAGTTTTACTTCTTCCTTTCCATTTTTGGAAGACTTTTGTGTCTTTTCCTTCTCTGATTACTGTGGCTAGGATATTCAACACTATGTAAAAAAAAAAGTGGTGAGATTGGGTCTCCTTGTCTTGTTCCTGAATTTAGAAGAAAAGATTTCAGATTTTTAATGTTGAGTATGATATTAACTGTGTGTTGGTCATAAATGGTCTTCATTAAGATGTGATTCCTCTATACACAATTTGATGGGAGTTTTTATCATGACTGTCAATTTTTGGCAAATGCTTTTTCTGTATCTACTGAGATGACAATGTGATTTTTGTTATGTTGTGTACAATATTAAATGACTTGTTGATATTGAACCATTCCTGCATCACTGAAATAAACTCCACTGGATCATGGTGTGTTATCTTTTATTATACATGGTTGGGTTCAGTTTGCTAACACATTGTTGATATTTTTGCATGCATATTCATCAACAATATTGGGGGTGTTCTTTCCTCTTTAATTTTTTGGGAGTATTTTGAGAGTGATAGGTGTTAGCACTTCTTTATATGCTTGGTAAAATCCCCCAGTGAAACTGTCCAGTGCTGGACTTTTCTTTGCTGGGAATTCTTTTTAATCACAAAATCAACTTCACTACAAAAGAGAAATTGATCTGTCAAGTTGTCTATTTCTTCCTTGTTTAGTCCTGCCAGTTTGTACTCTTCCAGGACTTTGGCCATTTTCTACTAGGTTGTCCAATCTGTTGGTATATAATTAAACTGCTCATAATATACTTTCATGATTTTTGGTATATCTGTGATATCAGTTGTTATTTCTTCTTCTTCATTTCTGTTCATTTGGTTCCTCTCTCTCTATCCTTGGTGAGTCTGGCTAATAATTTATCACTTTTTTATTGTCTAAAAAACTAGCTCTGGGTTTCATTGATCTTTCTATTTTTTTAAATCTCTGTTTTATGTATTTTCTCTCTGACCTTTATTATTTCCTTCCTTCTGCTGCTTTTGGGCATTGTTTGTTCTTCTTTTTCTAATTCCTTTAAATAAGAGGTTAGGTTGTTTTTTGAGATTTTTCTCATTTCTTGAGGACAGTCAGTATCACTGTAAACTTCCTTCTTAGAACTGCTTTTGCTGCATCCCATAGATTTGGAAAGTTGTGTTTTCATTTTCGTTTGTCTCAAGGTATTTTCTGATTTCATCTATGATTTTTTTTTCATTGACACACTGGTTTTTTACTCCCATGATTTTTTATTTCCTGGTTTTTTATTTAGTCTCCACGTTTGTTTGTTGTTGTTGTTTTCCACTTTTCTTTCTGCATTTGATTTCTAGTTTCATACTGTTGTGCTCCCATGCTCAGTTGCTCAGTCATGTCCAACTCTTCCATGAACGGCAGTCATCCAGGCCCCTCTGTCCATGAATTTTTCCAGGCAAGCATATTGGAGTGGGTTGCCATCTCCTCCTCCAGGGGATCTTCCTGATCCAGGGATTTAACCTGCATCTCTTGTGTCTCCTGCATTGGCAGACAGGATTTTTACCACCTTGGAAGCCCTACTGTGGTAAAAAAAAAAAAAAAATATATATATATATATATAGATAGATAGAGAGAGAGAGAGAGAGAGAGAGACCGACAGATAGATACAGATATAGATATAATCTCTATCCTCTTAAATTTGTTGAGGTTTATTTTGTGGCCTAGCTTGTGATCTATCCTGGAGAACATTCCATGGGCACTTGAAAAGAAAATGTATTCTGTTATTTTTAGATGTAATATCCTGTAAATATTTATTGTATTCAACTGGTCTATTGTGTCATTTAGACTATTGTTGTTGTATTGATTTTCTGTCTGGATGATCTGCCCATGATGCAAGTGGTGGGCTGAAGTCCTCTATTATTATTGTATTATTGTCAGTTTCTCCTGTGGGGGATCTCAGCTCATGAGGGCCAGAGACTGAGATCCAAAGTGTCTCCAATGCGCTGTCTCTTCAGGTACCTGCAATTGTTTCCCTCAGTTGGCCCAGACACTGCCTCAGGTACCCTTTGCCCCTCAGAACCAATCACTTCCCCCAGCCTCTGCCACCTCCTCCACTGTTAAGGAGTCACACTACAGAATAGGTGGGTCCTGCATAAACTCTCAGCATGTATCAGGAGGTGAACTGTCGTGGACTTCCCACCATCAGAGATCAGGACTACTTCTCATGAGCTGCTTGAATAAGTGCCAACAATGACCACTGACAGCCATATACGCTCTGCCCCAGGACTGGGCCATCTCCATGGACCACGGTTGGGTCCTTGTCCTGGTTTCAGCCACCAGAAGTTCAGTGCCACACTGTGATGTGGGACGAGCAGCGCTGGAGCATTCGCTTGGCTTGGGCTGGGGTGCACTGAGGAGGTCGCATGAAACCCAGAAACTATTAAAGTGGACCTCTGTCCGTCTTATCAGGTGCAGGTCAATGAACAAATGCTCCTCACAAGAGAAATATATGCTTCTCACAGCCCTCCTGGTCCTCTAACCAGCCAAGGAGGCTCATCTCCACCACCTAGAACCAGAGAACTAGGGACTCAATCTGTGGTTCTCAACACTCACTCCCCAGGGTGGGTTTCCAGCTGGGTATTTGCCCTTTTCCTCTGAGTCTCCTCTCAAGGGCACAGGTCTCCATCCCACCATTTTTCTTCCCTTTCTATCCAATTACATGCGTATCTCTCTTATAGCCTTGGTTGTAAGACCAAGACTGTTTCTTATGTTCTTTCTCCCAGTTTCCAGTTCGTTTACAGTGTGAATTGTTCCATAGGTAGATATAATTTTAATATGTTCATGTGGGGAGGTGACCTCCACCTCTTACTCTGGCATCTTGATCAACCCTTCTTGAAAAATCCACATTTAAAAAAAAACCCTCTTAAAGACCCACCATCTAGAGGATAACAGATGTGTGTGACACAATATAGACTGTTGTTTACAGATAAATACCATTTATTATTATTACTATAACCATTTGTAGCCAAGTACAGTCACTGAATTTGTGTTTTTGTTATATACCATTGGGAAAAAGTAACTACCTAAAAGTTTAGCATATTCTTTCAACTTATTGGTAAATATGAATTGCTGCCCCATAATTTAATATGTTCTAAATGTAAAAATGACAATTGCCACATACACTTTCATGTGGATTCTTTTAAACAGTTATATAAACCAAACTTCTAGAAATTCAGATTTGAAAGCTACTATCATATCCTTTACTTTAGTTTCTAAAGTTTATGCTACTAAACTTGGAAATTGTATTCTTGTGTTAGATAAACACTGATCTGTAATATCTTAATGTCATCTAAACAATAAAACTATAATATAAATTTAGTATTTATTCCTGAGCAGGTTTCTTAACAGCATTCCTATTAGGTAATCCATATTTAAGACCATATTTAAGAAAAAAAAAGTTTCTATCCTAAATCAATATACAAGATTCAAGAATTCTCAAACCAGAATATATCCTTGCTGCTAAGTCGCTTCAGTCGTGTCCAACTCTGTGTGACCCCATAGATGGCAGCCCATCAGGCTTCCCCATCCCTGGGATTCTCCAGGCAAGAACACTGGAGTGGGTTACCATTTCCTTCTCCAATGCATGAAAGTGAAAAGTGAAAGGGAAGTCGCTCAGTCGTGTCCCACTCCTAGCAACCCCATGGACTGCAGCCTTCCAGGCTCCTCCATCCATGGGATTTTTTCAGGCAAGAGTACTGGAGTGGGTTGCCATTGCCTTCTCTGAATATATCCTTAACATGAACTAAACTCAAAAAAGTAAAAAGATATTAGAAAGAAAATGAATATGCTGTTTCTGAAAAGAGGTGTAAACTGCATATTTTTCTTTCAGTTTTGAAGGCCATTGTACTTTCCCTGAAATAAACATTAATTCTATGTTCTTTGTTTTGAGTAACTCCATACTGGTTTTGGGAGTCATTTTAACAATGTACCTTTCTACTCTCCAGAATAACAACTCTTCTTATCTGTAATATTATATTTATTTCTGGAAAATCCATTGAACAATCAAATATTACTTTCTATAGTTCTCTGACTTCTCTGCTCCTTTCAGGTGTTCCAAAATCTGAATTTCATTGAAAAAATTATCTAATAAACCTAATTCTCTTCCAAATATTCCAGCAGGCTGCCCTTTTCCCATAATGCCATCCAGATGGCCTTCAACCCACATGAAGCTATTAGAAACACAATAATATTCCATAAAGTCCTTGTCCCATCAGCTCGCTCTTCTTATGTTCAGTTTATTTCCTCCAATCTCACTTGCTGAATTCATATGCGATTCAGGAAAAAAAATCTGTAAAAACCCCCAGCTTAAAGGGATCTTTATGCTTATGTGCTTCTACAGGATTCTCTAACATAGAAATGAAGAAAGAAGAAAAAGATGGACTGGATTATAAGATATTGATGATCAATGAGGAAAAACTGAAGGCATAATGTAAACCAAACAAGATTATATTTTCTTGGGCTCCAAAATCACTGCAGACAGTGACTGCAGCCATGAAATTAAGACATTTACTCCTTGGAAGAAAGCTATGACAAACCTTGACATTGTATTAAAAAGCAGAGACATCACTTTGCCAACAAAGGTCTGCATAGTCACCTGCAGATATGAGAGTTGAAATATATAGAAGGCTGAGCACTGAAGACTGATGCTTTTGAATTGCAGGGCTGGAGAAGACTCTGGAGAGTCTGTTACTGTAAGAAGATCAAACGGGTCAATCCTAAAGGATATCAACCCTGAATATTCATTGGAAGGACTGATGCTGAAGTTCCAATACTTTGGCCACCTGATGCAAAGACTCAACTCACTGGAAATGACCCTGAAGCTAGGAAAGATTGAGAGAAGGAAGAGAAGGAGGTGACAGAGGATGAGATGGTTGGATGGCATCACTCACGTCCATGATTCAATGGACATGAGGTTGAGCAAACTCCGGGACATAGTGAAAGACAGGGAAGCCTGGCATGCCGCAGTCCATGGGGTCGCAAGAGTAAGACATGATTTAGTGACTGAACAACAACAATTAACCAAACAAAAGGCATTTAAGTCTAACAATCAAACACCATGGAATTTTAAAAATCAGGGAATTTTTAAGTGAGTGCTTAGTAAAGGGGTCTCCCCTGGTGGCTTAGATGGTAAAGAATCTGTCAGCAACACAGGAGACCCAGGTTCAATCCCTGGGTTGGGAAGATCCCCTGGAGAAGGGAATGGCTACCCACTCCAGTATTCTTGCCTGGAGAATTCCATGAACAGAGGAGCCTGGCAGGCTACTGTTCATGGGGTCACAAGGAATCAGACATGACTAAGAGGCTAACACATACAAGTATTAGGAAGGCAAAAAAGATCTTCACAACCCAGATAATCATGATGGTGTGATCACTGACCAGACATCCTGGAATGTGAAGTCAAGTGGGCCTTAGAAAGCATCACTTCGAACAAAGCTAGTGGAGGTGATGGAATTCCAGTTGAGCTATTTCAAATCCTGAAAGATGATGCTGTGAAAGTGCTGCACTCAATATGCCAGCAAATTTGGAAAACTCAGCAGTGGCCACAGGACTGGAAAAGGTCAGTTTTCATTCCAATTCCAAAGAAAGGTAATGCCAAAGAATGGTCAAACTACCGCACAATTGCACTCATCTCACATACTAGTAAAGTAATGCTCAAAATTCTCCAAGCCAGGCTTCAGCAATATGTGAACCGTGAACTTCCTGATGTTCAAGCTGGTTTTAGAAAAGGCAGAGGAACCAGAGATCAAATTGCCAACATCTGCTGGATCATGGAAAAAGCAAGAGAGTTCCAGAAAAGCATCTATTTCTGCTTTATTGACTATGCCAAAGCCTTTGACTATGTGGATCACAATAAACTGTGGAAAATTCTAAAAGAGACGGGAATACCAGAACACCTGATCTGCCTCTTGAGAAATCTGTATGCAGGTCAGGAAGCAACAGTTAGAACTGGACATGGAACAACAGACTGGTTCCAAATAGGAAAAGGAGTTCGTCAAGGCTGTATATTGTCACCCTGTTTATTTAACTTATATGCAGAGTACATCATGAGAAATGCTGGACTGGAAGAAACACAAGCTGGGATCAAGATTGCTGGGAGAAATATCAATAACCTCAGATATGCAGATGACACCACCCTTATGGCAGAAAGTAAAGAGGAACTCAAAAGCCTCTTGATGAAAGTGAAAGTGGAGAATGAAAAATTTGGCTTAAAGCTCAACATTCAGAAAACGAAGATCATGGCATCGGGTCCCACCACTTCATGGGAAATAGATGGGGAAACAGTGGAAACAGTGTCAGACTTTATTTTTCTGGGCTCCAAAATCACTACAGATGGTGATTGCAGCCATGAAATTAAAAGACGCTTACTGCTTGGAAGGAAAGTCATGACCAACCTAGATAGCATATTCAAAAGCAGAGACATTACTTTACCAACAAAGGTTCGTCTAGTCAAGGCTATGGTTCTTCCAGTGGTCATGTATGGATGTGAGAGTTGGACTGTGAAGAAAGCTGAGTGCCGAAGAATTGATGCTTTTGAACTGTGGTGTTGGAGAAGACTCCTGAGAGTCCCTTGGACTGCAAGGAGATCCAACCTGTCCATTCTGAAGGAGATCAGGCCTGGGATTTCTTCGGAAGGAATGATGCTAAAGCTGAAACTCCAGTCCTTTGGCCACCTCATGCGAAGTGTTGACTCATTGGAAAAGACTCTGATGCTGTGAGGGATTGGGGGCAGGAGGAGAAGGGGACGACAAAGGATGAGATGGCTGGATGGCATCACTGACTCAATGGACGTGAGTCTGAGTGAACTCTGGGAGTTGGTGATGGACAGGGAGGCCTGGCGTGCTGCGATTCATGGGGTCGCAAAGAGTCAGACACAACTGAGCGACTGATCTGATCTGATCTGATCTGCCCCAAGATATTTCCCCCTATATACAAAAATTATTCTTCAAAGGCCTATGGTAGTTTTTGATCCTAAAAACACAGATAAGAATAAATAAATCATAGCAGAGGGAAGGTTCAGCATGAATTGTTGTCAGCCACTCGAATGAGAATAGCGTGTTTAGGCCAACATTTCTGAGGTTAAGCCTGAACAAAATGAGTATAGGTGAGCTTTATGATAGCTCAAAATCCATTTCAGACCTCTTTTCTCTAAGTGAAAGAATGTGTCTGACCAGGCATATTTATTAAAGGTCAGTCCTTAGTGAGTCATACTTACTAAGTAGTTAGAAACTCTCTAGGGCTCAAGAAGGAAAAAGTTCACCTTGAGTTTCCTAGACATTACCCTTGTCCTCCTTCTTTTTATCCTGTATTTACACCCATCAGGGACAGTTTTAGGTAAATTCTAGGTAAAAAATGTGGTTAAATGTCTAAACACACTTAGTTATATAGCACTGCATGGGAAGTCAGTGGAGGCAGGTACAAACGCAGGGTCAATGACTGCCTTACAAATTTGATAACCAAAAGTGAAACTGGATCCAAAATCATAATCATGCAGATGGGCTGGCTTTTGTCACTTGTTGTTTTTTAAAATGTTCCTGAGCTTAAAAACCAGAAATCAACAATTTCTTACTTTGGCCTAAGTACTGTGGTGTTCTTCCAGTCCATTTGTTGACATATAGTTTCCATGTTAATAATAGCTAATTATTTGGCAAAAACAACCAACAACCTATTTTCCCTCAATCTCACATAATTCAAGTGGCTTAGAAAAAATGATTCTCACATTGCAGTGGCTACTTTTTTCTCTAATAGATTACATAAATTCAGAACTAGACTATTTGATCAAAATCTGAAGACATTTTTATAGCATTTTAGTCTTCAAATGTATTAAGGGAGATACACTGCTTGTCCTCTTAAAAAAAAAAAAAGACTTTTCCTTTAAAAAATCAAAGCAGATACAAACATATAAATTGACATTGAAATTGACGTTTGGAAGGATACATTATTTCATCTTTAATGTGTCAAAATTATATTATTTAGGATTTACTTACAATTTGCCCTGGTAAGCAACTCCAGTTTTAGTTTCTTGCTGCCTCTTTACTTTTCTAAGGGTAAGTGGTTGCAAAAAAAAAAAAAAAAAAAAAGGATGTCTGTAGAGTATTTGACTGAATTATTCTCATCTTTTCCTTATGTTGTAGGAATTTCAAGCCTCTTCTCCACTCCGTATCAGCCATGAAACAGAGCTTTAAATATAAGGCAAGGTCTGAAGCTAGTACACGGAGGCTCCATAGAAGATGCTTAAGCCCTGAAGCAATGACCACCCCATGACCTGGCACTAGTCTTTTGATTCTGCTCTACCACGAGCTCTCAGAGTCCACTTTGCTCTTCTTCTGATCGGGGTTATGATCTTTTGCCATTCCAGGAAGACCAGCTTTCCCAGAAAACTATGAGCTCAGGCAAGTCTAGTACATGGATGTGTTTTGATTTGAATGCTGCCATACTCCTTCTGTCATCCAATATTCTCTGCTGAAGTGTCTGAACTTAAGTAATTCTTGTCTCACTATCCTGGCTTGTGACATATCTGTGTTCCTATACTATTATTTACTCTATGTTAGCTCTTCCTAAAGATTTAACTCTTAAAGAAAACTCTATATTATATTAAAAATGGAAAACCAATATGTCTCTAATAGAGGGGTCTCTAAATTTTTTAGTTTACATATCCCATAAGTAGAAATGTTGAGCCTCGACATTCAGCCATTCAGTATTGTCCAATTTATAACAATGTATATGTATCACTATACAAATATATTATTCACATTATGACAAACAGAAAAATGTCAAGGATAAATTAAGAAAGGAATATAAATAGAAGTTCAAATATTTTCATTTTGTACCAAAGTACATAATCTTGCATAATTCCTAGAGTATATGTGTCAAATGTTGGTGGCAATTTTTTCCTAATATATATTAACATAAACCATAACTATTAAAATTTTAAAAGCTATATAGTACCCACAATCAAATTGAGTACCATCAGTGGTATGAATATCACACTTTTCTACTTGCAGAGGAAAGAGCATAACAAAGAATAACCCTCCCTATTCTCAAATAATACATTAGTTTTTCCATTTTCAAATTCTTGCCTTATTGGATGACTCTTTCTAACACAAGGTTCTAATTCAAAAAAATCAGAAAATGAGAAGAGAGGTCCTCAGAAAGAATGTTCATCCTGTTCTTACATCTTCCATATAGCTCATGCTAACAGTCACAAACATAGATATGATCACCATTATGCTGGACAGAAATTAGTCTATTTTCAATACTTGGATAAAGGAAAAGTTCCACTCCACCAAAGGATATAATTTCTAGTGCTTCAAAAACCAAAAAAGAAGATACTGATGCTGAGATCTGAAGAATAATCTACCAAATGAAGTCTTTTTCAACTGATGGAATTGACAGGTTGTGGGGTTTGGGGTTTGTTTGGTTTTTATTTGCTTTTTGCATCTTGAAAATCAGACAGGAGCACCTTAAAAACAACTAAATATTACTGACTAGACTCTTAACCTCTTGGAAGGAAAGTTATGACCAACCTAGATAGCATATTCAAAAGCAGAGACATTACTTTGCCAACAAAGGTCTGTCTAGTCAAGGCTATGATTTTTCCAGTGGTCATGTATGGATGTGAGAGTTGGACTGTGAAGAAAGCTGAGCACTGAAGAATTGATGCTTTTGAAGCGTGGTGTTGGAGAAGACTCTTGAGAGTCCCTTGGACTTCAAGGAGATCCAACCAGTCCATTCTGAAGGAGATCAGGCCTGGGATATCTTTGGAAGGAATGATGCTAAAGCTGAAACTCCAGTCGTTTGGCTACCTCATGTGAAGAGTTGACTCATTGGAAAAGACTCTGATGCTGGGGATGCTGGGAGGGATTGGGGGCAGGAGGAGAAGGGGACGACAGAGGATGAGATGGCTAGATGGCATCACTGACTCGATGGACGTGAGTCTCAGTGAACTCCGGGAGTTGGTGATGGACAGGGAGGCCTGGCGTGCTGCGATTCATGGGGTCGCAAAGAGTCGGACACGACTGAGCGACTGAACTGAACTGAACTGAATCTAAGCATCTAGGTTTTTTCTTTCAAATGAAAAACTTAAGGGTCAAGTCAGCTGTGATTGATCTAAAACCACATGCTAGATCCAGAATTCAGAAACCAAGTTTGTTTGTATTCAAAGCCCTAGGCTTTTCCCAGTATATAATGATACTTTTTTGCTTATTTCAAACTAAAGCTACAGAGCATTTACAAAGCTTCCTGTATCACATATAGTTCACTGGTTTACTTCTGAATTTCACATATGGCATGAACAATGCTATAACAACAACAAAGAAAAGAATGCTATTTAATAAAGAAACTCACAATATCAAAATTAACAGGGTAACTGTTTTCTTTATTTTTCTATATTCTTTCTTATCATAAGTATAAACTAAACTATAGACAGCATAAAGATAAAGTTTATATTCAGATTTCTTTTTTTTAATCAAAGTATTCATTCTTTTTTTTTATTTTATTTTATTTTTAAACTTTACATAATTGTATTAGTTTTGCCAAATATCAAAATGAATCCGCCACAGGTATACATGTGTTCCCAATCCTGAACCCTCTTCCCTCCTCCTCATACCATCCCTCTGGGTCATCCCAGTGCACTAGCCCCAAGCATCCAGTATTGTGCATCGAACCTGGATTGGCAACTCGTTTCATACATGATATTTTACATCATATACACCCTCTGTATTTCTATAATATCTTCAAAATAGCTATTTTAATGCTTGGATAATCTATAGATTTCATGAATTATAAGGTTGTTCTATCATTAGGCATTTTGATTATCTGCAATATCATTTCATACCCCTGGGGCATTTATTCTGTAACTGAAAATTTGTACCTCTTAATCCCCCACACCTATTCTTCTCCTTCCCCCACCCTCTTAGGCAACCAGCTATTTGTTCCTTGAATTGATGAGTCTGTTTCTGTTTAGTTATGTTTGTTCATTTGCTTTTTGTTTTAGATTTCACAAACAATAAGTGGTTTATAATAATTTTCACACAATACATAAAAAAAAAAACAAATACACAAAATAAAACATTTTTTAATCTTATAATACAGCACCTTGACAAGTACATAGCACTGTACAAACAGCTGACATACAGGGGCTGGCATCGAGGGCACTGGCCAGAAGAGTTACTGACTGTAGGAGGGAGAAGACGTGGGAGATAGCAGAGCTGAAGGACTGTCAGCAATTTCACTCATGCTTAACACTGATGGCACAGGTCTGGTTCCTTGCTGGATTCAATTCTATTCTCCTGAAAAAAACTATCCAGTGATGCCTGGGTAGTAGTTCTTTGTTTTCTCATCATAGATGACATGGTAGCCTTGGATTACATTCTGAACAGCTGCTGTGACCTTTGTGTACCGTTCTGTTTGGGTCCCGTGCCTCAAAACTAATAGTGCCTCCTCAAACAAAGGAAATCTCCTTGACATTTCCTGTGTCATAAATCTCTTAGGTTCTTCAGTTACTCCTTTCTCTTGTCTCTCTTCATCCTTTGTCTGGGCACATTCACATCTTTGAAAGTTTGCAACTTGAAGGTTTGTATGTAGAAGATTTACGGTATAAGTGAAACCATACAGTATTTGTCTTTCTCTGTCTACCTTGTATTAATCAGCACAATACCCTCTAAGTCCACTCATGGTGTCATAAATAGTAAAATTTCATTCTTTTTCATGGTTACATAATATTTCATTGTGTGTGTGTGTGTGTGTACCACATCCTCCGTATCCATTTGTCTGTTGATGAACACTTATATAGATTTCACATCTTTCCTATTATAAATAGTGTTGTTATGAATAACGGGGTGCATATATCTTTTCAACCTAGTGTTTTATTTTTTTTTCCAGACATATTCCCAGGAGTGGAATGCTAGATTATATGATAGTTCTAGTTTTGGTTTTTGAGGAACCTCCATACTGTTTTTCATAGTTGCTGTATCAATTTATATTCCCACCAACATTGCACAAAGATTCCCTTTTCTGTTCATCCTGGTCAACACTTGCTATTTGTTGTCTTTTTGATAATAGCCATTCTGACAGGTAACAGGTGATTTTGATTCTAGTTTTTATTTGCATTTTCCTGATGATTAGTGATTAGTGATGTTGAACATCTTTTCCTGAGCCCATTGGCCTCTTTGGGAAAATGTCTACTCAGTTTCTTGACCCATTTTTTAATTAAGTTGTTTGTTTTTTGATGTTGAGTTCTATGGCTTCTTTGCATATTTTTGATATTAACCCCTTATTAGTTACATAGTTTGCAAATATCTTCTCCCAGCAGGTGGTCTTTCCATTTTGTTAATAGTTTCCTTCATTATGCAAAAGCTTATTAGTTTAAGGAGGCTCAGTTGTTTATTTTTGCTTTTGTTTCCCTTGCCTGAGGAGACATATCCAAAAGAATATATTGTTAAGACTGATCTCAAAGAGTGCACTGCCTACATTTCTTCCAGAAATTTTATGGTTTCAGGTCATACATTTAAGTTTTTAATCCATTTTGAAGCCCAGTTTAATTTTTTTTACATGTAGCTGTATAGTTTTTCCAACATTTATTGAAGTGGTAGGCTTTCCCCCTGTTGTATGTTTTTACTTCCTTTGTCATAGACTTAACTGTCCATGTAAGTGTAGGTTCAATTCTGGTCTCTCTATTCCATTCCATTTATCTGTGTGTCTATTTTTGTGCCAGTACCTTACTGTTTTGGTTACTATAGCTTTAGTTAGCATAGTTTTAAATCAGGGAACCTGATATCTTTAGTGCTCTCTCTCTCCCATCCTTCCTCCCTTTTTCTAATTTAAGAGAAGCAAAAGTGTTGCTTTCTTGTATGGTATTTGTCTTTACTAAGAAGAATGTACAATGTTATACATATGTACTTTCTAATGTGTTTACTCTTTGTGGTTTATGGCCCAACATCTCTTTCCCATTCATAATTGGATTGGATCAAGCCTTCTTTACTGACCTGATCTGTAACATGTTTGCTAAGCTTTATCACGGAGAAGGCAATGGCACCCCACTCCAGTACTCTTGCCTGGAAAATCCATGGACGGAGGAGCCTGGTAGGCTGCAGTCCATGGGGTCGCTAAGAGTCAGACATGACTGGGCAACTTCACTTTCACTTTTCACTTTCATGCATTGGAGAAGTAAATGGCAACCCACTCCAGTGTTCTTGCCTGGAGAATCCCAGGGATGGAGGAGTCTGGTGGGCTGCCGTCTATGGGCTCACACAGAGTCGGACACGACTGAAGTGACTTAGCAGCAGCAGCAGCAGCAAGCTTTATCAGTCACAGATGTATGACCTTGGATGTTACCTCAGCCCCCTTTTACTGGATTCCTAATCTCTAAAATGAGAATAATCATTTCATAACTTTGTTGGGAACATCAAGTGGATCAATTTACATACCAAATTCATTGCACATTTTCTGGTGCAAAATAAATCCTCAATAAAAACTATATTTTCCCTAAAGACCAATATTATAAAGACATATCCCCCCTCTCCATTTTGCTCTTTATTAGAGTCCTTTGTTTTTCTACTCATTTATTAATTCATTAACTTACTAGATGGGATCCTTTTGCTTGATCTTCACGGCCAAGGTAATCACGATGGTGTGATCACTCACCTAGAGCCAGACATCGTGGAATGTGAAGTCAAGTGGGCCTTAGAAAGCATCACTTCGAACAAAGCTAGTGGAGGTGATGGAATTCCAGTGGAGCTATTTCAAATCCTGAAAGATGATGCTGTGAAAGTGCTGCACTCAATATGCCAGCAAATTTGGAAAACTCAGCAGTGGCCACAGGACTGGAAAAGGTCAGTTTTCATTCCAATCTCAAAGAAAGGCAATGCCAAGGAATGCTCAAACAACTGCACAATTGCACTCATCTCACATACCAGTAAAGTAATGCTCAAAATTCTCCAGGCCAAGCTTCAGCACTCTGTGAACCGTGAACCTCCAGATGTTCAAGCTGGTTTTAGAAAAGGCAGAGGAACCAGAGATCAAATTGCCAACATCTGCTGGATCATGGAAAAAGCAAGAGAGTTCCAGATAAATATCTATTTCTGCCTTATTGACTATGCCAAAGACTTTGACTGTGTGGATCACAATAAACTGTGAAAAATTCTGAAAGAGATGGGAATACCAGACCACCTGACCTGCCTCTTGAGAAACCTATATGCAGGTCAGGAAGCAACAGTTAGAACTGGACATGGAACAACACACTGGTTCCAAATAGGAAAAGGAGTACATCAAGGCTGTATATTGTCACCCTGCTTATTAAACTTATATGCAGAGTACATCATAAGAAACGCTGGGCTGGAAGAAGCACAAGCTGGAATCAAGATTGCCAGGAGAAATATCAATAACCTCAGATATGTGGATGACACCACCCTTATGGCAGAAAGTGAAGAGGAACTCAAAAGCCTCTTGATGAAAGTGAAAGTGGAGAGTGAAAAAGTTGGCTTAAAGCTCAACATTCAGAATACGAAGATCATGGCATCCAGTCCCATCACTTCATGGGAAATAGACGGGGAAACAGTGGAAACAATGTCAGACTTTATTTTGGGGGGCTCCAAAATCACTGCAGATGGTGACTGCAGCCATGAAATTAAAAGACGCTTACTCCTTGGAAGGAAACTTATGACCAACCTAGATAGCATATTCAAAAGCAGAGACATTACTTTGCCAACAAAGGTCCGTCCAGTCAAGGCTATGGTTTTTCCAGTGGTCATGTATGGATGTGAGAGTTGGACTGTGAAGAAAGCTGAGTGCTGAAGAATTGATGCTTTTGAACTGTGGTATTGGAGAAGATTCTTGAGAGTCCCTTAGACTGCAAGGAGATCCAACCAGTCCGTTCTAAAGGAAATCAGTCCTGGGTGTTCATTGGAAGGACTGATGCTGAAACTGAGACTCCAATATTTTGGCCACCTCATGTGAAGAGTTGACTCATTGGAAAAGACTCTGATGGTGGGAGGGATTGGGGGCAGGAGGAGAAGGGGACAACAGAGGATGAGATGACTGAATGGCATCACCAACTCGATGCACATGAGTGAGTGAACTCCCAGAGTTGGTGATGGACAGGGAAGCCTGGTGTGCTGGGATTCATGGGGTTGCAAAGAGTCGGACACGACTGAGTGACTGAACTGAACTGAATTCTTAGTATAAATATTTTGATGGACTACTTTATAAATTGATGGGATACTTTGGGATTGCTGAATTTCAGGCCAAGTAACAAACTGTTAGCATTGTAGAGAGAGACCTCAGAGCTCACAGGGCTGATCATCTACCCATGAATGTCACCCGGGGTACTGAGGATTATGAATCAAGCTCAAGATGTGGACTTTTATCTAGGGGTTTTCCTAATGGGCCTCCACACAGACTATAGAAAGAATTATTATATGTTATTTTACAAACCATTTCTTCAATCCTTCTTATGTATACATTGTGCTGTGTGCTGGGCTTAGTCACTCAGTCGTGTCTGACTCTTTGCGACCCCATGGACTGTAGCCCGCCAGGTTCCTCCTCCATGGGGATTCTCCAGGCAAGAATACTGGAGTGGGTTGCCATGTCCTCCTCCAGGGGATCTTCCCAACCCAGGGATCAAACCCAGGTCTCCCGCGTTGCAGGCAGATTCTTTACCTTTTGAGCCACCAGGGAAGCATGTATACTATACGTTACTGAACTACGAAGAAAATAAAGGTGAATTCTCTCCCTTCAATGTTTCTTGAATTCATTCAAAAAACTTTCCCGAGTTATGTTCTCCATATACTTCACCCTCACAAAGAGGAATGCAAAAGTGCAGGTTGAGAGGATGGGGGTAGGAAAAATGTCGAATTCAATTTTGGCAATCTGAGGGCCAGAAAATCATGCCATTGGAAAAGGCTGGCCTGGAAATCAGGGGAGGAGTATGGACCAGAGCCACAGACAGTAGCAAAGGCACAGGAATGTTTGAGATGAGGCCAGGAGGTGTGCAGAGAAAGAAAAGAAAGGGCCAGAAAGGGAGCCAGGAAGACAGACACAAAGCAGAGGGGCCCACCAAAGAAGCTGAGAAGAAACAGAGCGGAAAAGAAAAGTCACAACTAAGTTGGCACAGATTTAAAGAGTAAAGAGAGCATTTTAAGAAAGAGGAAATAGCTAACTATCAAATCACTGTGAGAAGTCAAAGAGCACTGGGGTTATAATGGCCTTTAGAGTTATAAAAATGAAGTGAACACGTGGCCATGACAAGAACATTTTTAGCGGTGGTTAAAAAAGAAAAAAAACTGGAGTAGGTTGAGGAGCAAGTGATAGTTAAGGAAATACTTGGATCAGTGAGAGACAACTGGCTTTAAAATTTTTGTTCTAAAGGTGGTAGATACATTGAGAAGAAGCTGAAGGAGACATGGGATGAAAGGAGGGTATTTTGGTTTGGTTTCTGTGTGTATATAAGATGGGAGAGATGAGCATACTGAAATGCTGATGGGACTCAGTTTGGTTGAGACAAAAATGTGTGTGTATGTGTGTGTATTTATAAAATCTCTCAATATGTAGCAAACATCTATATTTATAAAGACATTAGCATCTTATGTTTTTGGAAAGCTCAAAGAGCTGGAACACAGTAAAAAATGTTAGATAACAACATATAGGACTCTGATAATCAAAATGGATTTTACAAATTCATGCACTAAAGTTTCTGGGCACCAGTATGTGAAAAAGAAGGGATTTGTTGTCAAATATGCCTGCAGTCCAATCCTAAGTTACTAGCTATGTGATTTTGGATGATTTGCTTAAATTTAGTCACGCTCAATTTATTCATCTCTGTAAAAGGGATAATACAATTTTCTTAGTACATGTTTGAGCTGACGAATAATATACTAACCACTTGCTGTCCACAAACCACGAGTCAAGCCTGTGTATCTCAGTGACATTAGTTACTGGAAGGACTACAGATGCTGTTGGAGAGGTACCTATTTATGCTATAGGAATGGAGTTTGAATGGCTATTGATCCCAGCAGTCATCCTGGAACTCACTTTTTAAAATAGCCCAAAATGCCATCTTGCCTTTTAACCATGACCTTCTGTGTCTAAGTTGGAAGGCAGCAAGAGGAGTCAAGGGAGTCTCATCAAATTTTGCCTGGGCTAGTCCTTTCAAGTCATATGAAGATACTCATTTTATCTTTTATGCTTTGCACACCTTTTAATATTCCTTAAGTCTTTTGCTTTTTATGAGACAAAAACAGGAATCTGGAATATGTAATGGCTTATTATATAGACATAGATATGATATATTTTTATACAAATTAGCAATTGGAAATATTACTGCTTAATATAACATAATGAATGACATCTTGCCTTGAAAGATCATAGTAGGAAAGTGTAAAGAGTTGTTTAGCAGGCTTTGCACAAACATGCATACCAGAGATGCACTGTGCTTGCTTCTGCAGTTTCCTGTGGGTAAATTCTGCTTACCCCAATAGTATAGCAAAGTTCTCATCTTTGGTATCTTCTTCCCTGTATAACTTCTGTGTTATTATGCTCATGGTTGACTTTAATAACAACTGCTGATAGCCATTACATTCTCATGCTTTTATCCTGTTCTCCCTTCTCTTCCTCTATCCTTTCTACTATCTACCTTTATCTGCATCACATTTGTCAGTTGTTTTGGGAAATCGGTGACCTTCTGTAAACACCTCTCTCCTTACATGGAGTATTTTTGGAGTCACTGTTGTTATGATTTAGTTGCTAAGTCATGTCCAATTCTTTTGTGATCCCATGGAGCATGGCCTGCCAGGCAACTCTGTCCATGGGATTTCCCAGGCAAGAATACTGGAGTGGGTTGCCATTTCTTTCTCCAGAGGATCTCTCTGACCCAGGGCTTGAACCCGTGTCTCCTGCATTGGCAAGCAGGTTCTCTACCACCCACTGAATCACCAGGGAAGCCCTTGGAGTCACTGCTGTTCCAAAAATTATCTAGGAGAGCTCGGATTTTAATATAACAACAAATATAATAGTGCTCACTTACTGAGCTCTTACCATGAGCTCAGCAGTATCCCAAGAGCTTTATATATGTACTAATTTGCACCATAAGACTATGAGTTAGGTGCATGGTTATCTCACTGTATCAATGAAGCCACTGAAGTATGGACTAGTTAGTTTGATTAGTTAACTTTCTCTGAGTCATCCAGCTAATAAGTGGTTACACAGAGTTAAGCAAGTCTCATGTCCTTTACGATTTTTCTGCTTCTGATGTGTTACCACTTATAATCACTCTCCCAGGTAAGCAATCCTCACTATTATCATTTTAACTATCACTCTTGCTAAGTTGGGTGGATTTCTAAAAGTGTACACGTCATGAGTTTAGAAAGCCACCAATGAACCTGCCCCTGACGGCAGCCAGATCTGTATTTTTAGTCATCCCCTTGAAATCCACCACCCTCTGCTCCTTGAAGATTGTCTTGCATACAGTGGATGATTCCAAACATACTGGATGGCTCTAATGCTGGTTTTGAAATAATGAAGTCTGGTACATGCAAATAATGTTTCTGAATTCATTTGACAACACACATAATGAACTGATTAAAAAAAATCATTAAATCTTTTTAAACCACACAACATGAAGGGACTTGATAGATAAATTCAGAAGTATTCAGGCAAATAATGTAGTACAACTGAGTGACAAGGTGGTTAAGAACAGTAGATCTCTTTATAAATATTTATTACTTCTCCACTGAAAATACAAGAGAAAAACGGTGATTTTTAACACATTAGGAAATGAAAAGGAACAAAAAAAATAAAGATTTCCTTATATCATACATGTACTATGTTACGAGATTATGTTTGAGGATTAATGTATGTAAAGTACTTGTCACAGTAGCTAATGTATTGCATCAGTGAAGTTTCACTATTGTCACGGCTTTCATTTGTATTTCTTGATCAGTAATATTGAAAATTCTTTGTTTTAACTTGTTGTTCTTTGCCTATTCTCTATTTGCTTATTTAATTATTTACCTATTTTGAAATACATAAATACAATTACATGATTTGCACATCAAAATTTATAAAAAATGTACCCAGTGAAGGAATTCCTTCCTATGTCTATCCAGCATTGGATGAGTCACTATATCCCCAATTAGGGTATCACCCTTCTTTATTCCGTATTTATATTGTCAGAGGACAACACTGCGAGCATGATAAGTCGCTTCAGTCATGTCCAACTCTTTGGGACCCAATGGATTGTAGCCCACCAGGTTCCTATGTCCATGGGATTCTCCAGGCAAGAATACTGGAGTGGGTTGCCATGCCCTCCTCCAGGGGATCTTCCCAATCCAGGGATAAAACTCGTGTCTCTTACATCGCATCTCTGGCATTAGTAGGATTCTTTACCATCTGAGCCACATGGGAAACCTGGGGACAACAGTATGGACATGCCTGCCAAACACACACATATGTGTGTGCACACGTGCGTGTGTGTCTTTGTACATACATATACTTTTTCTTTACCTTCTGTACAAATCATATCATACTGTACTCATTTTTTATGTCTGCCTAATTCCTTCTCATTGGTTTTCTTTTTCAGAAATTTCCTGGATATTCTTGTTGATTTTCATATGAATTATACAATCAACTTGTCTAGTTTGGGGGAAAAAAAGATCTGGTATTTTTATCAGGATCATGTTAAATTTATAAGTAAACTCAAGAAGGATTAGCATCTTAATGATGTTCCGTTTTTCTATCCAAGAACATGCTATGCCTTTCCATTTGTTCATGCAATCTTTTGTGCCCTTCAAACTTATTTTAAAATTTTCTTCATATAAGTCTTGAATTTCTTGTTAAGCTCATGCCTATGAACTTTATTTTTATTATTACTGTAAAACAGAGACTTTTCCCATTGTACCTTCTAATTTCTTATTAATGTGATAACCATGGACATTAGTATATTAATTTGTATCCTGACACCTGAATGATTTTATTGTTGTAGTAATTTTGGTTGATTTTCTTGGTTTCAAAGCATTTAATTATATCATTCCCTTAATAATACTTTTACCTTCTCATTTTCAATTCTTACTCTTTTTATTTCTGTCTCATCTATTTGTATTTGCCCAGTTCATCAAGTACAATAACAAACATGGATGGTGGAGATTCCTTCCTAATTTCTAACAAAAGTAGGAATGCTTCTAATATGTTCTCTGAAAACATGATGATGAGCTTTGGTTTGAGATGGACATATTTTTTAATTGAGTTTTAAAAATTTAGATATAACATTAAATTTTGTGATGTAACTTTTAATGTCTGTGAAAATGATGGTAAAATTTTTCATCTCTTAATATATTATTAGATAACCTAATATGGAATATCCTGATCATATGGTATAATTCTTTTAATGTGTCACTGTCTTCCAAATACTAATATTTATTTAGAATCTCTGTATTGATATTTTAGAGAGGCACTGATCTAGAACAGTGATTATTTAATCTGACTACATACTACAATAAATAGGGAGCTTCAAAAACATTAGCAAACCAATACTGATCCACTCCCACCACTCACCAACCAATTACATCAGACTCTATGAAGGGGCAGCCTGGGTATCCCGGGAAACTAATGTATTATAACTAAGTCTGTAAACATTGTTATATATTCCCTTTTTGTATAAATTCAAATGTTGTTATTGTTGCTATGTTAAAATCGGTATTACATTTGCCTCTTAAATTTTTTTTTTTTAACCTATGATCTTAAAAATTTAAACAGCACTGAAACTATTTTGTGGTAATCCTCCTGTTAAAAATCATCAGACCTTGGTTGGTTGGGGTATTTTTGCAGGGGAGGTGGAGGAGGAAGGTTAGATAACTATTTCTTTATGGAAAAATATTTGTGTTATGCTTTATAATTCTTTTAGAGTAGATTTAACTAAATTATTGCACCTAAATTTATAATTTATTTGCATAATATTGAGTAGTCATTTAGTCTGATATTTTCTTTTCCTCAACTTTGTGATTATCTTTTTATCTGTAAATTGTTTTATAGGCTTTTATCTTTAATAATCAGCTACTAGCTTAATTATTTTTTGTGTACCTTGTCTCTCAATTTTTTAAATTAATTTCTATGGTTCCTTCTTATCTCTTACATTCATTTCATTGTCCCTTTTTACATCAGATAAATAATTTTTGTAGCTTTTATTATTTACTTATATGAACTTAAGGTTATGAATTTTCTTTGAACATTGCTTTAGTTATATCCTATCAGCTGTCATAGGTACTATAGTGATCAGCTTGTTACGTATTCTGAAATTTGTTTTCATTTCCACATTGACACCAGAATTGAGACATTTTCCTCCAGGAGGCAGAGAATTTTATTTTCTTATTTTGTTCACAATTTTAATTTTGTTGCTTTGTTATCAGAAAATGTTTGCTTCGCTATTTATACATCTGGAGAAAACTGTGGTTTCTTTGGTTGTACGGGACATGATCAGGGTAGGGGTCCATGAATATTGGAAAAACACATTTTCTATTTTTATGGAAGAGAACTTAATATACAATACATCTACATTATTATTTCAGTCTTCTGTATACCTATTTTTTTCACTTCATCTAATCATAGACTAGAAGAGGTGAACTATTATTGTATTTATATTTTTCTTTGGTTGTCCTATATTTTTATATGTTGATGCTATGGTGTATAGAAAATTATAACAATTATATCTTCATTGTAAATTTCATCCTTACATAGGACCTTACCTCATCCTATTCATATAATGCCTTTGGCCTGAATTTTTTCTTGTTAAATATTAATACCATGTTATCATCTAACTTTCCTGTTTATATTTGCAAGGCATGTCTTTGCCTATCCTTTCAATTTTTCTAAATCATTTGGATATATGAATCCTTTTCTTATTTCTAAAAGAAGCAGGAATGCCTCTAATGTCTTCTCAGAGAGCATGACGCTGGGCTATATACAATCTGTGGTCCCCAATCAGGGGTGATTTTGCTCCTGCCACGTGGTTATTTGGCAATGTCCAGGGGCATTTTTGGCTGTTATAACTGAAGGTGGGGGTGAGGTACTACAGGCATCTAACAGGAATAATCCAGCAGAGTTGCTCAACATCCTGCAGCGCACAAGCCAGCCCTCCACCTACACACCCATCCAAAGAATTACCCAGCTTAAAGTGTCAATAGTTAGTAGGCTGAGAAACACTGATAGGCAGAACAAATGATTTAGGTCTGTGATCCAAATGAAAATAATTAGTCTTTAAATAGTTGATTTTAGATGACTTACATTATTGCTATGATAAATACATTTGGTCTTGATTCTGTCATATTACTTTATGTTTCTGTGTAGTTACTGGTTTGCTTTAAATCTTTCACCATGTGGTTTATTCTCTTTTACATGTTTGTAGTTCTTTTAATATTTAAGAATATGGTTTTTAATTTTTTTAATGATTACCTTTATAGTTATATCTTTATATTCAGGAGACTGTATCAAATACAAAGTGCTATGAGCAATGAAAAAGTATCATGTTTTCTCTTCCTCGGAATCTCATCCTTTTCTTCCCCAATTTGATTTTGGTCAATGGTATTGTATTTAATTTTTACCTTTGTATTAGTAAGCGATTATTCTTTCTACAAGTTGATTTATCAATGGTAGATGATATTCACTAATTCACAGCTACTGCAGATGAACAAATAATCACACATTTTATTTTCAACCTGCTTTCCCCTTCTAATTTTAGTTGCTGTATTATTTTTACTGTGACATACTTGCTACTCAAAGTATGGTCCAGGGACCAGCAGCATCGATCAGTTGAGGGGAATTAGAAAGATAAAATCTCAGCCCTTATCCAGACCTAATTTTTCAGAATTTGTATTTTAACCCTATTCCTAGGTAATATTTATGTACCTTAAAGTCTGACAATCACTAACCTAAAAAATTTACATTCTGGCTGTCACTCTACTCTCCATGCTAGTTTTAGTCTTAGTTCTATTAAATATGTGGGATATTCACTGCCATTCCTTTGGATGTGCTCTCCACATTATCTCTTGCTATCTTAAAGTTCATTTTCTAGTAATTTCCTCTAGAAGAGTTCATTGTAAGAATATACTTAGACTTCTTGAATTTTCAAAAGAGTTGATTTATAGTCTATATACTAGGAGGAGAATGTGACAAGCTATAAAACATCTCACCTATATTTTCTTTCTTTAAGTATCTTGTAGAATTAATTATATTATCTTAGGGGACTGATGACTGCTGCATAGAAATTTGAGGCCAGCCAGATTTTTAATCCCTTAAAAATAACAGTTTTTTTGTCTGTTTGTTTGTTTTTGCTTTGTTTTGGTTTTTTTTTTTTTTTGCCTGGCTGCTCATTGTTTTGTGGACTGAAACGGGTCAATTTTCCTGGTCCTGGTTCAATAGGTAAAGTCATCCTTTTAGGAAAATTTTCTCAAATTGTATCTCTAAACAATTGTTACATTTCATTAGCACTCTGTTTTCTTTCATATGGAATCCAAATAAATATAGGGTAGGTGTCCTTTTCATGTCTCATATTACTACCGTCCTCTTTCCGACCATTTTTGTCTCTTTCTTTATATCCAGTTCATTTGCTTGCCTTATTTCTACCCTCTCTGTCCTCATCACGGCTGCCACAGTGTCTCCTGGCTTTATGAGGCTTCCCTTCTCACCTTCTTGTCTCTATTTCATTATTTTTCTTTTACTTCTTCCTTGAGCTCTTCCAGCTCACTTTTCATTCTTCCTACCACCTCACCGTTTCTTTCCTGAATTCTTGCAGTTCTGCATTGTGATTGTTCTCTAAAGGGATGACTCTGTTTTTCTAATGAATGGCATCACATTTATTCACTATTTTCATCTATCCCAGTAACATTGCTCTAGTGAATTTTTTTTCTGAGTTATTATTTTTTTTCTTTTTTGGTCACTAAAGGATGATGTTCTTTTCTTCCTTTTAAAATTTTACTTTTTATAGATGCTGTATCCATTTTGTGTTCTTACATTTGTATCTGTGTATTATATGAGTTACAGGCTTCCCAGGTGGCTTGGTGGTAAGGAATCTGCCTGTCAGTGCTAGAAATAAGGGTTCCCCTTGGTTTAGGAAGATCCCCTGGGGGGAAGAAATGGCAACCCACTCCAGTATTCTTGCCTGGAAAATGCCATGGACAGAAGAGCCTAGCGGGCTATAGTCCACAGGGTTGCAAAGAGTCAGACATGGCTGACATGGCAGTAGCAGCTATTGTACAAATAAGGGTTTTCTGGAACAGCTGTTGGTAAAAAGTTGTTGCACATGTGAAGAAATCAGGTATACCCCAGGCTTGCTAGTTTTCACAGAATCTCCTTTTGGATAAAGCCGGGCAAATTGCTGCCAATGTAGCTTTTGGGTATAACTCATGGAGCCCCTGCATCCTCAGGCATCTTTAGCTTTGGGGGAGGAAGACTGTCCCCTCCCCATTCAATCCCACCAATACCATCTTCGAACCATCTTTGTAGATTGGATTCTAGCCACGGTCCCTCAGGGTGTGTCCATTAATACAGGATGTATATTTGTATTGGAGAATTATGGTGCCTGGTACTGTTGGGTCTCTCTCCTCCATTTCTCCTGACAGTTCCTTGCAAACACATTTCCTATCAGCCGCCCTTGCACACATTCTAGAGCTTGTATTCCAGTTCATCTGAAAATACCAGCTATTTTTTTTGCTTTCCTCACTCCATGTTACTTTTTTTGCAAGGTTTCTAAGAAGACAAAGGAAGAAAGTTGAGTTCACAGACATATTTCTAGCAAAATTTTTCTCTTACTGATTTTTAAGAACTCTTTTTCATGTAAGAGTACTGATGTCTTTTATAAACTCTCCAAATTTTACCGATTTTTCAGTCTTTCCAGTTTTTTGCATAAATAAAATTTTAATTTTCATATCATTGCTAAGTCGCTTCAGTCGTGTCCAACTCTGTGCAACCCCATAGATGGCAGCCCACCAGGCACCCCAGTCCCTGGGATTCTCCGGGCAAGAACACTGGAGTGGGTTGCCATTTTCTTCTCCAATGCATGAAAGTGAAAAGTGAAAGTGAAGTTGCTCAGTCATGTGACTCTTAGCGACCCCATGGACTGTAGCCTACAGGCTCCTCCATCCATGGGATTTTCCAAGCAAGAGTACTGGAGTGGGGTGCCATTGCCTTCTCCGTTTCATGTCATTAGACCTATTTAATCATCGTCTATATCTCTTTCCTTTGCTTTCATGCTAAAATGACTTTCTCTACATTGAGATTATAAACTGGTAACATATATTGCAGCTAGATGTTTCTCCTGGATTTATTTTTTACATTCAACTTTTTAATTGATCCTAGATGTATGTTCATATATTGTGTGAAGTAGAGTTCTAAATTATTTTTTCATTTTAATTATTGCAGTTTTATAATGTGTTCAGTGCAACTTCTCTATATCACTTTTTCAAAATTAACTTTTTATGTTTAAGTTTTTTTCATCTGAAAAATAATTTCTAGTTTTGAGATATTTATCCTCTATATTATAGCTATAGATATAAACACAGGCAATATTTTTTAATTAATTCATCATGTAACAAATAATAATTACTTCCAAGAAAATACAGGTAAGATGAAAAAATGAGGTTCCATTAAAAACCCACACACAGTTAGGTTTAATGATTCATGTGTATGGAAATTAAAAATACAATCAAGGTGGTGAATGGTTTAGAACTACCTCTCCCTCTACTTTCCTTTCTCCATTGACCTTCAGTCAAATCCCATAAATTTACTCCTCTTTCTATTAATAATCATGACTTGTGGGGAAAAATAATGCTTTCTTAATTCTAAGCAAGTACAATTTTAAATCTCAGCATACTCACCTAAACTAATTAAGTTTTTTTTTTTTAATAAATCCCTCTTATATTTTAAATCCCTGAAAAAAACATAGGAGAAAAAATAACTTAAAGGAGAACTGAGGGACTTCCCTGGTGGTCCAGTGGTTATGACTCTGTGTTTCCACTGCAGAGGGTACAGGTTGGTTCCTTGGTGGGGGAACTAAGATCCTATATGCTGAGTGGTTTGGCCAAAAAAAAAAAAAAAAATTATTATTTTTTTTTAAAAGGAGAAGTGAGTAGAAAAAAAGCAAGAGAATTGTATGAAATGCAGATTACAATATATTAGATACACCTTAATGCAACATAATGGATTACTGTCCAAATAACAACAGCAATAATCCTAAAGTAATAATAATTAGTCGTGACAGGATTTCATTGGCTACCATTTATTGAGCTCTGGCTTGTCCAGCCTTGTGCAAAGCTCACATAGCATGTTATTTAATTCCTCATAAATACCTAGGAGGCAGGCAGCTCAGTTCCATAAAAAAAGAAAGTGGCGCTTAGGGAGGCTAAGAATGAGCCCGGGGTTAGGAGGTGGAGAGAAAGGATCAACCCAGGTCTGCCTGATTCCACAGCCTCTTAACCACTGTGTTTGCTTGAGAGAATCGTTCAGGGCAGTATCTCAGGGAAAAGTCTGTCTGGAGAAGCTGCTTTCGAGGGCAAACAGACCAGTAGGCCATAACTGTATTTTCCAGACATTCCCAGAAGCTCACTGGGGGCATACAGTTGTCATGAGTCACAGAGCCAGCACTGGAATCCTCCTCCTCTCTTCTTCCCCACCAAGGTCTCACTACCAAAAGCCACCACAATGGCCCCTAAGAGCTCTATTCTAGGATAGGCAAGATGGGTTAACTCAAGACATCAGGAAACAACAGAAGCAGCCTAGTTAGAGTGCCACCAGTCATGAATCAGACATTCAGGAAATATTTATTAAGAGCCTATCCTGTGCCAAACACACTTAGAGAGCTTGGGACCCAGCAACAAAGACAACGGACAAAGATCCCTGTCCTCCTGGAGTCTGCGTTCAAGTGTGGGAAGACAGACAAAAAAACAGTAAGCAGCCAGTTAGGTACTAGATCAGACCATAGTAATTGCTACAAAGAGAGAAAAATGACTAGGGGAGATGGGGGGCTGAGAGGCAGGGAGCAAGCGTTAGAGTAGGGACGGTCACATCAAAGCAGCGTAGACTAGCTCATTCAAATGCTGAGGGTTTTGAAAGTGGTGGAAACACTTGCTCTAATCTCTTTCCCTGTGACAATTCCTGAAGTCCTTATTGGCACCAATGTTATCATAAAAATCGTCACTGAGATATTAGTATTATTACTGGCTATCATTTATGAAGCAATTATAATGTGTCAGACTCTATGATGGAAAACATTTGACAAATATGATTTCATTCACTTAGCATTCATTTCATGTTCTCTTTTATTCCTCTTCATTTGGCACTTTGGACCAATCCTGTTTGACCTATGAGAGTGGTCCACAGAAGGTCCCACCATCACATCCTTCTTATTCCTCATGGGGTTTTGCACACCCCAGGCCCTTAAGCACAGCACACACAGACACTCAGAACAATTTTGCTGATGACTGTAAATAGACAAACAGTGTGAGGACCAAAACTAAGGATGGAGAATCAAAGGGCAGGGGCCTGTGTGCATAAAACCAGAAAGTTATGGGAAGGAGAGCAACGGCCCTCAGCAGGGAAACAAAAGCAGGAGCATAGCTGACCACCCATTCTCTGCACTCCCCCTTTCCGCCTGTTACCAATTTCTTTTCTTTTCCTTCTTCTTCCCCTCCCACTCCTTTCAACGTTTCACTTTCCAGGGATGCTGCTTCAACTGCTCCTGAGCAGTCTGCACTCTCTCATAATTGATAAATGGAGGTGTTTTCCAATAACCTTATAAATCACAGCATGCAAATGGTTACAGTCGGGATAGGGAAGAGGGACTCTGCTGGGTTACAGAAGCCATAAGTACCTTGAAAATAAAGAATAACCCTTGCAAAATGACAAACATAATTTCTTTTAGCATAATTGCCTGGCTAGGTATTAGCCATGAAATTACAGAAGAAAAAGAAGAAGAAGAAGAAGAAAAAAAAAAAACCCAAACACCAACAACAGATATTCCTATTTTAAGAGAACAAAAAGGCATGATGTCTTCCAAAACAGTTTGTGATCATCAAATTACATAACCTGTTATGTTTTATCCCTAAATGGCTTATTTTTCACTGTTTTTTATCCTGTTTGCTGCCTTGAGTTCTCCCAGAAGTAGGTGGAATATGAATCTTTCATTAAATTTTTTATCACATGAGAAAAGAAATCACAAGCCAAAGTCAAAGAAATCAAAATATAAAATTGCCTGGGTATTTATCACTCTGAGAGATAAAGAGTTAACTTTTAAAAATATATGACTTCTTTAATTGTGAAATCATTATTTTTGATTTGGTACTTTAAACATTCATAAGAGGGGCTTCTCTAATTCTGTGGGAAGCTTTGCTAAGTGTAAAATCTTTCCAAGATTGTTTACAGCCAGGAATTGTGGGTTTTTGTATACAGGACGCTACTGTTATGATTTAACCTAAAGAAAGCCAAATTAAAACTGATTTACTAAATAGGTTAAGGATAGCATACTTATTCACGATTTCAACCCTATTTCATGCTTAGACAGGCAGATCTTAATTATACACAAAAGAATACAAATGTTATTAGCATGATAATAATTATTTAGAAGGTGTCCTCTTTTTTAAAAAAAATTAAACCAGTATTGTCATTCGTGCAGCTACATTTTTCAACAGAATGACAGCTTTGCTAGTCACAGATATGTTCAAAGTACATATACAATATTCAAAGCTGTACAGCAGACATGTTATCTGCAGGAGCTGGGATACGCAGTGCCAGCCACGCACTGCACACTAATCATTATGTCCTACCCACGGTACTACATGCAAATACAATCCTTTGTGACATTTTGTCAAATATTTTGAGGATTCTATACTCCTTATCACACCTCCATCCCCATGTCCTCATCAACAATCAGGCACCCAGGAATCAGTTCCACGGATGGCACGGACTTGAGCTAGTCACATACACAGCTTCGTGCCAAATTAATGAAAAGAAAATTAAAGATTTACACAGAAGTGGCTAACAGGCAGGGCACGGGCGAGGCAAATTCAAGTTCACATTTACCTCCTTGATGAGCTGTGTATGGCAGAAGCCTTGGGAAAAGCAACCTTACCCTGGATTTGTGTAGTAAGAGATGTAAACATTACATATAGTATTCAGCATATGACATGATGGATAAATCAATTTAGAGGTCCTGCATTTGGAAAACCTATGGCAAGGGTCAATACCTATAGTCAATGAGTCCATATACGATCTGATTGAGAAAATGTAAAAACATTTCAGGACTCAGGAGTTGGCTACAGTACAAGCCATGCATTTTTGAACATTGATTTGCCAGAAGTGTATCTGTTGTCTGTTGCTCCAGGCTGGCATTTTTAATTATTTCTGGGACAAATGGATCTGTGATACACAGAAAATCTGTAGGGCTTCTTGTCAAATTAATAAAATAATAATGAAAGTGGTCATCTCAGACTGCAAACTGTCAGAAATCCTTGAGAGATCTATAGTCATCTTCGTGGCTAAGCAAACTTACACGCCCCTTCATGCCATTTTAAATCCTAAGTGGGGTGACATAAACTCCATTGCGTTATGTCCATTGTATACAATGACACCTACTGTGACAAAACCCGACTGTGTTTAATGACCTTTTTAAATCTTATACCTAGAGTCCATAAAAGCATTGTAATTCAGTTGTAAAACACACTTTAATAATCAAAATGCAGCTGTTAAAATAGCATTGCTCATAATTCTAACTTGAGGCAAATTTTTTTTTGTTGTTTTTAATGCAGAAGAGCAGACTACAGTTTAAAATTCCTATGAGGTCACTATTGGCCATTACAGTGTTTTTTTGCAACTTAATAATAGATGTTTTAAAGTTTAAGTGCAGCCTCAGGCACTCATAAGCATTTATTACAAATCGCTGGTTGCCTCCCTTATGCAGAGAGGAATAACATTTACATACAGTAGCACGGATTAATAAGATAAAAAATTTGAGAAAGCCGTCAGTCAGGGAGCGAAACTGGTGCTAATAAAGCCCACTATATTCTTTGGAAATATCAAGCCGTCTGTTCCAATATTTTGCCATTCCCCATGAGGTATACAAATCCAAATCAGATAAGTCTCAAGCAATGCCAAAGACATGCTGCTCTGCTCTCCAGCGGCACCCGGCTGAATCTTTTATTTATCTTCAGAGCAATTGTACATTCTGGTAGACTAAAGACTGAAATAAACTGAACATCACTCATCAGAAAGTTTCATAAAACGGGCCCTCTCCTTCCTTGTTTGCTAAACCATGATTAGTGAGAAAAATGCACTGCAAAGTATGTATCATGGTAAGGAAATATAATAGTAGGCATGGGACCTCTGTAAGCAAAGGCTAGTTAAATAGAACCACATCTTGCCGGAGTTTAAAATGATGCTTATGTGAAATCAGAACTCGAGGAGACAAAATTGCTTTCGGAAAGGAGACCACCACGAACCTGGCCGCTTCTCCCCTTTTGGAGTGGCTCAAACCCAAAGGTGCAGGGGAAAGAGAAAATAAAACAGCACACATAATTTCACACGATGATTAAACTGCAAAGATCCTTGTTATAGCAAATCACTGTGTCACTCTCTCAAACTGCAGCATAACGAAACTGCACGTAAAATCATTTCTGCCCCTCGGAACAGTGCTAATTAAAAAGTACAACCGTTAGTGTTCTGATTGGGGATGAGGCTGCCCGTTCTTTCCAGCCCAAGTGAACATTGATAAAGGAAATTTATTTATTTATACATAATTATTATTGTTACCCTACTGAACAGTGCTGGGGATTTAGAGAAATGAGACGCCACGGTTCTAATTTTTCTTCAAGAAGTCTGCCATATTAACTCCATTGAATAATTACTGAAAAGTAATACACTCGTGTAATATTACCTTATGCAAAATTGCATTAATCAAAAAGTGAGCCTGCTGCAATCAAGCAATTTGGGGGTGGGGAAGGCATGCATGCATGGCATATTTTCCTCAGGACTTCTTTTCCTTACAGCAGGGTATTAACTAATAGTTTTGTAGCAATGATCTCATGAAAAAAAAGGAAGTAAATCAGAGAGGGAAAAAAATACAGCCCTGGTTTTCACATAGAAAGGGCCACACAACTGGCATGACCAGTTACTATCTTGACAGCTTCCTCCATGGCTCAGATTCTGTACACAATAAAATAAATCCTGCCTGACCTCTCCAAGGAGCCAGACCATTGTTCTCCACACGAAGAAGTAAACGTAGATGCTTAATTACACCCAGGCAGCTTTACAGAACATGGGGCTTAGGATACAAAATGAACAGTTTCCTGTTGCAGTAGGCTTTCTTCGGAAATCAAGGGGAAAAAAATGTATACATGGGGTAGATCATTCCAGGTGCACGTGAAACGTGGCAAATTAGTAAGGCTTCTTGTGCATACATAATGTCTCATAAACACTGGAGTCCTAACGGCACTAATGCAAGTGCAATCATTTTTATAGCCTTTTGTCTCGTAAGTTTTGCTGAGAAGAGTGGAAGGTACCTCTCGGATTAGAATGAAGCCCTGTGCCATCACTGGGGATGAAACAGCATTTGTTAGAAATGTGTATTTCATGTATTTATTTTGAAAAGGCCCAGCGGCAGAGTGGCCGGCTGGGCTGCTGGTTATTTTGTTGTTGTTTGGGTTGTTGTATTTTTTTTTTTAATATTCTTCTTAGTGTCCATGGCTGTGGAGTGTGGTTTCTTCCACCAGCCTCTCCCAGGCTAGCTGTGAATAGTGCCCATTTTGAGATTAGGAGATTAGGTTATTCATCACTTGAGATGCTCCCCGCTGTGCTGCCACTATCAGAGCGCAGCCAAATCAAAACATCTCTGGAAGGCATTTCAGAATAATTGAATGCATCATAATTTCCCTATTAATACATATCTCATATTACAGATTATGCATGAAATGTTCACATTATCTGTTACTTTTTGTTAACGTCGTGCTCCTTGCCAGTAAATTTAATACACAGAGTGAATCAGCATGCTATGATGAAGGGATAGGTTACTGATAGCCATTTTTTTTCAGGATTCAGTAGAAAATTAAAGTAAATCGATCATTTTATAGCCCCACTGGAATGGCTACAAGGGCATGTTGCTAAGCAAATGGTAATTTAAATGTACTGTGTAATTTTTCTACACAATTTACTGAAGGCAGATTTTATTTCTCAGTTAATATCAGATGCTCTTTATCTGTTAGTGCATGATAGACAAATTATTAATCTATGTTTTAATCAAATGCTGCAGCTTGACAACTGGTCATGTAGGCAGTATAGGAGTTAAATCCTGTATCCTGGAAGAATATGACTAATATTAATACCTGGAAAAAGACAGATGATTAATTCAATATTCACTTGTATAAAAAGCGTGCACTAAATTCTAACAAAAAGTAATCAGAGTAATCCTAATGAAATTTAATAAAAATGTCCACATCTCATAACAAAAAGTTCTATACAGTATTTTCAAATTGATTGTACATCTGCATTCCATGAAAGTTCTGGCCAGAGGGGGGAAAAAGATGCCCTTTTTGAAAAACACTTTAACATTTTGGCAATATTTTAGATGTAATATAGAAGCATATAACTAAGCACTGAAATATAATAACCATTTAGGACATTTTAGCCCATGGTGAAAACTTGTCTTCTTGGGCATATGCAAATAGCAAAGAATTCTTTTACTTTTTCTTAAAAAAAAAAAAAGCCCTTACCCTGGATATTAGGATAGTTTCAATTTTATAATACATCAAAAGCTCCATATTTTAAGACAAATAAAAATATATAAGAGAATTTGTGTTGATGACACCCATCATTTTTCTGAAATTAAAAAAGCAAGAGAAGGAGGGCTCCATTTACCCTTCAGGTTGCTCAAGTAAATGTAAGATCTTCCTGCTGCTGGTGTACAAAATGTATTATTGTCATTAATGAAAAAGTTAATGGGCCATTTTCTTATATATCAATTTACATTTTACAATTTGAGTATACAAATGATATGTACAGCAGAGAGCTGATTATTTTTGCTCAAGGAAATAGTTTTAATGTGTTTTTATGGACATCAAATGTTGTGAATAATGATGCATCCACAGAATGCAAATAGGATGACAGTTCTTGGGCTGTGATCAACAGTCCTTGGATAAAAGGTCTGCTGGGACAATGATGTTCTGTGGAGGGCCTGAACAGTAAAAAATGGCAAAGGAGGAGGACACCGGAACACTCACAAGGTAGACTAGCAGATGGGATTTGGAGTATGTCACTCACATCGAGACAGCAGATAATACTCCCAGTATTAAGAGAAACATGTATTTTAAAGAGAATGTGTCTCTGAAGCAGTGGACTGCAGAATACAAAGATACTGCTGATAAAATCAATTTCTGAAATTAGATATGGCTCACCATATAAGAAATGGATTTTAATAACATATTGATACTGCTGTCTCAAATATCTTTGGTTTACTAACTTACATGTGTGGCGATCACTTCTCCGACCCCTTTCAACAGCAGTCACTGCTGTAAACAAATAGAAATACCTCCAGGAATACTACACAACAGAGTCTTTTCAATGGGATGTGAAGAAAAATCTGACACAAAATGAGTGCCTGTTCCAAAGGCATGGAACAATGTCAGATCTGCTGCGAGACCACAATAAGTATCACAGAAGAGCAGCTATTCCCTTTACCAGTCATTGAAATTTGTGGCCATCAGCACGTTATATGCTCTTTCCCAGCATACCTGAACCTGTAAGGGATAACTGAGCATCGTGGAAGCCAGCCAAAAGCACAAATGCCCATCCACCCACCATTCCAGAACTGACGTCACCAATTTCTACCTGGGATTGGAGGGTTATAACATCGAACTGTACACGCACACGCACACACACACTCAGGCTATGTCAGCAGAATGCCAAAACATCTGTAGAGAAGGGAAAACCTTAGTCAATTGTTCGTTTCTCCCTTTTCATCTGCATGTTTGATAAAGGGGACTCAGTAATCTCCCATCAGTGAGAATTCTCGTTGAAAAAAAAAAATTTTGACAAGAAAAAAATAAAAGTAAGGCTGAGCTACCTACTTACAAAAAACAAACAAACAACAACAACAAAAAAAACCCTGGGTAAATAATTTCTAAGGAGCTAAGTATGAGTAAATTTGAAGGAAATGCTCTTAAGACCACTCAAAACAAAAAGCTTTGCAAACGATTTTGTACCTATTTCTTTAAGAATTTAAAAGAGAAAGGGGCCACAGACAGAAGCCAGCATCCATGATAAGCTGCATCAAGAAAAATTAAATTAAATGGGAAATAAACCCTATGCCATTTACATTTTCTATAAAACATCGGGATTTCCCAAACCAACAACAATGAAGCAACACTGGAAAAGCATATTATTATATGCCCTCAGTATACACTAAGAGAAGCTGAATGGAAAGAGATAGCTACCCATAAGTGCATATAAATAAGAAACATCATGGAGATGGAAAAATTGATCTCCAGGATGAAATGCAGGAATGGAAGTGGAAATACATTGCTCTGGGAATCCAGCATTATCAAATCTTTTTCAGTTTTTTTCAATAATGCAAGAATTGACAAATTGTCAAGGTTTTTGTTTCAGGATTACTTTCTTATATATTTCTTTTACCACTTCCTTCTTTGCCCTCCAAGAGCTCACCTTTGAGTGTTTTAGCCAAGGATTAGCAAAGTTTCCTGAACTGCCTTCATAAACCCTGCCTAGACAAGTGCACAATGAAAGCAACCACTGCAAAAGTGAAAAATCCCACCTTGGAGACTTCCTTCCCCCAGAGAAGCACAGATATGAGTTGCAGGAAATGGGGGACCCATACGCCCGTATTGAAACCAAGATAACTGGAATTATTTGATATGTGAAACACTGAGTACAAAAATAATTAAATTTGGAAAGGCTCCTAGAAAATTATTTAAGCTCCCAGCATTCCTTCAAAGAGAATGTCCTTCCCACCCACCTCTATCCAAAACAAAGTTATTTCTTTAACTTCTTCCTCTGGTCTGGAAATCAACGTGCCTACATCCTCTTATATTTGAATTTATTTTCTTTGCCAAGATCCAGCAGCAGTGCCTTTAGGCACACATAGGAAATGAAGTAGGTTGGATCTGCTATCTTTAGCATCCTTCTATGCATGACTAAAAGCTGAAGAGAGTTAAATGACCTCATATATATATGAACTATTGTACAATAAAACTGTTTTCACCAAAAAAAAAAGAAACTATGAACATGGTTTATATATATATAGATATAGATATAGATATAGATATAGATATAGATATAGATACACACACACACACACACACACACAAATATATATGCATATGTCTGCCTGCAATGTGGGATACCTGGTTTGATCCCTGGGTTGGGAAGATCCCCTGAAGAAGGGACTGGCTACCCGCTCCAGTATTCTTGCCTGGAGAATTCCAGGGACAGAGGAGCCTGGCCAGCTGCAGTCTATGGGGTCACAAAGAGTAGGACACGACTGAGCAACTAACACACACACACATAAAAGCAGTCAATTCAGTTCAGTTCAGTCGCTCAGTCACGTCCAGCTCTTTGTGACTCCATGGAATGCAGCATGCCAGGATTCCCTGTCCATCACCAACTCCCAGAGTTTGCTCAAACTCATGTCCATCAAGTCGGTGATGCCATCCAACCATCTCACCCTCTGTCGTCCCTTTCTCCTCCCGCCTTCGATCTTTCCCAGCATCGGGGTCTTTTCCAATGAATCAGTTCTTCGCATCAAGTGGCCAAAGTGTTGGAGTTTCAGCTTCGGCATCAGTCCTTCCAATGAAGGACTGATAAATGCATACAGACACATAAATGCATACAAACACATATATGTGTTTTTCAATCTTGACATGAAAGCATAAGTTTAAACATATATATACATCACCACATAGGTTATTCAGTTAATGAAGTTTTATTGTATAGCTTAAATATACTATTTTTAGTAATAGTTGAGTATACTATCTTCAGTATAATTTAGAATTTATTTAGTGCATTTCCTCCACCTGATTAGCCAAGAAATCAAAAGTGCCAATGGACCCTCAGTATTTCATCAAATTAGAAGGCTGGTATTCATAATTTGAATGTCAGCAAAACCTGTGTTTCACTTTTCTAATCTGGATCTAAAAATCTCACTCCAACTTTACAAAGAAAGTGGAAGTGATCGTCTCTCACAGAATAGGGTATCACTTGAAGAATATCCAACAGTCAAAAGATTTTAACTTGGAAAGCCAGAAAATGATGAAATAGCTTGTTCCAATCATCCAGCGGAGTCACCATTTTAGAAACATATCCAATGCCCCCTTTTTCTCATGAATAATGTTATAAAATTAATAGGATCAAAACAGTGAAAAAGTCACCTATTATCCCAACCCTACAAAATAACCTATTATTTTTTCCACATCTTCCAAATTCGAAATATGCATACATTTTACGTATAGTAGACAGCATATGCATCAAACTTTTTCACTTAAAGCTATGGAATAGGCATTCTTCTTGCTTATAACTGGTCTTCAAAGAGACTATCTTTTTAATACATAAATATTTTTTCAGTCGGAAGCAGTATAGTCATTTTGTTTTTAAAGAGGAAGCTGTTGCCTTCTGACAGAAAATAAAGAATTCAAGGTCAGCAGGATCATATTTGAAAGCCTAATCTCTCTTGAATTGGTGTCAGTACCTGTGATCGACCAGGCTTCTTACTAAACAATGAACTGCGGGTCCTAGCTTGGAAGGCAAAACTTTTATTTTGTTCATACTCTCAAATGGTAACAGAACCAAACCAACCAAGATCTCTGAAAAATGTACAGAGGTTGCACTTACCCCTGCCCATATCTAAGGGACAGTGCTTCTCCCAACAAAAGGCTTTTCCAAAGCAAAAAAAAAAAAAAAAAAAATCATTTGCAAATTCCAAACTCTCTTTTTGGAGCTGTTCTCCAGGATAATGAAGCTTTATAGCAGCCACGATCATTTGTGGATACATTTTGTAGCCAAATGAAAAATACATGGAAAACATCTCACAAAAATGGACCAAATCAATAAAGCAAATGAATGCTTCTCCTCAGCACTCAGCAGGCACAGCCTTATTTTCCCACCATTCTACAGTAAATCAGCAATCTAACTTGAAAAATAAAAAGAATATTTCACCACAAATTGACTGCATTTAATAAAATGCAAGCTCTCCTGCCCAGACAGAGAAAATTTGAAATCAATAGTCAAATTCCCCATCTTATTTTAAGTGAGAGAAACTAAGATATAACTTTATTGTTGCCTCATGAATTATCCCATGGTTCTTCACATTGTGGCAAGAACCCTGCCAATTGTTCACTTCTCAGGTAAAGAAGAAAGACAAAGCACAGGAAATAAATCAACAAATGACTGTCTCCTTTGGCAAATAGATGAATTAAAAGGGAAAATAATGTCCTTCTTAAGAATATCAGGACACCAAGAGTTGAAATGTATTGTTAGAAAGTATACTACCATTTTTTAAATTGAGAGCTTCCTCTCAAATGGATTTTTGTAGCACTTTCTGTAAAAAACAAACAAACAAAAAAACCATGTAGTATTGAATTTGTTAAAGGAAAAAAAAAAGAAGAAGATGTTTACTATGGCGCTTCAACCACCATAGGGGTGGGGGAGTACTTTCAAACTAGCACCAAGAAAGACACTTGGGCAAACAGAAACTGTGGGCAATGTTTTAAGACTCCGACCACCCTGGTAATGCCTCTGCCAAGTAAGCTTGGGAGGAAGAATGCTCCTGAAGGGCCAGAGTTGCCTGGCCTTCTCTGTGGATTGGAATTTGCACATGTAGAAAGGTCCCAGGGCAAAATTTGTGGCACTCCGGTGCCCCCTTGTGTCCAATTTGGCACCAGCATGAACTACACCAGACCTGTTTAGAAAGCAGAGCTAGAATTTCTTAAATCCCACAAGGTAGGGAGGGTAAGAACTGAAATGTTCTATCTCTGCATCTGTGAAAAAGTCAGTTGCTGGTGCAATGAGAGATTGCCACACTGCTGCTTCCTCACAACATTTCCGATGTCCTTCACCTTAACCCCTTGGCTGAATTTCATCTGATGATAAACCAGAAAGAACAGTCTTGCATCCCTGGCTCCTGGACCCCCAAAACAAAGAAAATCATTTTAGTTTGAAAAATGTTACGTGCTTATTACCAAGATACAGAAAAAACTGGAGATAGGATTTAGAGTTCTTTTGATAGAGTCTTGCTTGGCCTCGGATCTCTACCAAATTTTGAGTCTTGCCAGATAATTTGTATACATTTTCCATGACAGTCACTATTTCACTCCCTCATCACTATTATTTTTTCTACATGCAAAATGACTCTAGAAAATTGGGTCACCAATGGATCCAAGAACGTAACTACATTTATCAGCTCCATTCTCACTCACCTACACACACCTCAAAGCATTACAAACCAATTCCACATGTAATAAAGCTTGGAAATTTCTCAAATTCAGTGTTGGGTTGAGGGTGAAGGACAATGAATGTTCCCCATAAATATAAATTCGCTTCTGATGTTTATCTCTGTAGATGGTTTGACTGCAGAACCGGAATTGGATTGCAGTTCTGTCTGCTAGAATTACCGGGGACCCATCTACGCCTTCTCAACACATTTATTCACACCGCTCCAAAGACATTCCAAAGTGGAGGTTGCATGCTTCTTTTGATGGAAATGACTGTTGAACGTTTCAAACTTCATATTGTATCAAAGAATGGGAGGAGAAGGGAGCCAGTGATAAATCAGAGAAACAAAAGGCAGGGAAAGAGAAGCAGTCAGAAGGGAAGTGCACGAATGGAAAGGGGAGAGAATACCATGAATCAGGCTACAGATTTCAGTGAGAAGGCCTTTTCTGTCTGTCTCCAGTGGACAGAGAGTACAACTGCTGACTCCCTTTTGCTCTTTTTCTGGAAATCATTAGAAATACACGTGGGAATTACAGGGCTGCATGGATGGCTGTCTTTATGCTGTTGGTAGCACAGTGGTCCTCGTGGACAATGGATGTTTGCTCTGTTCACCTTCAAAGGTAGGAAAACGCTGGGCCACCTACCACCACTGCCGCTCCATGAACCCCTCGTGTGAATTACCCAGCTCGCTTCCAACAAGATGAAGAGGGAAATCCTTTGGAAATTGTTCAGGATAGTAAACCACTGTTGAATAACACTTACATTGGACATTTCCATCCAAAAAAGTAAAAAAAAAAACAAAAACACCACACAGGCTAGGAATTGAGGAAAGAAGAGTGATTTTTTTCCTCCAGTCTTAAATCACAGCCTCCTTCACATCTTGCAATAGGCATGCTGCATGATTTCCATCTTCATCTGCTGTCAATACTGCATTTACTTGAGATGACTTTCTTTTGATCAGAATGGTTTGTACTTCTGTGCCCCATGCCCCCTGCAACTAGTGACATTTATTTAAAAAGGAAACTCATTCTAAGGAGGGCCGAAAGTCCCCGGGGTAATAGTAACTGCCACAAACAGGGATTGAATCTATCACCTTGACCTTTATCCCAGTACTATTCAATCCAGGATTTGTCTTGACACAGTGCCTTACCTAGAGTACTCACAAGGTAAGGTCAAAAGTAATGTGTTCTACTAGTAGCAAAGTGTAAAAGTGTGTCAGTGATTTTCTTTGCTACAGACATAAACAAGTGTAGCTTCAAAGTTATCCACGAAGTAGAGATACTGTAAATTGCATTTCAAGTTTTTACCTTGAGAGATGAGAGAGGAGGTATGGGGTTACAGTTGATGTGCCCTCTCACATAGAGCCAAGGGACTCAATGGCTGACCCTTTGACCAGGAATAACCACTGGGAAGAATATTTCCTAGAAGAGTTAAATCATCGTTTCCTATAAAAGGGACCTTCAGCATGGAATTGGACTGGAAGGATGACAGAAAGAATGATCCCCAATGACTGACTGCCTGGATGGAGAAGCCAAGAACTAACTCCAAGAGTCTAGGTTCACATATTCAAAGTTAGAGAATCTATCAATTGTATCACCCCATTCTGCCTGAAAACATCTTCTTCCTGGATCATCTCATAATTCATTCCCTTAGTTCATGCAGGTCTCTGCTCAAAAGTCACCTTTTTGAAGAGGTCGTTCCTGATCGCCCTAGCTAAAAAGATAACCCCACCTCAGAGACTCTCTATTCCCTACACTCTGCTTTACTTTCCTCTGCAGCACCTATTACCACTTGACATTATAGTATCCAGGCTTATTGGCTATCTCCCCCCATGGAATGTAAACTCCAGGATGGTTCTGTCCGCTGCTGTGTCTCCAATGCACAGAAGAGTGTCTGCAACAGTAAGTGCTCAGTACATACTGGTGGGATGGCCAATGGATTGAACGTACCTCTAAGTATTCCCTGAATGCAAACATGCCTTAAGAAATGCTGGAAAAGCCCTGCTCCAATCAACTGTTATACACTTCTCCAATTCTGGAATGGCATACCTGAGAGTACCCTCAGCAGAAAGTGCTCAAAGCCCCAGGGTTAACGTAACTGAGTATTGTGATTTACGATTCTCAAACTTTTCTCACACCTCTGAATCACCTGCTCAAAATCTGATAGCCAGGTCCAACTCCTAAAGTTTCTGATTCAGCATGCAAGTGCCTGAGAATCTGAATTGTTGATAAGCTCCCAGATGATACCGATACTCCTGGTTTGGAGACCACAGTTCAATATCACTTTCTCACCAAAATCCAAGAGCTATGGCAGCAGTGAACAGTTGTTAAATACTTCAAGAAAGTAGAACACAGATATATGGAGTCCAATACATATTTTCCCTGTATTTTTAAGAGATGGCTTGCCTGATGTGGGTTGACTCAGCATGGACTGAGTGCTTTCCTCTCCTTTCTCATTAATGACACTTGAGTGAAAATGGTTGAAGAAAATTGATGTGAACCATGTAGAAGTCGAGAGAGAAGTCTCATGAGGGCTACAAGTTCTCGAATGGTGCAAATCTCTCAAGAGCTTTGATTCAGAAGGAAATGTTGGTGCCTGATGGGGTGAGGAAGGTGGGGAGGCCCTCCATTAGGTTAATGTCAACTTTGAAATGGTCACAGGAAGCACAGTTTAGCCTGGCAGTTAGTGGCAAGCAGCCAAGGGGCTTAGGGTTACCAAAGCTCACCACACAGAGCGTGGCTGTAAAGTCACGCTATCGGTTATCTGGCTCAGCCATCTGTGGGGCTTGTTGCTTTGAAATGTCCCTCTTGAGTCTTTGGTTTTCACCTTTCTCTTACAACAGGGAGAGAAGAGAATGTAATTTAATGTTTTCTAAAAAGGCAGACCCTATGTTGTTCACAGGGCCCTGGCTCCCATCTCATTGCACGATGGTGGTGATGGATCCTTAGCAAGATGGATACAGAGCAAGTTACCACTAAAGTCCAAGGTAAAGAGTCCTCTTCTGGTTTCCGATCATCAGGGAAAGGAAACCCAGCCTTTCTGCAGCAACTTACTCTGAAAAGGCTTCCCACATGTACAGAGAGCATGAGCGGATGAGCCAAAGACAGAAATTTTCAATGTTTCTGTTTGGCGTTGGTTCTTTATCAAGTGATAGGACTAATTCGCTGTGGACACATACAGTAACATCTTGGCTCTGTGCATTAAAATATTAATGTTTCAAAGGCCAAAGATCCTTTACCATTAATGTCTTCTGAAGAGCTAATCCAGAAAATAGTGCCCTGGATCAGTTTGGTACTTAGAATAATGAAACTGTTCTCCAGAGAGTCTCTTTAGGCTGGGTTTTCATAGTTGTGGTACTCTATTCTCTCCCTCCATTCCTGTAACATTGTTTCTGTGTTAAGTGCATGTTAAGTCGCTACAGTCTTATTCAACTCTTTGTGACACCATGGGCTGTAGCCCACCAGGCTCCTCTGTCCATGGGATTCTCCAGGCAAGCATACTGGAATGGGTTGCCATGCCCTCCTCCGGGGGCTCTTCCTGACCCAGGGGATTGAACCTGCATCTCTTATGTCTCCTGCATTGGCAGGCAGGTTCTTTACCACGAGTGCCACCTGGAAAGCCCATTTTTTTCTGTATCCACCCCAATAAAGTGAAAGTCACTCAGTCATGTCCTGTTCTTTGTGACCCCATGGACTATACAGCTCATGAAATTCTCCAGGCCAGAATACTGGAGTGGGTAGCCATTCTCTTCTCTAGGGGATCTTTTCAACCCAGGGATTGAACCCAGGTCTCCCACACTGCAGGCCAATTCTTTACCAACTGAGCCACCAGGGAAGCCCCAATAAAAGTAAGGTATATCTTTCAAGGAGAGAGAAGTCCACTTGTCACTCTCTTCCATCCTAAAAGTGCTACTTAGATATATTTGAGGTTTGGTTAGATTTGAAGCTGTCCTCATTCATGTGCTATTTTCTACCCTAAAAATCCTTCTAGCAGGAAGCCATCCTCCCATTCTGAAACTTTATTTATTTCTGTTACTCCAGATGTATGTGCCAATCAGTTTAGCTCCTGCCAATTCTTGTTTATTAATAATACTAACGAAAGAATTGAAATTCTACCAGATTTCAATCTCTTTTTTTTTCATGCCTCAATAATGAGTCCTAAAAGAGATGAATTCTGATATTGTCTCAGCAACTCAAAGGACTAGGTACGATCAAAAATTGCCTGGCTTTTGCCCACCTTGCACGAACTCAGGAGGGCTACTCATGCCGCTAACTGCCACTGTGTATATGCACATAATTTGCATTTTCATTGTTCTTTATTTTATGTTATTAGTTATTCATGAGATGAATATCACATTCAACAACTAATCTATAAAGCTTTTGCTTTAAATAACAATGTGTCGTTTTTGTTGTAGGAGGTGGAATGGAGGATGGATGTCCCATTTAGAAACCTGTACAAAGAACTGAAAAAATGAATATATGAATGGCATGTAGGCTCTTCCTTGCCATATGTAAAATCAGAATCTCAAAGAGAGTGTCATTAGAGTTGGGAGAAACAGACTGTACTACATGGGTCTGAACATATAAGGGCCATATTAGCCAGCTGGACCTACTGAGAAAGGTCCCTCACCAGCCAGCCAAAGGGAAGAGAAGGTCAGGTTTAACCATACTATGTAATGAACCTATAAATGACTAATTATTCCTCTCACCAAACAGCACAATCTGCATGTGAGGCGAAAACTAACACAGAATGCATCTGAACTCAGTTTTTGTTCAGTTGGATACAATCCAAGTTTCATACACATTGCTTTTTACTTTTCCCAATAAAGGCTCACGTCTATATTAACACAAATTGAAAAAAAAAAGGAAAGATTCTGTGCTCTTTCTTGGTTTCAGGAAAGAGTACATGAATTCAGTAAAACCATTCAAATTTGAATGTGAGGTCCCAGCTGCATGGGGTTCGGGCTTCTGTAAGCGTGTGCATATACTGTATACTGCGAACATGTTTAGCTGTACACCCTTACCTATTTTGGTATGAGTGTTGATATAGATAACCCCTAAATAAGTTACTTTTAAAAACAGATCAATGATTTCATTTATCTGGAGGAGAGCACAGGGCCACCACTATTCTCAAAGGATTTCCCCACAATCCCACTGTGGTTATCTAGTACGAGTTGCTTCACCTTGGAGGCAGTGATTTGCTAGGCCTTGACTCACTTAGGAAAGAGGCAACTACCTCTCCCAGGGAATAAAAAATCCATAAGGAGAATCCAGATTTTTTTCAATAATACAAATTTGAAACTCAGAAACTCTGATAGAAAGATACTGGTGGCAGCAGTAATATGACCTAACACTATGGATAAAATAGAGAAAAATAGCACTCTGTGATTTAAGATTTTTGAAGAAGGGAAATTCATCTTTTCATACTTTCATCTCCCCCATTATCTGCTATTTGGTAAGTGTCAAAGGATAATGATAACAGCAATGAGAGCTAACAGTTACAGGACTTCCTCCATGCTGGGCACAGTTCTAAGCACTTCACAGGTTTCAATTCACATCATCCTCAAAACCATCCTGCCATGAGTTACTATGATCATCCCCATTTTACAGATGAGGAAACTGAGGCACAGAGAATTTATGAAACTTTACTAATGCAACAGAGCTAATCAATGGAGAAGGGAATTCATATTCAGAGGATCTGGCCACAGAGTCCAGTCATATAATGGCTGTGCTAAATTGCCTCTTATTATACAGCATAACAATTCCTGAATAGAACTGACAATTTTATTGAGAAGCTCAATTCTATTGTCTCATACTGAAAATGGGAGTGCATGCAAAACTGAAAAGTCACACCTAAACTCTAGGAATACCAAAATATTACACACAGAAACACACATACACACACGCACTGGAGTTTATGGAGACTATATTACACCCACAGTTAGCTTAAAATTACTGATGTTCCCTGATGAAATTTAATTCATTGAAATTTTACAATCTATTTGGCCGTGGAAATAGTGGCATCATTTCTAGACATTTCTCAACTGCAAATACATCATCAGTTGAGGATAAAAGTTGTGAGAATGTGCCGCATCTTTTGTCCACCTCTTGCCTCTTCTTTAAGGATCCAACTGTTCAGCCCTTCCCACACCCAACTGTCCCATTCCAGCCTGCATTCTCTTTTCAGTTTCACCATTCAAGGCAATTTCCATATCATGTGTCCCATTCCCCAAACACTGGGAGATTTTGTAGACTATGTTTTAGCTCTGGAATGCTTTTTTTTAAAATGAGATTTAATTGAACACCTCAACATTCAGAAAACTAAGATCATGGCATCTGGTCCCATCATTTCATGGGAAATAGATGGGGAAACACTGGAAACAGTGTCAGACTTTATTTTTCTGGGCTCCAAAATCACTGCAGATGGTGACTGCAGCCATGAAATTAAAAGACGCTTACTCCTTGGAAGGAAAGTTATGACCAATCTAGATAGCATATTAAAAAGCAGAGATATTACTTTGCCAACAAAGGTTCATCTAGTCAAGGCTATGGTTTTTCCAGTGGTCATGTATGGATGTGAAAGTTGGACTGTGAAGAAAGCTGAATGCCGAAGAATTGATGCTTTTGAGCTGTGGTGTTGGAGAAGACTCTTGAGAGTCCCTTAGACTGCAAGGAGATCTAATCAGTCCATCCTAAAGGAGACCACTCCTGTGTGTTCATTGGAAGGACTGATGCTAAGGCTGAAACTCCAGTACTTTGGCCACCTCATGTGAAGAGTTGACTCATTGGAAAAGACCCTGATGCTGGGAGGGATTGGGGGCAGGAGGAGAAGGGGATGACAGAGGATGAGATGGCTGGATGGCATCACCGACTCGATGGACGTGAGTTTAAGTGAACTCCGGGAGTTGGTGATGGACAGGGAGGCCTGGCGTGCTGTGATTCATGGGGTCACAAAGAGTCGGACACCACTGAGCGACTGGACTGAACAGAACTGAATTGAACACCTCACATCTCAGATATATGAACAGAAATGTGGAGGACTTGGCACGTCTTTGCTGAGCTTTTCCTCCTATAATTCCCCAAAGAGACTGAGACACTGAATAGATCCTAAGCCACTGCTTTGACTCAAGTAAACACCCAGTTTGGGGGTGGAGCTTAGACCATGGCACATGATGGCCATGGCCACATGGCATGGATATTCAAGGCATGTATCCAAAAACAGCCTGCTCATGGTTGACTTCAACCCAGAAAGTTCAGCCTTGCCTTAGCCCCATTCTCCTGGCACCTCAGCTGAGCCTTTAGTTTTCACACACAGTTTATCTATCAGGGACAATAAGCACTCTGTACCAGTCATGATAAGCACTCTCTACCAGTCAGTAGGAAGGTGGCTTTCTTCTCTTCTCGTCATTTCTCTGAACTTAGCCCCTCAGCTTCCTTTCTGATGTTCCCACTGCTCCTTCAAGCTCAGACTCATGTGGAGCGACCCAAACTGTGGCTGTCATACCTCCTTTCCCAAGACCACACTCCTGCTTCGAAGCTGGGATGGACTCCCTTACAGATTCCACTGCAGAAGCTGCAGAAACTGAGCCCAGCCCCACAACAAGCCGGCTCCTCCCTGATGCCCTACTGAGGTCAAAGGCCCATAGCAAGGGCAAGTGAGGAGGAAACCAGACGGGTCCTGTCTGGGAGTAATAGGAACAGACAATAATTCTCTTTTTTCTATTGGGGTATAGCTGTTTTTACAGTATTGTGTTTCTGCTATACAATGAGGAGAATCAGCTATATGTGTTCATAATATCCCTTCCCTCTGGGACCTCCCTCCCAACCCCCATCCCACCCACCTAGGTCATCACAGAGTACCAAGCTGAGCTCCCTGTGCTATAACGCAGCTTCCCACTTTTTGAAAGGAAACTCATTCCTTGCTTGAGGACACACCTCTTTGACAATGCATTGATGCTATTCGAATGCTTCAGAAGTTCTAAACTATTCCCTAATTATGTACTTTAGCAAAAAGAAAAAAAAAAACTGTACAATGAGATATGTTCATTGTAAGAAAAAATAGAAAATAGATGAAGAAAAAAAGAATTATAATTCCTCCAGATATTTTTCCACAGACAAATGCTTACAAAGTGGGAGAATAATATTTTATAGATTTCAATTTTATTATAATCATCTTTCAATATCCATTAGATACATCTCAAGCATCACTTTTACAGTTTGTGGGATTATTCTTCCTAAAAGAATTCCCTGTTGCCAAGCTTTCCGATTGCTTCCAAGCTCTCTCTGCTTTAAGCATCACGGCAGTGACTGAACCATGAGCATATCAGTGGAGAGGAAGAGCTTTAGGTTCATAGTGGCTCCGAGTCCTAAATAGCTGTGTAACTTGGACACTTGGACCTATTTTATAAAATCATCTCATGCCTCATTTCACCATCTGTTTCAGGGGAGAGTAATTGTAAGAACATAGCTCGTCGGCCTGTTCTAAGCCTTTAGTGAGAAAATATATGTAAAGTGGTGAGCACTGTGCCTGCCTCATTTTGAGCAGCCAATAAAAGTTGGCTGTGATTAAATAACTCATCATATGATTACCTCTTTAGAACATATTTCTAGAAAGGGAATGAAAGGGTCATGAGGCCCAAACATTCTCAAGGGTTTTATCCATATTGCTAGTGTCTAGCTCTTCTCCCACTGGTAAGAGAGGAAGGGAAAGCCTGCCTCCCTCACTTTGGGATATGGTCCTTTTTTCAGAAGGCAGCATGGGGGAATGGAAAGGGCCCTGAGCTTGGAGACAGAAGCTCTGAGGTGGTGTCTCAGCTTTGCTACTTATTCAGTAATCATGCGACCTTGAACTCTCAGCCCGCTGACCCTCAGTGTTTTCAGCTATTAAGAAAGGGGGCTGGGAAAGCAGGTAGCCATATTCACACAAAAAGGCCTTATAATAGTCAAAAGATACATTATGAAAGTATTTAATCAATTATTCCTAGTCATCCCCATGCGAGGCACTTTAACTTACCTGGGGTCTGGCTCTAGCTAAACCTAGACTCTTTAGAAAACAGAATTCTAATTCAGTTCAATTCAATTTAACATTTTCTGAACAGTCATTATGTGTCAGATACTGAGCAAAACTCTGAGGCTAGAGACAGAAACAACAGAAATAGGGACCAGGTAAAACCACTGCTGAGAGGGACTTCTTAGGAGGGTATGGGAGGTTACACATATTTAATGCAACCTAAATAAAATTAGGACGAATTTGAAAACTTTGTTTTATCTTTTCAAATCCCGTCAAAGTTGCCAAACTATCATCCAAAGATTAGAAGGAAATTGAGTGATGGGGGGATATTACCCAATAATCAAACAAAAGAAAAAGGAAATAAAATAAGTGAAGCACACCTAAGAACCTCTGCCTAGTTCTGAATCTCAGATAGTATGTCTCTGAGCCCTTCACATCCACATAGTTGATGGCAGCATCTACCCATGAATATGTGGGCTTCCATGGCTAGAGAGAAGGGTTGGGGCCAGAGAGGGTGCACCAGGGACCTGGACACACACAGCCCATTCTCCACTGGACGGACCAGCCTCACCACCAACTCCCACCTCATTCGTATTCTCAGCCCTTACAAGTTCTTCTTCTGTCTTAATCAGCTCTGATCTGCTTTTAGCAGACAATAATAGGAATAAAGAGCAGCATAGATTTTTGGCATGTGTGCGCTTTTTTCTCCCCCTTAATCTTCTCTCAAAAAAAAAAAAAAGTCTTCTCTCTTTTACAGGCTTATATTGTTTCAGAAAAGAAAAAAAAAAAAAAAAAATAAAGCAGGAAGAACTGTGACCATAACAGACGACATCTCCTTATAGCAAAGCTGCATATTTCATTATCGGCAGGACCAATCTTAATTTACAGCAGACATTGCTGGGCTTGCATTTTATGTTAAAATAATGGAAATGCTTCCTTATGAAACTTGTAATGAAAAATATAAATAGTATATCTTTTAATGATTAACGCTGACTAATTCTGGTGCTGAGTAGCATGTGCTGAAGAGATGGATTATCTCCGAAACATAATTTTACGAAGCACTGCTATGTAATTTGTTAAAGCATTTAGTAATAAGTATGTCTAATAAAATACGAAAAAAATATTTAGAAAATGAACCATAATTTTAATATAATTTTAATTAATGGGAGTGCAATTGCAGTGGTTTAAATTACATTCCCAGTGGTAAGAAGCCTTTCAAACCTAATTTGTAAGCCAAGATGGTGGCTCTAATGACTGGCAGCAAAGTTTCTTCAACAGATTTCATGGGGCATGATCCAAAGATAATAGGTTCTCAGCCCAATGACAATCCAATTACAATGCCAATCAAAGCCAACTTCATGCACTCTAATTATCAGATTTAGCTGTCAGCTCAAATACAAACATAACACTTTTATTTAAATAAAAATTTAATTTAGGGGGAAAAAAAGACGACTTCATGTGTGATTTATTGAGACTGCCAGAGCAATCTAACTTATTTCCCTGGTAATATAATAAAATCAGTCTTGTACTTAAAAAAATAATAATAAAGGAAACTTTTTCTCTCCCACCCAATCTCTTATATCTGCTATGTGATATTATTTAAGAGTCAATTTAAGCAAAAAAGCATAACCTAACATGGCAGCAGATATTTGCCAACTAGAAGTAGGTTAAATAGAGTATCAAGGTTTCAATGAGACAAAATTCCAAGTGAATAAATGACAAAACCTAATTAGTTTTTACTACTCATTAGGAGAAATCGAGTTTCAACTAAAATCCATTTGCGTGCACGCGTGTGTGCTCAGTTGTGTTTTAGTTGCTAAGTCGTGTCTGACTTTTTGTGACCCCATGGACTGTAGCCCACCAGGCTCCTCTATCCATGAGATTATCCTAGTGAGAGTACTGGCATGGTTTGCCATTTCTTTCTCCAGGGGATCTTACCAACCCTTTGGATGGAAGACAAGGGATAGAACCCTTGTCTCCTGTGTCTCCTGCATTGGCAGGCATATTCTTCACCAATGGGCCACCTGGGAAGCCCTTTTATAAGATAGATTTGCATAAAATTAAGACATGCCTGGGGGTCTTTGAAAGGAAGGCAAGGTTATAATAGGAGGAGTGCAGTACTGGTGAGGTGTAGGGGACCATGGACAAACTTCACCTCCACAAGCTCTGCTCTAAGTCCCTGATTACAGATGGAAGTGCCTCAAAACCCTCCTCTGGGACCTCCCTTGTTCAGCTAGAAGATACTCTGTAAGGTCACACTCAGGGATACATCTGCTCATACTGACATTCTCCCAGGACTCTTACCCCTTCTCATCCTTACTCATGAGGCCAAGTCTACCCTAAATGTCTAGCTCCTCACTTCCTAAATTCTTCTCCTTTAAAAGACACTTAAAATGCCCACACCTACCACATAGTATTATATAAGAATCACAGCAGGTTAAAACAAAGAGTTAATTTATTTCATCTTACATACTTGGAGTTGAGAGTCACTTGAATTACACATGTAAATAGATGCAAACATATGCAAATCAGGGTTTCTCCAGATAAACTGAGTGGGGGAAAAAAACCTTATAGTATTAGTAATATTCTGGGATTTTGTGGTGTTTTAAAATAAATTATTTCCTTCCTTCAATTCCAAATGTAAGTAGCTATCTCAGTCTTGACTGAATGAAACCAAAAGTTACCAGACTTTAAAGAACAATGTTTTTTTTTTTTTAAAGATTGAACCAGATTTTAGTCAGATTGAGATCATGCTATATTTCAATTTTAATCATTACATCTTAAACACAACTCTCCCAGGAAAAACTAAAACTTTATTAATAGAGGACAAAGGAGTTCTCCAAATAGATCTCAGCTTTAGGTCTGACAATAACATAATTAAAAGTGCTTCTGAGAGCAGGAAGGGTAACAATACACTGCAGAAAGGTGAAGGTGATCGACAAAAAAAAAAAAACAGAGGTCTTGGTTATTATTTTCAATAATAGTAACATGTATTTCAGTATTTTTGCATGCATTATCTCACTCTACTTCCAAAATCAATCCTCAGCCTTGCCGCAATTGATTTTGTTCTTACAGCAATGTCTTGAGGCAGTAAAAACAGTCTTATCCCTTGTTTGGATATGGCTTCTTGAGTTCTAGTCATGGTGTGTAACGTCTTTCTTTGCATAGAGAACATATGATTCTAGCCACCTCCTGGATAATCGCACCAAGAACGAAGACACCTCACCCATACATGTCTGTGTCACACACAATTATTCCCCATAAAACCTGTCCTTTGGGAGTGCCTTTTCCTTCATGGCAACTGTTGTCTCACTTGGCAGACAGAACATCAAGTCATACTCAAAACCTCTCTCTTTCCCAATTGTACCTTCAACTTAACAGGCACCAAGTTATTTGCAGATGCCTTTAAAAGAATCAGACCCAATCTTTCACAGTAACAGAGGGAGAATCACCCTTGTGAAGGCTATCTGGAACTCCTAGCCTCCCACTCATACCCTCACCCTCCCTTGGGAAACTCATGCTAATTACTGTTACCAAGAACAGGAACCCCCATGGAGTGATTTAGCCCAACATGGAAACAACTTTTTCTTCCAGTCCTCAAAGCCCAGCTGAGACAAAATTCCACTAAGCAAAGATAATAGAAAGGAAATAAATACAAGAATAACAAGCGACTGGATAGTCTAATGTATGAAATACAGATCAGTCAATTTTAGCATGGAGTCCTCTGGGAATGACTGAGCCTTCCTAGCTCCCAAATTGCAGCCATCGGTAGGTGGTCCTTCCCATCCCTGAAAAGTGGCCAAAAATCCCCACCACAGTGGTCTCGCATAAAGGGCTGACCTGAAAGAATGAGATCTGAGAGAGACTCGTCTTCTTCCAGCTGGGTGCAATCCTTCCTATGAACTTCATCTCCCTACGTGAGGACCTCAACTTCCCAAATATCCGTTAGGGAGACCACTGCAGCCTCCCACACTCGCAGAGTCCTGAGATTACCTTACAGTCTCAAAAGAACTCAACAGTCAAAATCCAGCACTATAAATCTAACACAGGGTTTGTACATATGTGGTGGCAGGAGGTCTGTTCTTCATCCAAGTCCAGTATTTTCAAAATATCTCTCAACTCTGTCCTTTTCTCACTACCAATCCTCCCAAAGTCAGTCATTTCTATTTTCTTTCATAATAATGTCTATGAGGTTTTTTAAAACGATAAATTGTAATTCATGTTCATTTTAAAAAATCTGCGAAGACATAGAGAATGGACTTGTAGACACAGTGAGGGAAGGAGGGGGGATGAATTGTGAGAGTAACATGACATATATACACTACCATGTGTAAAATAGATAATGGGAAGCTGCTTTATAGCACAGGGAGCTCAGCTTGGTGCTCTGTGATGACTGGCCTGGTTGGGGCGGGGGGTGGGGTAGGGGGAGATGGGAGGGAGGCTTCCGAGGGAGGGTATATATGTATACTTGTAGTCAATTCATGTGGTTGTACAGCAGAAACCAACACAATACTATAAAACAATTATCCTTCAATTAAAAACAAATCAAAAAAGAAAGAAATCTGTAAAATAATCTGAAACCCAAAGACAAAACCAGAAGTCATCCATATTCCTATGATCTCCACCATATCTTATCTGAATGCACAAAGTGGTCCATTGATTCTTCCAGATTCCAACTTCTCCCCACTACCATGCAGCCACAATATTGCCTCTGCCTTGCATTCACTTCACATGCATTGCTGCTGCTGCTGCTAAGTTGCTTCAGTCGTGTCCGACTCTGTGTGACCCCATAGATGGCAGCCCACCAGGCTCCCCCGTCCCTGGGATTCTCCAGGCAAGAACACTGGAGCGGGTTGCCATTTCCTTCTCCAATGCATGAAAGTGAAAAGTGAAAGTGAAGTTGCTCAGTCGTCTCTGACTCTCCTTCACTATGTCTTTGGCTTTGCTCTGGCCCTTCACTCCTGACTCATTCTCTTCTCCCCAAGGTACTCCATCCTCAGCTCTGTAGTCTCCATGGGAAGCTGACCCTCTGTTTCATCTTCTGGCTGGCACCTCCCCTCATCCCCCCTGGCTTGGCACTGGTAACATAGACTCCTGCAGAACATTTGGGATTCTGATATTCTTGACTTGGTGCCGGGCCCTCTGTCTTACTCTGCTACATGGGCTGGTGGAGATATTCCAAGGATATTCCTAGCTCACTGTCCCATAGACATGGATGGGTCAATGGAAAACTTTAAGGAAAAGTTTGAAAACCTGTCTCACTATGAAGTACATGTATGGGAGGATATGAGCATACTTATTATGTAATTACTTTCAAAAACAGATTTTAGGAAGGAGAAATTGATGATTTTTAGATGGACAACATTGCTGATTAAGGATGATGTGTTCTACATTTTTTCATAACCTAACCTTTCCTCCCACCAAAGAGAAGGATCCCACTAACTTCACCACTGCTCTGACCTCATCCCTTTCTCTCTCTCCTCTAGGTCTTCACACCATCACTCATCACTGGTCATCTTTAGTAGTTCTCCTGGCTCCTTTTCCTCCATCTACAAATAAGCATAAAGCTACCAGATTCTTTAAAATAAGCAAACAATCCTGCCCTTTCATGAGCACAGTTTTTTTTTTTCTCCTCTGTCCATGGGATTCTCCAGGTAAGAATATTGGAGTGGGTAGCCATTCCCTTTTCCATGGGATCTACCTGACCCAGGGATTGAACCAAGGTCTCCTGCATTGCAGGCAGATTCTTTACTGTCTCAATCATTTGTGGGGGGAGGGGGCGCTTAATGAAGAGTAGTTTATAATAATTTTCTCCCTGTCTTTTTCATATATCAAAACTTTCATTTCTGTCCTTCCTCCAAAGTCTATGGAATATAGAATCACTATCACTTTTCTAAGGGAACCACATTTCCACCTGCCCACCAGGAAACTGATTGATTATACTCTGAAAATTAGTATATTAAATAATAGTGTTAGCCTTGTCTACACCTTCTGATTGTAAATATGATAGTAATATCCTCATCTTACAGATTGTGGAGATCATTGTGTTAATACAGTCTAGCCCAAAACACAGACATTAGTCCTTTTCCCAATGTGCTTACTGCAAGCCCTTGGACTATGAGTTGCCTCCTCCAGCTTCTGTAGCCTAAATGACTGGATAACTTATATGAATAGTTTCTGAATAGTGCATTGGTTTTCTTAGAGGTGGCTGAGTCCCTTTGTTCTAACTAATTTTTAATAACTGCTTCCACTTGGGGACTAGACTATACATCCCATGTCATTCACCACTGACTTCTCCAAAATGATCAAGTCAAGACCCCATGCATCTTTACTACCAATGATCAGCATCCTTCTGCTTCTATGACTGGATTCATTTTCATTCTGTATTTGGTCATTCATGGCAGCCTTAGAGCTCAGGTGGTTCCATCCCACTAGCCCTTTATTAAGTATGGCCTTGGTTCCCTCTTTCTATTGACTGTGAAAGTCACTTAGTCACGTCTGACTCTTTGTGACCCCATGGACTATACAGTCCATGCAATTCTCCAGGCCAGAATACTGGAGTGGGTAGCCTTTCCCTTCTCCAGGGGATCTTCCCAACCCAGGAATTAAACCCAGGTCTCCCGAATTGCAGGCAGATTCTTTACCAGCTGAGTCACAAGGGAAGCCCTTTGATTGATTGTTGAGGTCCAAGAACACTCTCAACAATGGCAGCATCTGAACTGTGCTATATACAACCTACCTCATTGCATTTTCTTTCCAAAGCAAATTATCTTGATGTCCCTGTCTCTGTTTATGAGAGTTGGCTCAAAATGGAGTCAGCTTCCCATTTCTTTCCCTCCATATTTCTAGCCTGTTTTCAAGTTTACAGGCTCCCTCATCACATTCAACCATTCTCTTTCCTACATTCTCACTTTCCCTAGTAGAGTTGGGGTCCACATTACCTTGCAGGCTATTGGCAAAGACCCTTCCTGGACACCTCCCACCACCTCCATCTTTTTTCCTGTTCTGCTTCCAATCTTTCTCAAGTATAGTTTCCATCACATCTATCTCATATTTAATAACTTTTAGAGGTAGCCCATTCTCACCCATTTAGAAAAAAATTAATATGCCTGGTATTTGAAGTCTTTCCCAAATACTCCAAACATATTTCATGCTCAGTTCATATAGTGCTGCTAACCAACCTTTCCCTAACCTGCTTCCCTTTCCCATCTCTGTGCTTCTGTTTGTACTGTTATCTCTGCCTAGAGTATCCTCATCTCCATTAATAAAAATACTGCCTATCCTTCCAGGTTCTTTATATGAAAATCTCTAGATTTTCTTAAGCAAAAGTGATTACTCCTGCTTTTAAACTCCTGTAACCTCTGATTTATCCCTCTCCTACAGCTCTTAGAATTCTTCCTGAATCCTATCTCTTTACACCCTAGTTTTATCCATCATGAAGGGCTTTAATCTCCCTGAGGGTAGATAAGGTAGGCAAAATTATAAAATGATTCCTGGTGACTGGTATACATACAGCTCCAAGTTATTCAATCAAGCACTAATCTAAGTACTGCTGTGAAGATTTTGCACATGGAATTAAGGCCCCAAATCAGTTGACATTAAAATAGGTTATCTGGGTGGGCATAAAATAATCACCTGAGCCCTTTAAACGCACAAAACTTTCTTCATTAGAAAGGAAAGTCAGAGTGTCCAGGTACCCAGGGAATGTAAGACCTGAGAAATTCTTATTGCTGGTTTTAAAACAGAGGGGGCTACATGGCAAGGAATGCAGGAAGCATCTAGGCATTATGAGCAGCCTTCAGTAAAAAAGTCAGAGAGAATATAGGGACCTCAGTCCTGCAACCACAAAGAACTGAATTCTACCAAGAATGATCTGGAAGTGGGTTCTTTCCCAGAGCCCATGTACAGAAATATGACCTAGCTGACAGCTTGATTTTACCCTAGTGAAACTCTGAGCAGAGAACCTAGCCACAGTGTGCTAAACTTCTGACCTACAAAAGCTAATGAGTGGGTGTTGATTTAAGCTCTAATGCATTTGTGGTAATTTATAAAACAGCAGTAAAAACTAATACAGCAGGCATAATATCTCACTCATGTTATTATATCCAACAATGCTAAGCTAAGTGAGTTGTACAGAAGATTATAGCAATAAATATTTACCTTTCAACTGCAAAAAAAAAAAAAAAATTGAGATATAATCCCATCAGCAAGAACAAATAGGCTTAGTAAAAGGCAAAAAGGATGAAATCTTTTTGCCTTTTAATAAGGAGAATTTGCGGAGAAGGCAATGGCACCCTACACCAGTACTCTTGCCTGGAAACTACCATGGATGGAGGAGCCTGATAGGCTGTAGTCCATGGGGTTGCTAAGGGGCAGACAGGACTGAGCGACTTCACTTTCACTTTTCACTTTTCACTTCCATGCATTGGAGAAGGAAATGGCAACCCACTCCAGTCTTCTTGCCTGGAGAATCCCAGAGACGGGGGAGCCTGGTGGGCTGCCGTCTATGGGGTCACACAGAGTCGGACACGACTGAAGTGACTTAGCAGCAGCAGCAGCAAGGAGAATTTGGGAAATTCTTAATTTATCAACTCTGATAAGGCCACCTTGGAGTACATTTTGAAATTCCTGAACGTAAGTCCCTAGAATAAACTCAGTTCTGAAAATCTGTCTTGTTTTTTCAAAAGAAATTTATTTTAAGAAATACACAATTTTGGCCATTTGCTGAAAAACACTCCTGGTGACATTACTGAACTGGCACCTCGTTCCATATACCTATGACTACAGTTAAGGTCCTTGCCATCTGCATTTCCAAACCTAGAACTTCAGCTTTTAAATAAAATGACTAATTCTTCCTTTCAATATGACCACTCTCTTCCTGCTAATTTCTTAAAATGGTTTTTCTCTCTTTTGATCTCAAAATGTGACCAGACTTGAACACTGCTGACATTTAAACGTCATATTAATCTTTTTTTTTTTTAAACTTTCAAGTGAAATGTTACATCGAAAGCTCCTTGCTCTACACCTGCTACAGACTCTGAGGAGGAGGAAGCAGCTGCCCAGCACACACAGAGAGAGACCCACCTTCACAGCCATGTTCTCCATCTGAAGAGTCCCAAAGGTCCCGGTGAGTCACTTAAATTCAGCTTTCTCATTGGCTCCCAACACTGACCCCTCAGAGCTGCTGTCATGTTCTAATGAGAAAGGAAGAACAAAAGACCTTGAAGAGTGTAGTGGGAACAGCTATGATTATCCTAAGGGACTCCTGCCCTTCCCATTGGCCTGTATACTCTAGTAATTCTTTTCAATGAAACTATGGCAAGATACATAGGCAGCCAACATGTACATTGGCCCATCCATAACTCTTGCCTTGGTACAGTCAGACTATTATTTACCCAATAAACCATAACTGCAGTGGAGGCCCAATAATTCAGCATCTAAGAGGGGTCTGCTGCAGAAGAAGTTATTACGGTCCATCAGATCAAAAATTCACTTTAAAAGAAGTGTTCAAATACAGATGTACACAATGGGCTGAAATTCTTATAGACTATTTTGCCAAATAATACACATTTTCAAAATGACTATAGTGCTTATCATACACCTCACTGTGTGCTTATCCCACACACAGAAGGGCTTTTTTTTTTAAATGAAAGAAAATAAAAGGGGGGAAAAAGAGGACATAAACCACCATTTCAAAATATAAAGATTATATTACAAATGAAAAGAAGCCCCAAAATCTAAAAGGTAAAGACAGGTATTTCTTTCTAATTCATATTGTGTAGGTTGTTATTATTATTACTATTTTTTTTTTTTTTACCCCTCAAGTCTCATCAGCTGAAAAGACACTGTCAGCCTTCACTCCCAATGTTCTGCGTGTTTTCTGTTTGTGTTATTTTAAAAGGTCTGAACAAAGAGCTTGCTGTATTGCAGGCAATTTGGAAAACCACTAAAGTTACAATAGACAGTGAATATCTTTGCTTCTTGCAGTTTCGCTCCACAGAAAGAAATGAAGGCACCCCTCTTTGATGTCTGTCTCGTTTTGTCTTGGTAATCACTCCTGCACGTGGTGTGTACACACAGAATGACAGAGGCTCAGGTTCCTGAGAATCATAAGACAAGGACTCAAAATCCTTAATGTTAAAAGGCTTGATTAGGATAAATAGTTCAAATTTCATAAGATGTAAATAATTGCAATTTATCAAAAGTCTATTTGTATTAATTAAAGTTTTCCATTTAGGGGTAGGAGAGTATGCACTAAAAATGAAACTTCCATTCTACAATCCAAGTAAACCCTGGAAATACCCATATAATGGTTTTGTGTGTGTGTGTGCACTTCTCACCTCCTTCACCAAGTTGTTCTCTCTCTTTTCTTCCTCTCCGTCTCACACTCTCTCTCCCTCCCTCTCCTTTTTCTTTTTCCTTGTCCCTCTCTCTCCATCTCTCCCCTCATCTCTCTGTCATACCCCCTCTTTCTCTTATACACATGGAGAAACCAGTAGACTAATTAGAGTGCCCCTAACTTTTTTTGTTTGTTTTGATTCAGGAGGCCAAATGGCATTACATAGCCTATCCTCATCCATTTTAGGATTTTTCAAAGAATGTCTTCATATATTTTTCTTACTATTTTATGAAAGAACCAAAATCAGAACCTGCTTTTTCACTCCTTCTTTCCCCTTTTATCAGGATCAGTATATTTTTTTTCCCCTGCCTAGAAATGATCCCTTCAAAAAGTCAGCAAAATATTTTGGCTGTCTTCAGCAGTGCTTTGGGCTTCTCTGTTACAAATTGTATAAACATTTTCCAGACAGGGGAATTTGAAGGGTTTAAATTATTTTTTTTTTAATGATGTCTGTATTCTAGCACATTCACATTTGCAAGAGGAAGATGGAGGCAAGGAAAGCTACCACAGAACATAATATGTCTGGAATCAGAGGACTATTGAGCACTATGCAAATCTGAGAAGGGAAAATATCTTCCTCATACATTATCTACAGCAAGGATTCTGAGTTTCCCAGGCTGATGAAACAAATGCTATTGCTGGATGTAGTCTGTCATTCATATTGAGCTCACATATTTTACTTCCTGAAACCAAACAAATACTGATAAACTACTTCAGTGAGCCTTTAATCAAAATTTCGGCAGCACACAGTTGGCAACAGAAAGATCGGTCTGTGGAGCCTGAAACCCTTTCATCATCAAATATACAGAAATAATAATTATATTTATCGGTTTGGTTCAGGCTGCACACCAAGATTTAGCCTTGCCCTAAGGACAGAGAAATCATCAGGCATTTGTCATCTCTAAAGGAAAAAAAAAAAAAAAAATCCTTAATAACTGAGAGGTTAAATGGTTCTCAATAGTTGTGGGGACTGAGAAAAAGGTAATAAAAATAATACATTACTTTTAACATTTTCCCCTTGTAATGCCATAACAAGCTGTGTTGTGTACTAACCAATTAGCACCTCCAATAATAACCCTGAAAGCACCAGTCAAGCATCTAGCCTGACCAGTGAAATTTTTTTGAGGGAAGAAACTGTCCCATGATTCTGCTTTTCATCCTTTCAGGAGCTGTGTGTCTATCTAAACATATTTCAATACAACTTATTCCCCAAACAGTTGAAAATCTGATCAAATGAATAAAGGCATCAAGTTTGAAACACATTTTATGGTGGCAATAATGTATCTTAATTTGGAGTCTACAAAAGCAAAAACAGACCAGAGCTTGGTGAACTGCAGTTACTTGGTTCTGAGTCCAGGAAGCTGGAGTGAAGGAATGGGGTGAATGAGTCAGAAGAGGAGGGAAAGAAAAGTCAGGGTGAGTCTTGAGCTGATTATCACTGTGGGCACCTGAGGCTTATTCCCTTTGTGACCCCTAAGGAACTGGGAAGAAATGAAACTCAGAACTGTTTCTCTGCAGGATTAGAAGGTGGGGCACCTACCCTCTGATCCAGTTCACAGCTGAGTCGCCCTGACCCGGGAGCTCTGGGTCCCCATCTTTCATGGCTCCACCTTAAACTAAGGCCTGGGAGAAAACCCTGCAGTAGAGAAGCTGAGGGCAGCTGGACGTAGGAAGCCAAATGCAAGCACAGGGATTGCTTACTGTGGCTGAGGGCAACAAAGGAATGAGGATCGGGGCAGCTACATAGTTCTTGCTGTAGAATCACTTAAAGAGATCATTTTAGGTTCCTCTCAAAAACTAAGTTTAAACTATCAAGCCATGAAAAGACATGGAGGAAACGTAAATGTGTATTACTAAGGGAAAGAAGCTAATCTTAAACGGCCACATACTCTATGATTCCAATTACATGATAGTCTGGAAAAGGCAAAACTATGGAGACAGTAAAAGGATCAGAGGTTGTCAGGGAATGCGGGAGGTGGTAGGTCAGGGAAAGTGAATAGGGGAAAATTCACTGTATGATATTATAATGTCCAGTTAGAACTGGACATAGAACAACAGACTGGTTCTAAATTGGAAAGGAGTACATCAAGGCTGTATATTGTCAACCTGTTTATTTAACTTATATGCAGAGTACTCATGAGAAACACTGGGCTGGATAAAGCACAACCTGGAATCAAGATTGTTGGGAGAAATATCAATAACCTCAGATATGCAGATGACACCACCCTTATGGCAGAAAGTGAAGAGGAACTAAAGAACTTCTTGATGATGATGGTGAAAGAGGAGCCTGAAAAAGTTGGCTTAAAGCTCAGCCATTAAAAAGAATACATTTGAATCAGTTCTAATGAGGTGGATGAAACTGGAGCCTATTATACAGAGTGAAGTAAGCCAGAAAGAAGAACACCAATACAGTATACTAACGCATATATATGGAATTTAGAAAGATGGTAATAATAACCCCTGTGTACGAGACAGCAAAAGAGACACTGATGTATAGAACAGTGTTATGGACTCTGTGGGAGAGGGAGAGGGTGGGAAGATTTGGGAGAATGGCACTGAAACATGTAAAATATCATGTATGAAATGAGTTGCCAGTCCAGGTTCGATGCACGATACTGGATGCTTGGGGCTGGTGCACTGGGACGACCCAGAGGGATGGTATGGGGAGGGAGGAGGGAGGAGGGTTCAGGATGGGGAACACATGTATACCTGTGGCGGATTCATTTTGATATTTGGCAAAACTAATACAGTTATGTAAAGTTTAAAAATAAAATAAAATTTAAAAAAAAAAAAAAAAAAAAGCTCAACATTCAGAAAATGAAGATCATGGCATCTGGTCCCATCACTTCATGGCAAATAGATGGGGAAGCAATGGAAACAGTGACAGACTTTATTTTTTTGGGCTCCAAAATCACTGCAGATGGTGACTGCAGCAATGAAATTAAAAGACGCTTACTCCTTGGAAGGAAAGTTATGACCAACCTAGATAGCATATTAAAAAGCAAAGACATCACTTTGCCAACAAAAGTCCGTCAAGGCTATGGTTTTTCTAGTAGTTATGTACGGATGTGAGAACTGGACTATAAAGACAGCTGAGCGCTGAAGTATTGATGCTTTTGAACTGTAGTGTTGGAAAAGACTCTTGAGAGTCCCTTGGACTGCAAGAAGATCCAAACAGTCCATCCTAAAGGAAATCAGTCCTGAATATTCATTGGAAGGACTGATGCTGAAGCTGAAACTGCAATCCTTTGGCCACCTGAGGCAAAGAACTGACTCTTTGGAAAAGACCCTGATGCTGGGAAAGATTGAAGGCGGGAGGAGAAGGGGATGACAGAGGGTGAGATGGATGGATGGCATCACTGACTCAATGGACATGAGTTTGAGTAAACTCTGGGAGTTGGTGGACAGGGAGGACTGGCGTGCTGCAGTCCCTGGGGTCGCAAAGAGTCAGACACGACTGAATGACTGAACTGATATTATAATGACAGATATGTAATTTTACATTTGTCCCAATCCATAGAATGTATACCAAAAGTGAACTGTAAGTAAGCTATGGACTTTAGGTTACTATGATGTGTCAGTGTATCAACAGGTTCATCAGTTGTAACAAGTGCATCAATCACACTAGTAGGAGATGTTGATTTCGAGTTGGGGGGCAGGGGGACAGGGGGCCCTGTGCATGGTGGGCTGGGAGTACATGGGAAATCTCTGTACCTTCTCAGCTTCCCTATGAACCTAAAGTGCTCTAAAAAAATAAAAAAAAATAAAGTCTTAATTTTAAAAAGTAAATGTAAGAGCACTGAGTACAGTAATTAACAGTAAATATATAAATATAGTAAAGCACAGTAAAGATTATTTATGTGGGATTACCTTTGCAAAACACATATATTCAGAGGAAGTCTTTATTATCCCCCACTCCACGTGCCTCAAGACAAATACCACCACTCTCCTTTCCTAATTTTCCTTCTCATGCCTTCTTTGTCCTATTTTTCTTTTTACTTTCTTCTTACCGCAATAGTGTTTCTTTCTCCTCCATTCCATAAACTGCCACTAAAGTAGTTTTGGGTCATTTGATTATTAGAATATGAGCTAATAAAAAAGCAAGCAGATCTGTCTTACTTGTCACATTTAATATTGGAAAAACATCTTAAAAAATCTTCTTTGGTCTATTTATAGAGAGGGAGGAAGCGGGGAAGGAGGGAAACGAGGAAAAGGAGAAAGAAAGGAAGAAGAAGGAGGGAGGGAAGAAGGGAAAGAAGGTAGGAAGAGTGGAAGGAAAGATGGGAGGGAGGGAGGGAGGAAGCAATGAAAGAAGTGGTCTTTGAGACCTTCTTTGCAATGTTTCCTGGTTCAGTTATGATGTATCCTCTAATCCCATCACTTTGGAATATATTAATATTTGCCTATTTTGACACTTTCCCTGGCCGAACACTCCCACCAGCTTCATTATACTGAATCTAGCAGTCATTAGGGTCTCCTGTTAGAACTTACTACAATATCTACAGTTGCCACATCTCTAATTTAAGAGGACACACACCTGCTTTAATTACAGAGCCCTTGAGAGATAACAAGATATAAGTAACATGACCAGATGAGAGTCAATTGCTGAAATTGTTTCCTGATAAAATGTATTTAGCTCCAGAGGCTAAAGCTCACTAACTCATTCCTATACAGCATCAAGATGTCAACAGGCACATGGCTACTGGGAATAATTGAAATGCCTCTCTTCATTGAAAAACTGCCCATACAGTAAACAAAGCCCACAAGACATGGCAGTAGATGTGCAGAGTCATTTCTGGCTTCCTCTGTCATCGGCAGAGAATGTGAACACGGGAAAACTGCAGCGGCTTCTGCCAGAGTAGATAGTATCCCACATTTCTGTCTCCTCTCAGCGAACACCATCTTGTGGACCTAACAACCACTCTTGGGGTTTAGCCCTCAGTTTTTTGCTATGTCTTTGTTAATTTATGTTTTATATAACCTTGAAAAGACTAACAAAAATGTGTTTCATTGGTTTTCAATCTGCAGCCTTTTATTAATGGGTGAAAGGTTGAGTGACATTACACATGGACCATGAACTATAGCAGAGCATTCAAGGCCTTTCTCACTCTACACCATCTCATCTCTAGAAGACTCTTGTCATTTAGCAGGTCTGATTGTCACCAGCCTATCTCACTGAAAGAGTCAGGCTAGGACTCAGCGTTTGAGCCAAAAGACTTTATTTCACGCTCACACAAAGTCTGCTGCAGTTTCTAACACCTTTCCAAAGCAGCGACCAGCACAAAGTGACTGAGAGATACAAGTTGCTTCCATCTGGGGTTTCTCCATCCTAACCAGGGGCCTCCAGAATTACTCTAACTGGGGGAAAGAGAACTGGAGGGTCACACACTGAGTCCCAAATGCATTGCTTATAACAGCGGACCCAACCTTTGGGCGCCAGGGACCGGTTTCGTAGAAGACGATCTTTCCATAGATGGCGGGGGGGATGGTTTCGGGATGACTCAAGCACATGACATCTATTGTGTGCTTTATTTCTATTATTATTACATCAGCTCCACCTCAGATTATCAGGCATTAGATCTCGAAGTTTGGGAACCCCTGGACCAAAAGAATAGCATGTTGGTTCATAGCCCACAGGCCAGAATTAGTAATGCTGCATTGCTAGTTGGGAAAGGCCTGGGATATAAAGAGGAGCTCTCAGATACTCAGGAAACAGTAAATGTCTTTGCTACACTTATTAATACATTCTTTACACCCACAGCAAAGTAATATTCCTCAAAAACTATTTTTATCCTATTCTTTCCTCTATAAAAAGCTTAGGAAGATTTTCACAGCACCTGGCATTTTTATATGACTTAACATTTAGTCATTTTTTCCCAATGTGTTTAAGTCTTCAAGAGGCCATAATTAAAATGATATTTTTGAAAGAGGTAATAGTGTGGTCATGATTAAGATTCTGCAGTTTTGGCATAAGGTCAAAGTTCTGGAAAGAAAAAGATCATAAGATCAAGGAGAGCAGAGCCTCCGTCTGTCTTCTCAGTCACTGACTTTTCATCATTATCACCTATTACAGTATCAGGAAATATTTTTAAAGTCTAATTGTACTGTGTAAGTTCCCCTGCAGCTAGTTCTAGCTCCTAAAGCAAACCCAACCTCCTTTCCACCAGCAGTGACCTTCTTAGGTGTCCCCTTCTGCTTCTCTCTGACACTGACTCCCACATACACAATCGTAAGTATAACAATGATGAACACAACTTGGATTTACAACTTACAAGGCACTTCCACAAATACTATTTGTGAGCCATTAACTCTTCTATAAGATAAGCTCAGTAGGTATAATTATTCTACTTTACAGATGAAGAAGCAGAATGTCAGAAACATTAAATATTTTATACTTCTTCTGACTTTCAGTCCAGGGTTCTTTTCACCATCCCCATATTCATAAGAACGTGGGCCGACATGCTGTTTACTCTATGCTGTTCATAGCTTTGCTCTAGTCTGCTCCCCTCCACCCTGCCTGCCATGTTTCCTTTTTCCTTTCTCCAAGACCTGGTTCACATGCTCTTTCTTCCAGAATATCCCTTTGACTACACCAGAACATTCCCCCACCAATTCTGTTTGTATGTATGATCTATAGCAGGATCGTCCTCTGCGTGTGCTCCAAGTCTTCTCCCTAATCAGACTGGAAACTTTTATGGGGGAAAAACTGTATCTTCCAACCATTTTCTTTGACCCTAAGTATCTAGCAGTGTTCTTAGTGCATGGTTGCTGACCATTATATTTTGAAGCAAGAAGAAAACATCTGAGTATCACCCATGCTTCCTGTATAACCCAAACTCTAAAAGGTACATGGAGCTGACTTTGTTTATAGACTCTAATATCAATATCGTACTGCTATAATAGAATTTAAAGGCATCCTTATTTTAGATAGATCTTAAAAATGTTGTTTATGAATTCAAAGATTCTTATGAAGAATTAAATACCTATTTTTACTCCAAGGAATATTCCATAAAGATAGAATAAATGGGACAAGAATGATTAGCAAATCTTTTAATAACTAACTGAAAATACAAAAAGCAAACTGCGAGATTCAATGATTGTCAATTCAGTCCAGCATACTCTTTCTCACAATAAGACTTGCAGAGGGAAGGATGAGAGATAATTTTATAGAAGGGAGTAGTGATCCCAAATGGTATCAGCTTCAAATCAGTGAATATAATTAAATTTATTTTGAAGCTATTTTTCTTTACTTTAGGTACTGGGTTTTATATAATAACTACCTATTATACAAAGCAGCACTTATATTTATTTGTATAAAGCCTGCCTATAGCCCAAGCATCCTGAAAATTGTTAAAGAAGTTTATCTCCCCTGTACTTTAGGCAATCCAGATCCTAACAAGCCTTGTCCTCCAGATTCCAAATTAGTCCTCTTTTGTCTTAGACAGTGAGATTACAAAAATTCTTTAGTATTGCTAAAGTGAGTAGGGTTTCTTTTTCCAAAGTACATGGGCTAAATATTTTTTAAATTAATTGTCTTGTATAAGAACAGGCTTGCTCAATTACAATTACAGTTGCAACAGTGAGACACAGACCCAAAACTTATTCCTCTAAGTCGCCAGTGGATTCGGTGGGTGGTGAGGAAAACACATGACATTCTAGTTAAACAGGGTAGTTGTAATTCTCCATGCTTATCACCAACATCTTCAAATCACACACTTCCGCAGTTCAGCATTCTCTTGGCTTATACTCATAATTCTTTTTAACTTTAACAGAATGGGCCAGCTAGTGAGTGGGGAATGAGATAAAGATGTGGGTAAGGTTTCTAACGGGTTGAGTCAGATACGTATTTAGATATGCAGAAAGAGAATTTCACATTAGGATCAAGAAAAGGGTAACATTCTGGCTTATTTCCTCCCCTGCAAAGAAAACTTGAAATGTTAAGACAAAGTAGGCCACAGTGAAGTTTAAAGTGTAGATGTTTCCAAATTATTCAGGGCATTTATGCTAATTGTACTGACAAAGAGTCTATGATTATTTTGGTTCCCTCGCTAAGAATATTAAAAGATCTGGGCTGACATAAAGAGGTATGTAAAAGTGAAGTTTTATTACAGATGTCAAATTTGTTAAAGGGTGATTCATGATAGATTACTTTATTGAAGCATGTAGTAAGTTTAATTACAAATCTTTTCAAATCTCCCCCCACCACCCCACTTAACTCAATAAAGAAAAGGAAGAAGGTATGATTTATTTTCAAAGGGTAGGCAAAAATTATTCATGGAAACAATATGACAAAAACTAATAATCCCGAGAAGTTTAAAATTTTTAAAAAGAAAAGGAAAGAAAGAACCAGCAAAATATGGCTGGAACTGATGGTGTATGATTACACCAAGCACTTTTTTTGTTGAAGCAGGAAAAAGATTTATGTTCCACTGGAAAAGAATGTGTGTAGTGTGAATGATACTGAAAGGTAACTGAACAGAGGCTGATGTGGAAGATAAGGGTACAAACGCTCACAGAGTTAATATGTTGGGTCACAGACATATAGAAGGAAGAATGTTAAAGCCTCTGCATGGGTCCTGGAATGATTACAGATGATTTTTCATAAGTGTACACTTTACTTTTCTACTCTACATATCTGTTTAGCTTTTAAAAAATTAAAACACATACTTCCAAATTTATGTACAAATATCCTTGCATTATAAGATTTACTTTTAAAGAAATATGTTGGGTGAGGGGAGATCTACATCATTAGGGTCCATTAGAATAAGTACCTGGATTCCAAGTGAGAAAGAAGGAATGTTCTCTTATTTGCACCCAAGGCAGAGGCCCTCCAGTTTGATTCCAAATGAATTTGGTGAAGTTTTTCAGTTATATTTGATGATGAAGCAGTTGGACTGGAGATGGATAGAATGTAATAATAGACAATGCCCACTGCAATGGAAACCATATCATTCATCCTAATTTTCCAAACAAGATGTACTTTTTCCATCTCTTGGATATCAATGTTTCTATTTCTCAAGTTGCATTAGACTATTTACTGTGCACTCATTTTTTTTTTCATCTCAACTTTTTCCCCATTTAGGGGTGGACTACAGTCCATGGGATCACAAAGAGCTGGACATAGCCGAGCACGCACACACACATTTCCATATGCAGTGTCTTACAAAAGTAAATTAAGCAATTGTTGAGTTGTCCCCATCTTCTTGTGCTGGTTTATAGCATAGATAAATGAGCTGACAATTAAAAGAAGTATGTACTGGCTGCCTACCGTGTGCCCAGCTCTGTGGGAAATGCCAGACAAAAAAGTCTCTTATTCCTTAACCCGAACACCAGTTGGACAATCAAGACAAGGAAGAAGGACTAAACAAGATTTGATTATGGATGTCAACTCAGATGTCACATATAATGAAGGATTATTTGTGGAGCACAGGAAAGTAAGTGCAAAAGCAATTTGAGGAAAAATAATACATATGGGTTAAATTCATCAGAGAAGACTTCAAGGAAGAGATACAGTAACATTTAGGCTTTGTAATATGATACAGGTATAGATGGACAGAAACTAAATGGTGAAGGAAGTTACCACTTATTGAGAACCAATTATGGGTTCTACTAAATCAGTGCAATTATACTCATTTCATAATTGAGAAAAATGGGATGGAAGAGATTTAGAGAGATTTAGTAAAAAGTTTCCCAGGAACAAACCTCTATTAAGTGCTACAGCTTGGATTCAAATCCAGGTCTGTGTAACCCAATGGTTGAATACCCTTCACTACATGGGAAAGGAATATTAAGAGGAATAAGAAATATAGGTGGTAGAGATGATCTGGCTGGCTGGCAAAGCATCCTGGATGCCACTTATACCAACTCCTTTGTTTTACAGAGCCTGTGGTCCAAGGAGAGTATAAAAATTGGTCAGATCAGCAGAATCGTGCAAATAGGGCAAAGGAAGCTCCTCAAGCTTTGGAGATGGCCAGAGGGTATTTTAAGATGATTTGTATGCCCCAGGCCAAGCATTTCTCTGTGGTACAGGGCTCTTCGAATACAATCCACACATAATCTTCTTCTCCCAGAGGAGCTCTGAACATTTGGTGTCTCTCTGGGTTTAAGGAGCCACCAGAATTTCTGACCAAGAAAGAAGAAGCCAAATGAAGATGGGCTGCAAACACAGGTGCCTCAGTAGTCCTGAATTAGGTAGTGCACCCTCGGCCTTATCAATTCAGAGACCAGAATGAGTTGGCTTCTGGAAGCCCAGCATCTAGAAATTAACCAATTTTTTTTCTTTTTTTTTGGAGTATTGGCTCCATGCCCAGCACTATTTATGAATGCATGTGTGCTAAGTTGCTTCAGTCGTGTCCAACTATTTTTGACCCTAGGGACCATAGCCTGCAAGGCTCCTCTATCTAAGGGATTGTCCTGGCAATAATACTGGAGTGGGTCACCATGCCCTCCTCCAGGAGATCCTCACAACCCAGGGATCAAAACCATGTCTCTTATGTCTCCTGCATTGGCAAGTGGGTTCTTTACCACCAGCGCCACCTGAAAAGCCCCAGCACTGTGCATATAAATCTACAAACCCACAATGGTGGACATCATTTAAGAAACTCTGGCTTAAGTAACACAACGAAGGGGCTAATTTCATGGGCTCTGGAGGCAGTCCCTGTGTTTCATATCTCATCCTCTCACTTACCAGCTATGTGACCTTGGGCAATGCCCTTCGTTGGCCTTCAGTTTCTTGATTTGTAAAATGAGGGAAATAATACTACCTAAATAACTGGGCTATTGTGAGGATTAATTTAGATTATCCAAGTAAAGCTTTTAGAAAATACCCAGAAGCTAGAAGATACCTAATAAACATCAAGAATGAGGAAGAGAGGAGAAACCAGGGCCTCTGCTGCTGTTTGTTGGCCCTACTACTATAACTGATCCATTTCCATTTCTTCTTTGATTACTTGTATACTCACAACAGGGTTTCCCAGGTGATGCTAGTAGCCAAGAACCCACCTGCCAATGCAGGAGACATAAGAGAAGTGGGTTCAATCCCTGGGTCAAGAGGAGCCCCTGGAGGAGGGCATGGCAATGCACGTCAGTATTCTTGCCTGGAGAATCCCATGGACAGAGGAGCCTGGCAGGCTATAGTTCATAGGGTCAGATGTGACTGAAGCAACTTAGAATGCATACACATACCCACAATCAACTTTGTACATGCAAAAATACCTATTCATAACTGTTTTTGCTGGATGTGATTTATCAGTATAGTTGATAGCATTTTATAGAAATATGTTCTAGGTGAGAACATATTAAACTGAAATTCTTCTGGTTCCTTTAATGAACTTTATGCTATAGGAAACACTAGATCATTCAGAACAGGCTGTAGTAACGACCCCTGAGAGTTCAGTGACTTAACACTCCATCTCCCCTATCCTGTATACACCATTTCTGATTGGGCTCATTCTCTACTGGGTGACCTAGACGTGGGCCTAGGTCAATCTTGCAATCTTATCTTGCAATCTTCCATCTACTGTCCTTCACATCTAATACACCACTGGAGACAGTGAGGGAGGGATGGAAGAAAAGCAGAAGAAAGGACGGAAAAACGCAGAAAGAGATAGAGAAAGAATGTGGACAGTCCACCCACCTTTAACTGCTTTACTCAACCTACTTATGGGTAGGGCTTCCCTGGTAGGTCAGTGGTAAAGAATCCACCTGCCAATGCAGGAAACACAAGTTTGATCCCTGGATTAGGAAGATCCCCTGGAGAAGGAAATGGCAACCCATTCCAGTATTCCTACCCAAGAAATCCCATGGACAGAAGAGGCTGTTGGGCTACAGGCTATGGTGTTGCAAAGAGTCAGACACAACTTAATGACTAAACAACAACAAAAGACATATGGGTAAGAATGAGTCACATCAACCTACCTAAATAGGCAGAGACTGGGAAATGAAGAGGATGTGAATAGTTGATCATTAACATCTCCTTTGGAGAAGGCAATGGCACCCCACACTCTAGTACTCTTGCCTGGAAAATCCCATGGACAGAGGAGCCTGGAAGGCTGCAGTCCATGGAGTCGCTGAGGGTCGGACACGACTGAGCGACTTCACTTTCACTTTTCACTTCCATGCATTGGAGAAGGAAATGGCAACCCATTCCAGTGTTCTTGCCTGGAGAATCCCAGGGACAGGGGAGCCTGGTGGGCTACCGTCTATGGGGTCACACAGAGTCGGACACGACTGAAGCGACTTAGCAGCAGCAGCAACATCCCCTTAAGGTGTAATCAGTTCAGTTCAGTCGCTCAGTCATGTACAACTCTTTGCGATCCCCATGGACTGCAGCACGCCAGGTTTCCCCGTCCATCACCAATTCCCAGAACCTACTCAAACTCATGTCCATTGGGTCAGTGATGCCATCCAACTATCTCATCCTCTGTCATCCCCTTCTCCTGCCTTCAATCTTTCCCAGCATCAGGGTCTTTTCCAATGAGTCAGTTCTTCACATCAGGTGGCCAAGGTATTGAAGTTTCAGCTTCAGCATCAGTCTTTCCAATGAATATTCAGGACTGATTTCCTTTAGGATGGACTGGTTGGATCTCCTTGCAGTCCAAGGGACTCTCAAGAGTCTTCTCCAACACCACAGTTCAAAAGCATCAATTCTTCAGCATTCAGCTTTCTTTATAGTCCAACTCTTGCATCCATACATGACTACTGGAAAAAAACATAGCTTTGCCTAGACGGACCTTTGCTGGTCAAGTAATGTCTCTGCTTTTTAATATGCTGTCTAGGTTGGTCATAGCTTTTCTTCCAAGGAGCAAGCATCTGTGTAATATCCCAGCCTAATCGCTAGGTTTGTAGTTTAAAATTTGTGAACTGTAACAGGTGAGGAGACTCAAGGTCCACTGAGACCTCAGTGTTTGGCTGTACTTATGGCAAATGTATATTCCTCAAGCAAAGGGTACAGAATTGAAACATTTTCATGAGTAGATTCCAGGGTAGAGAAAAGGCCTTCAATACAGACCTTTAGTAAAGGACCTCAATGACTTGATAACAAATGTTATAAGAGAAAAAAAAAAAGAATTTTATAAAGAACCTAATAAAAAGTTGGAAGCATTTTAATCTATAAATGCAAAATATTACTATAAGAGAAGCATACACGGAGACATAATTTTGTAAGACCTGAATTCCTGTCTATCTCAGTTAGAAAAAGACCTTTCCTGTAACATTAGCTGCATTAACAGCATATCTCTAGCAGAAATTTGAATGTTAGAGCAGAGTTTATTCTCACTTATACCCTCAGGTCATAACCTATTGCTCAACCACTTCTACTCAACAATCTAAGAAAGTGTTTCTTTAAACTGTAACTTTGGAATCAAGGAAATCATTGAAAAATAATTTTAACTTTATTTGCCAAAGACTTCTTTTTTTCCCAAAGATTCTAACAGGTAAATAAGCTGTATTAAAACAATTAATTTTAAATGTTTTTTAAATCAAATATATGTTTGTATGCATACTTATGTATGAGTAAAAGCACTTTTAATAGCCCACAAACTAATGAGACATGAGGCCAAAATAAAGAATCAATTGTGTCCATGAAACTTCATTCAATGTTTTAGAAAAACAGATAAGCCAAGCTACCTCTACACTACCCCAAGAACCGACACACACATACATGTGCGTGATATTAGCTTTCAGGAAAGCCACCATGAAAAATATATATATATATGAAAAAAAACCCTGAAGGATTCTGCTTTCAGATTTCTTGAGAAGCATCTGTAATTTTTATTCTACTTTAAAGAAATTACAATTGAAGATCATAAAGGCTAGCATATTAGCATACTTTATGCAAAAAAAGACTGCAATTGCAATTATTGGGCTCATATTCAAAGTTCTAAGTTAAAATGCTTCCTATATATAGATATTATTTTTATGACTCTTTTATCAGCTTTATCAGTAAATTGGACAACTACCAGTACCAGCTGAGTAAGATGAGAAGACATTCATTGTCCATATATGTATACATATTTCTGTTTTCAATGTAGAACATGAGGAGCAAATCAGGAGCATCACCTTCTGATTTTATTGGGAAAAAAGCTATAGACTTGTTTAAGTCAGCATAGGCAGCCTTGTCACAGGTAGTTAAGCTCTTGGAAATACTGTAAAAAGCTCAAGAACCGTCATTACTACCTTTGAGGCCCTGTAGACATCTGTAGTTTGGTACTAGGGAAATTTCCAACTTAGCTCAACTGATTTACTACTTTAGCGTAGCAAAACCCTAGGGTAAACATTATAAAGTTTTATCAAGCAATAAACAAAGATATGTTTGCATATAAACATTACATATAATACATACACATATATTATATGTACACAGACATATACCATATACATGTATATGTATGTATAGCTTTCCCAGCTATATTTCTTTTTCAATCATCTCTTTTTTAAGAGTTTAGTAAAATCTTCTATCCACAGCTGAATAGAGAAGCAAAACCTCAATACTGGGTGAGCTCCGCTTCCTCCCAGGTTTTCATATACTTCTCAGGACTATACTTCCTGGTAAGGCACTGGGCCTTAAAATTAATATTTGACAGCTTCTAGCCTAAAATAGAAGAGAGTTCCCTGGAGAGGTATTTGTTTCATGTTCTTTCTGTATGTTTGTTTTCCAAATACAAGCTTATGGTCTTTACCCATTTGAAATGAATTGACTATCCAAGAATGGGTTCTGATCTCAAACACTTTTTTAAAATTCTAGGTAATTTTATGCTGTCAGACTCAAAAGATTGGCACTAGAACACACAGAAATCAGGTCAGGACACAGAACCTTGATAAACTCAAGCAACAGTTATAGACAGATAAACATACTTCTAATACAACATGAACAGTCAACAATACAGGTAAGTATATAATGTTACAGGTAGGAATGCAAGTTTGGGAAATCCACAGAAACAGTAATATTAGTTTTGTGGAAAATAGGCATTTCCTAAGATGAAATGAGGAAGAGAAAAGCTGAGAGTGAAAAAGAGGAGGGTGTGGATTTTAAGCAGAAGGAATAACATGAAAGAAGAGAAAGTCACCTGCAGAGTATGGCCTCCCAGCCAGCTCCAGCTTCCTCATCCCTCATCTGGGTCTTCATGACGTGCTCTCAATCTCAGGTCTCACTGGTCCTTCCCTTTCTGCCTAGCTCTGCAGCCCCAAGGAGCCCTTCACTCCCCATTGTCCATCCACAGAACCCTGAGAAGGCCTATGCATGCTGCCCCCAGAGATTTAGGATAAATGTATACTCTGAGGACAGAATATCCTTAGGGGGAAAAAACTGTCAACAAAAATAAAAGATTCCATCTTCCTGGATGTTTTCCTGGTTCCTTAAAAGAAACAAAATCAAAAATTTACCCTTATGCCACAGCTGCAGGACAAGTAACAAAATCAACTGTATTTAATATGCAAAAGCTTGGCTTGCATTAAAACTGCTATAATCCCAGGGACAAAGAACTTCCCAGGAAATTGTAATTAGTGAATACATTCATTCCACACACACACAAATTATTGAACATCTACTATGTCCATTAACTATTTCTTGTCTGTTATATGGATTAAGTAGTCATATAAATTTTAGATTAATTATTGGAGTAGGTGCACAAAGTAGATTGTTTTCCCATAGTAATTTGAATATATATATATTTTTTTCCAATAGAGCATGTTGAAGTGCTAATTATCCATGGAACACACACACTGGAAAATTCTGATCAAGTCTGGATTTCTATCATTAATCGAATATTTCAGCCTCCACTTGAATATCCCCAAGGGTAGTTTGTATCATCAGAGGCAACTTATTTCATGGCCAGAAACCACTGATCATCACTATTGAAAAGCCACTGTTATGGGTAGTGTTGGCTGAGATAATAATAGTAGTTATTATTATTACTACTATCCTGACCCCAAATTTGCCACCTTGAATCATTCTTTCCTTTGTCCTAGGTTTGCCTCCTAACCTTGATGAGTTAGTAAAAAAGCAAGATCTGGTATTATGGAAATGATGCCTAAACTAAACAGACTAACACAGTGAAGAACCCAGATATTTTACATTAGAGCTGAAGCTGGAAAACCGACGCATTGTTTCTCTTTACATTATAACATTCAAAACTGACTTCTTAGATACATTTACTTAGCAGTACTGGATCCAAGTGTGGTAGCACTCTGTGCAAGGGAGATAGACCTTGCTGCCTGAGAGCTCAGGAACTATTTCCCATAAGCTGAGGATGAGTGGTCTCTTTCTAGCCATAAAGACTGATCTCTAAGAACCTACGAGACACCTTCAGATTTTGTTTCCTGAGAAGAAATTCACATTTGGTCTTAAAAACAGCCTTTTCCAACAAATATATCAACATCATTAGAACAAAGCACAAACTTTCTTTGGTGGCTGGAACTGAGCCCCAGACACGAAGCTTGTACTAACAGCCTGAGAAATGCAGCTTGCGGCTTCCAGTCATTGCTGGTCAAACAGAATTTAATGTGAGCTTGACGAGCACCCTGAGGGAAGAAAAAGGCACCTTCGTTTTACAGCCTTCATCAGCATTTGTTTCTGAATCACTCCAGTTTTCCTCTTTTAATAATCAAATAATTCTCTAGCCTTTCATGATTTTTTCCATTTATATCTTTTTGTATATTTAATTAACACTGTGATTTTTGATCTACATATGGTGTGTAATAGTTGATTCTGTCCTACCCTTACGAAACACGTTAAGCTTAATAAATATATTTATGAGAATTACTTTGTATAGTCCTTATGCAATCAGCCATGCTGGGTATGATGGCCCAAGACGATGAAAACCCATTGACTTTTTGTAGCAAATTAGTCTACCACCTAATCGGTGAACCCTGCTAAGCTTTTGAATTATGACGAGAACCGGCGGCTCAGTTAGAACACTCAAATGAATTATATCAATTCATAAACTTGTTCATGTCCAGATTTCATTAGCCACACATTAACAGCATTTTATGTTTATTACTGCTCTGACATAATCTATAAATAACTGAAATGCTAATCATAGTGTTCTGCCGGGCATCATCATTTAATCATAAAGAGATACATTATTATAAACTATAATAGATAATAACAAGTCTGGGTCAATGGCCGCATATTAAAAGATCACAATTATATCCTATAAGGGTATGTACCTCATACATTTGGTGACACACAGGTCCATATCTAATCACTTGCAAATGTTTCCCCTCTGACATACTTATAGTACAAGGTGACACAATTAAGAAAATATGCTTGTAAAACACTACAATCCTTGAGCATCAAAGTAAACAGAGAACAATTAATAGTGGGAGAAAATATCTTGCCAATGCCAATTCAATTAACTCTTTATTGGTAGGCTTGTTTTTCAGCAGAAAGGAAACTCGTGTTCTTAACATATGGGAGAACCAAAAGAAAAAAAAAATGTGCCGATTATCAAAACATAACTAGAAAAGCTCTTAAATAAAAGCTAAATTCAGTTATAATTGAGTTAAAATTGTAAAACAAAGCCTAACTACTGATTAGATCTTCTCCAAGTCCTATTAATGGTTTATTGCAAACCGTAACATAGTAATCTTAAATTACATTATAAAATAATTTCATATAGGAATACTCACACTTCCTCGAAAGAAGTAATAACTTTCAGACTCAACAAAGCTACCAAATTCAAATGACCCCGCTGTTATTGTTCATGCCAGGATGTTGTCATCGCTGTTGTGTTTTCACTAGTTGATGACAGAGCACTGATCAAGTTTGGATATTGATTTAACAAGATGATGGGGTCATTACCTTTGTAGCTTATGCTGTGCTTGTGTTTTTGCTTCAGAAAAATATCCTGATGAAATACTAGCTGCTTACACAAATAATTCCTAAAACAGATTTTCAGGGGACAGAGATCTGAATGAGAAACAAGGCTTGACCTAGAGTCCAAGAATTAATGACAGATTATTAAACCGAAGTATTTTATGTAGAGAATTAGCCAGTAATTTAAAGCCTTAGTTGAGCAGGATGCAGAGATAGAGTCTGTCATTGCAAGCACTTGCACCTCAGAGCTCAGGGTGAATAGAGGGAGATAAAGAAAGGAATGTAAAACACTATGGAAACCAACCTCTGGAGACTTAATATTCTGATCAGCTCACCTCCGAACATCTGGCTCTTAAATGTTCAAGCACAAAAACAAGAGAGCTAATGAAAGCAGCACATATTATCTCTCCCATCAATGTACCTCACAAACACCTGCTAAAATTAAAACAAATTGAATCTTGATTGCTGATTAAGTACCCCTTCTTTAGCTAGATATTCTGTCATTATTTGCCCTGGCGCACAATGCGTAAACTGATGAATGGAGAGTGGTGGGCTGCAGCAGCAAAGGTGGATACGAGGCGACTCAAAGTAGATGAATATAAATAGTAGCAGACTAACTTTGTGCACTCTCACCCAGCAAAAAAAGTGAATTTTCACCACCCCCCCCACCCAACACCTCACCCAAGAATGAAAATGCTAAAACTGCATTGAAAAAGAAAGGTAAGTCTGTGCTTTATAATATACCGCCTCCCTCCAGCAAATTTCCTTGTCAGGCAGGTCTTGCTGCATTTAATTTACTCACTACAGCCTGGTGACTGAGCTTAAAAAGTACTCTTGACCTGTATTACTAACTGCTTTTATTCAGTTTCTTAGCTGCTGCAACTGCTTTTTTTTTTTTATTTGCTTTTTATGTATTTATTTTTTGCATTTGCAAACCTTCCCAGACACAGGCTGGTAATACCAAAAACAGAACCTTCCAGGACACATTTGGTTTGTCCATATCTGAAACAAATACTTGGACTGTGGTTCCAAAAAAAAAAAAAAAAAAGTTACACAATTTACTGCCAATAAACCAAGAGACTATTCAGCGTGCACATTTCAGTTAGAATAAAAATACCCATTCGAGTTTTCATCACACATATATAAATACCTTCCTATGTGAACACTGATGACAGATGTGTGGCTAATCTACCATGTTAACTTCATTTGAGAAATTGTGGTTTTGTTCAAACTTTATTAGCTAAACTCAAATTGATCCTGCTAAGTTTTAACTCCATATTTTACCTGGTTCAAGTATATTTCCAGAATTCATACAACTCAACAGCTCTCCTGTATCTGCAACACATTCACATATATTTTCTGTTAAAATAATCAACTTGCATTTGTTTCAATGTCTTTTAATTAAAACAAACAAACAACAACAAAAAGGAATGGCGTGAGAGAAAAATAGCAGTGTGTAAATCCTTTTTAACACTATAATCTACACAACCTGGTTTCAGTCATTTATTTATTTTTTTTGACTAACACGCTAAGGTCACAACACCACATATGTCTGGCATATGCATTTCATCACTGATGATTATACTCTATACAAAAAGTAGCTGCACAGTTATAGGTTATGCCAAAGGGCTATGTTCATCCAAGATCTTATATACAGCATTAAAACAAAGGCAAAAAATGTCCATGGATCACTTATTGTTCCTTGACTTTTTTCTTATTGCATTCTAAATTATTTAAATATACTATTAGGCATCATATTGGAAAAAACAGATGTTTTCTAATTATGAACTGATTTTACAGTGTGATGGTGTCACATATTTAAATTACAAATACACATTTTTAGCATTCCAGCTGTGCTTTACAAGAGTTTAATTTGCTTCTTCTGATATGTCACATTGCACCTGCCTTTTTAAAACTCCTATAAATGTAAAACATTACTCAAACACAATTATTAAGGCATGTTGAAGAATTCTAAAGATCCTGAACAGCTTTCTTTCTATACAAGATGAATTTTATATAAAGTTTCAATAATGAATCTACCAAATGAGTATTTGGAGTAACATTTACAAATATTTTTAAAGAATATAAATTTAGACTGATGATTTGTACATGGATATATGGTGGTATATAGAATTTGATTTTATTTGTATAGTACCTTTCCTATTAACTATATTTTCAAGCACAATCATACAAACTTAAGTTTAAAATATCTGCTGTGCATTAATAACATAAAAATAAAAATACAGCATCTATCAAAAACTTAAAGAAGACTTTTATTGGACAGGAAGTACAAAGGTACTTTGACAGGGTTTGATCTTCAGATAAATTATCATTCCTTCTCTTTTTAAGGACAACTCTAAAACACAATCAGATTGATCATCACTTCAGAAAAAGAATTCTAAAAATTGAAAGGTTAAATTAATTAAAATTTTCTATAAAATCAATGACCAATGAATCAAGAGTGATGGACTCATTTTTCCTGGGCTGTGAGAGAATGTTTTCTAGGTGAACTTGAGTTTGGCGTGAAACATTTGATCCACATGAAGTTTAGTGACTTCCCAGTGTTTAAACTGTCATGCCATGAATGGAGAAGGCAATGGCACCCCACTCCAGTACTCTTGCCTGGAAAATCCCATGGACGGAGGAGCCTGGTAGGCTGCAGTACATGGGGTCACGAAGAGTTGGACATGACTGAGGGACTTCCCTTTCACTTTTTACTTTCATGCATTGGAGAAGGAAATGGCAACCCACTCCAGTGTTCTTGCCTGGAGAATCCCAGGGACGGGGGAGCCTAGTGGGCTGCCGTCTGTGGGGTCACAGAGAGTCGGACACGACTCAAGTGACTTAGCAGTAGCAGCAGCAGCCATGAATGTTAAAAAATAATCCACATAAATATGTGAAAAAGATATATCCATAGGCAAAAGAAGAAACAACTATATAGGTCTTAATATGCCAAAGCCTTTGACTGTGTGGATCACAATAAACTGTGGAAAATTCTGAAAGAGATGGGCATACTAGACCACCTGACCTGCCTTTTGAGACACCTATATGCAGGTCAGGAAGCAACAGTTAGAACTGGACATGGAACAACAGACTGGTTCCAAATAGGAAAAGGAGTATGTCAAAGCTATATATTGTTACCCTGCTTGTTTAACTTATATGCAGAGTACATCATGAGAAACGCTGGGCTGGAAGAAGCACAAGCTGGAAGCAAGATTGCCGGGAGAAATATCAATGACCTCAGATATGCAGATGACACCACCCTTATGGCAGAAAGTGAAGAAGAACTAAAGAGCCTCTTGATGAAAGTGAAAGAGGAGAGTGAAAAAGTTGGCTTAAAGCTCAACATTCAGAAAATGAAGATCATGGCATCCGGTCCCATCACTTCATGGCAGATAGATGGGGAAACAGTGGAAACAGTGTCAGACTTTATTTTTCTGGGCTCCAAAATCACTACAGATGGTGACTGCAGCCATGAAATTAAAAGACGCTTACTCCTTGGAAGGAAAGTTATGACCAACCTAGACAGCATATTAAAAAGCAGACACATTACTTTGCCAACAAAAGTCCGTCTAGTCAAGGCTATGGTTTTTCCAGTGGTCATGGTATGGATGTGGGAGTTAGACTGTGAAGAAAGCTGAGCACCCAAGAATTGATGCTTTTGAACTATGGTGTTGGAGAAGACTCTTGAGAGTTCCTTGACTGCAAGGAGATCCAACTAGTCCAACCTAAAGGAGATCAGTCCTGGGTGTTCATTGGAAGGACTGATGTTGAAGCTGAAACTCCAATACTCTGGCCACCTCATGTGAAGAGTTGACTCATTGGAAAAGACCCTGATGCTGGGAAAGATTGAGGGCAGGAGGAGAAGTGGACAACAGAGGATGAGATAGTTGGATGGCATCATCCACTCGATGGACATGGGTTTGGGTGGACTCTGGGTGTTGGTGATGGATAGGGAGGCCTGGCGGGCTGTGGTTCATGAGGTCGCAAAGAGTTGGACATGACTGAGCAACTGAACTGAACTGAAAAAGAAAAATATGGAGATGGACTATATGTTTTATTTCTGAGAACCACAGAAATATTTTAAACTTTAAATAATAAATTTAGAAGTCCATCTATATATAATCTCTATATAAAGTCACATAAAGGAATATTTATTTTATACTTATACAAGATATACTGTTTCCTAGTATACTCCCTGTGCTGTGCTGTGCTGAGTTGCTCAGTTGTGTCCAAGTCTTTTCGACCCCATGGACTGTAGCCCATCAGGCTCCTCTGCCCATGGGGACTCCCTGGGCAAGAATTCTGGAGTGGGCTGCCAGGCCCTGCTCCAGGGAGTATAGTCCCTAGAAGTAACAATTATTGTTTTGTAGTTTCATATTAAAAGTGATTCTGAGAGAATGGTTGATGAGGAAATAACCAGATATAACTTATTCATCCAATCTTGTTTCAAAATAAGAAAAAGAAGCTTTTCCTCAACAAAATTTTGAAGAACTGACAAGTCTTAAATTATATCGTGGGGTGTTATTTCCCCCTTTTTCTATTTCCATGATAATGGCTGATAGTAAACCATTTACAACTCTTTCAAATCTTAATATGGCTAAATGACTTATTTCTGTAAAATCTGGTTTCACTTTCCTCATAATAAAACATTCAAGGCAAAGCCAATAAGAGTGTATACACAGTGAAACTGGACCCCCACCCCTACCCTAGCCACCTTAGCTGAGTAGCAAAACATAATGGTGAATTGACTTTTTTTTTAAAGAGAAATCTAAAGATTAAATGAGGACGGTAAAAGTATTACAGTAATAAATTTTACTAGCAAACAAATAAAACCACATTGTAAAACCTTTCCCAAAAAGACGCTTTAACTGCAATGCATAATCATATATAAAAACCTAAAATGGAAATTTTTATCCATTAAAGTGTGAACAAGCTAATTCAGAATAAATGGGAGGGCATTTGAAAAGATAAAGTGTTCAGCCAATTCTCTTATTGAACAAAGACCTTATTTTAATCATAAGGTTATTGACTGCAAAGTGTTTCTGCCAAATACAGAACTTTCAAAATGACTCATCCATAAGTCTTATTTTCATAGGGTTTAATGGTCTGTCACAGCCGTAGACTGCCTCACTTGACCAGATTTCTTTTCCCCAGTCTCCTGGGCCATCTGCCTTGCTCTCTGGGCTCAGCTTTCTGGGTGACTTTTAAGTAGTCCTTCTAGCCCTTAGTGTCCTTCAACCTTAACTCCACCCCTGAGATAGAGGAAGCCACCTATGTGAGCAGGACAGGTGAATTGGGTGGTCGAAGCCCTGGCCCTTTGGCTCTGATTGCCAACTATTAGTTTGTACTGCACAGGATTACATACCCAGTACTCCCCATCCTCAAAACTGAAGAAAGAGCCCAGAGTCAGCAAGCGCAGACAGCCTTGAGTGAATGGCTCAGGGGACCTTACATGTCTGAAGCAAGGTCCTAGAGTGAAACTCCATGAGTCGTCACTCCTGGGGCAAGAGGAGGGTTAGCAGTTATAAGGGGAATTGAAGACAGCTTGCCTTATCAGTTACCATGGAAACTAGCAGATGGAGCATGTCCATCACCACCCCTTTGGTAAGATTCCATGGCAGAGATGTTCTGATTCAGGGCTAGAATAATCACTAGCTGGGGCCAGAGAAAATATGTAGGAAAGTCAGTCATGTGAGCTGGGTGTCACTGAAGCAGGCCCGGAGGAGCAGAGGATGTCCAGAGAGCAAGAGAACTGCCATCTTAGGGGAACTGACCATACACCAACCCTTATTTACATACCACTTCCCAAATCTTCCTCTTGATTCTAGATTTGGCTTCATGTTTCCTACCATTTTAGTGTGGCCATCTCAAGGTTGGAAGACACTAAGATGCCTTCAGATTTCTCCCAATCAGGGAGCCTAAGGACTATGAGGAGGGAGGGAGGCTCAGAGGAGGGGCCCCAATTGTGCTTTGAAAAGGAGCTCTATATTAAAGATGTACAACAGCAGGCAATATTTAATTCTTTCTGAAACTGACAACTAACTCTATGTTTAATCTGCCATAAAATGACAGTGACAGACCTCAATCTAAGTGGCAAAGTCTTCTGCAGTTGCAGAAACAGCTGCTCTATTCTTAACAGGGACAAGAATGTGAATTCAAAAGCTGCATGCATGAATGAGAGATATCTTTAAAAATGACTCCCCTGGGATGCTCAAAACTTGAGAATTTACAGACAGTTTTCCTGAAATGTTATTTTCAACACATAGCTGAGACCTCAATGAACAGATTATTTAATTTATGAAATAAGCAGGTTAATAAATAGAATTGCAAAGATCTTCTGAATATCATCAGCTGACCCAAAATACCAGACCCCCAGCTTCTTAAAGCTCCTTGCCAATTCCCTCATATATTCCTTTTATTCATTACTCGTGTTAAGTCTTCTGGATTCTCTAATATGAACATAATAATTGTATCCACTATTCTCACATGAATGATACTAGAGTAATCACCCTTGGATCCTCAGAGAAGCCTTGGTTCTGATCCTTTAATGACTACTGAAGGTGTACTTTTGGCTCACTGTTTTACCTTCAGTCCTTGGGGGCACTTCTCTTTATGCATCATACTATGTATGTTTCTGTGTTACCGTAGAGGTTTATTCAGGAGTATCTGTTTCACCTTCTCTTCATATCCTTGAAATACAGAGGGGGAATAAAGAGAAATTGCTATAGCTGTGGAAACCAGATATGTTAACAAGTAATCTGAAATACTCCAGGAGAAATTTCATGTCATGCAAAATTGAATGGAGCCCTAACATAAGACAGGGAGTTTAGAGGGTAAAAAAGTTGGGATGTTCCAGTCACCTTCACTGTATACCTATTTCCAGTAATATGGTGGCCTTGCTGACCATAGAACAAGAAAGTGAGTGGAAACTGTTTTATGAAGTCACCAGAGCTAATCCATTTTCACTGTGCCACCCCATTCTCAATCCCTTTCAGTCCCTCCTGTCCGGCATTCTTTCATAGGTTTCAATTTTATTTTAATTCATTTATTTTTTAACTTTTTATTTTATACTGGAGTATGCAGATAACACCACCTTTATGGCAGAAAGTGAAGAGGAACTCAAAAGCCTCTTGATCAAAGTGAAAGAGGAGAGTGAAAAAGTTGGCTTAAAGCTCAACATTCAGAAAACAAAGATCATGGCATCCGGTCCCATCACTTCATGGGAAATAGATGGGGAAACAGTGGAAACAGTGTCAGACTTTATTTTTCTGGGCTCCAAAATCACTGCAGATGGTGACTGCAGCCATGAAATTAAAAGACGCTTACTCCTTGGAAGGAAAGTTATGACCAACCTAGACAGCATATTCAAAAGCAGAGACATTACTTTGCCAACAAAGGTTCATCTAGTCAAGGCTATGGTTTTTCCTGTGGTCATGTATGGATGTGAGAGTTGGACTGTGAAGAAAGCTGAGCGCCGAAGAATTGATGCTTTTGAACTGTGGTGTTGGAGAAGACTCTTGAGAGTCCCTTGGACTGCAAGGAGATCCAACCAGTCCATTCTGAAGGAGATCAGCCCTGGGATTTCTTTGGAGGGAATGATGCTAAAGCTGAAACTCCAGTACTTTGGCCACCTCATGCGAAGAGTTGACTCATTGGAAAAGACCCTGATGCTGGGACGGATTGGGGCAGGAGGAGAAGGGGACGACAGAGGATGAGATGGCTGGATGGCATCACCGACTCAATGGATGTGAGTCTCAGTGAACTCCAGGATTTGGTGATGGACAGGGAGGCCTGGCGTGCTGCAATTCATGGGGTCGCAAAGAGTCGGACACGACTGAGCGACTGATCTGATCTGATCTGATCTGATAGCTGATTAACCATGTTGTGACAGTTTCAGGTGAACAGCAAAAGGTCTCAGCCATACATATACATGTATCCATTCTCCCCTAAACTCCCCTCCCATCCAGGCTCCACATAACATTGACCAGTTTCTGTGTGCTATACAGTACCATAGTGAAGTGAAGTCGCTCAGTCGTGTCCGATTCTTTGCGACCCCATGGACACCAGGCTCCTCTGTCCATGGGATTTTCTAGGCAAGGGTACTGGAGTGGGTTGCCATTTCCTTCTCCATGGAATCTTCCCGACCCAGGGATCAAACCCAGGTCTCCCGCATTGTAGACCGACGGTTTACCATCTGAGCCACCAGGGAAGTCATACAGTACCATAGGCTTCAATTTCAGTAAGACATCACACAAAGAGGTGAAATAGGCAGTGACATATTGAATCTGAGATAAAAGTGTCTCAATCAAAAAGAGCCCTGGCCTGGAAGAGATGCTGTTGGGATAGATTTTATGTATTACTTATGGAACAAGAAGATCTGAAGGATGCTCAAAACTTCTCAGTTTGAGATAACCAACACAGAAGAGAAAACTCGAATGTCACAAGATGCACAAGATGGATGATTGTTTGATATTGAACTGTTAGCTATAAGCTTAAGATCTGAGAAGAATTCTAATAATAAGGCAAACAGTGGCACTCCACGAAGAATTCACTGATCAGCGTGGTTCAGTCACAAAATTTGGTCTGGATGATCACATCTCACTCTTGGATAGGTAAACCAATGCAAAGCAGTTTAGCAGAAGATTCTCCAACATAAAATCAGAGGACAACAGCACACAAAAAGCAGAGGAAAAGCACAATAAAAGGGGCTTTTCCCTTAATTAAAGAAGGGGGAAAAGCACCTCCTTAATGTTCTCGATAAAACTTTAGAAAATCTGTCCTCAAAAGCAAGAGATCAATGATAAAATGATCAGGAAACAGACTGGTTTGAAGAGAGTTAGTTGAGACTCATGTGCAGGTGATAAAGGAGTTGAAGGAATTAACAAAAGACTGAAAGTGATCCAGAATTCTGTTACTATGAATGAATCTTCATTAAAGAGGAAATGTACAAGGCTTCCCTGGTGGATCGGTGATGAAGAATCCACCTGCCAGTGCAGGAGACACTGGTTCTATCCCTGATCCAGAAAGATCCCACATGACGCAGAGCGGCTGTGCCTATGCTCCACACTACTGACTGCTCTGGAGCCCAGAAATCACAACTGCTGAAGCCCGTGCACCCTAGAGCCCATCAAGACTAGCCACTGCAATGAGAAGGCCACGCAATACAACCAGAGAGTAGCCCTCACTCACTGAACCTAGAAAAAGGCCCACACAGCAACAAAGAACCAGCACCTGAGACAGCCAAAACTTAAATAAATAGTTAAAATTATTTTTTTAAAAAAAGAGGAAATGCACAGAGTATGTGGAAAAAATATGGTCACTTACAGTGAAGCCAATATCAGGTTCATTTCTATAGAGGCTAGAGAAAAAGCACAACAAAATGAGTCAGGAAACAGAGACAATGGAAGACAGAAAATGGAGAGCCCACATGTGGACACCTGTCTAAAGAGGGAGGAAGGGGCTCTAAAAATGTAAGACTATCCTATTTGTATCAAAAGAAATATAGGTTAGTTACAAACTGAAAAAGTCAAGCTGGTCATACACTTCTATTGGGTTTCATTAAATAGTATTTGACAGTAAAACAATGTCTACACAATTTTATGGGGAAAAGTTTGTGACCCAAAAACTTTATATACAAGCAACATCCACAAAGGCAACAAAAAGATATTCTCAGATACATAAGGGCTCGGAAAGTATGATCCTTTTTTGTTGTTAAAAAAAGAAAATACTTGGGAAGCATATTTAAGCTGAGAGAATACTCAAAAATTTTAAAAATAAAGCTTTGATATGAAATAAATGAATGCTATATTAAATCTAAATTTTTCATATATTAAGATGATTTTTTTCCAAAAAATTCCTATGAGAAAAGAATCATAGTGTTTTTTAAAAATCATTATTATATTTATTATCCAGATCTAGTGTTACTGAGATATAGTAACACAAACTGGAGTGATGTAACAAAAGGAAAGTAGTAAAAAGCCATTTCTTCATCTTACATAGTGGTTAATCAAAAGCAGGTTTTTCTCCCTGCCGGTAATTAGAGAAATATAGGTTTCAGAAGTTTCATTTTGTTTCATTTTAATGTAAAGGTAGTTACTAGTATTAAAAACAATTGTATACCTTATAAACAACTGAAGGAGAAAAAGCATAAAGAAGAAAGGGAGAAAGGATGGATGTAAGGAAAGAAAAAAGAAACAACCTTTAAAACAACAGAGAAAACAGAAGAATCGTAAAGCATAAAAATGTTTCCGATACATGAAAGATATAATTACCACACAAAATATTAATCAGATCAGATCAGATCAGTCGCTCAGTCATGTCCAACTCTTTGCGACCCCATGAATCGCAGCACGCCAGGCCTCCCTGTCCATCACCAACTCCCGGAGTTCACTTAGACTCACATCCATTGAGTCAGTGATGCCATCCAGCCATCTCATCCTCTGTGGTCCCCTTCTCCTCCTGCCCCCAATCCCTCCCAGCATCAGAGTCTTTTCCAATGAGTCAACTCTTCGCATGAGGTGGCCAAAGGACTGGACTTTCAGCTTTGGCATCATTCCTTCCAAAGAAATCCCAGGGCTGATCTCCTTCAGAATGGACTGGTTGAGAGCTATTTTAAACAAAATATTTAAGATTGAGATTATACCATTTTAGATGTATGCTGCTAACAGAAACACCATTTAAAGGACAAAGTCCAGGTTCGATGCACGATACTGGATGCTTGGGGCTGGTGCACTGGGACGACCCAGAGGGATGGTATGGGGAGGGAGGAGGGAGGAGGGTTCAGGATGGGGAACACATGTATACCTGTGGCGGATTCATTGTGATATTTGGCAAAACTAATACAATTATGTAAAGTTTAAAAATAAAATAAAATTTAAAAAAAAAAGATCAAATTAGAAGAATAAAAATTTTAAAGCAAAAAAAAAAAAAGATTAAAAAGAAAAAGATATCCTTCAATATCACACAATCACAATAAAAACAAACCGGGGGTCACAAAAATAATTTGAGACATAGAAGAATTAGAATTGAACATTTAAATGGAAGAAGAAGAATCATAAGAGGTAAAATCTGTCATGTAATTATAATAACAACTCCAACAATAAAGTTTTATACTTTGAATAACAGTATCTAAGTTTATTTATTTTTTTAATTTTATTTTATTTTTAAACTTTACAAAATTGTATTAGTTATGCCAAATATCATAATGAATCTGCCACAGGTATACATGTGTTCCCCATTCTGAACCCTCCTCCCTCCTCCCTCCCCATACTATCCCTCTGGGTCGTCCCAGTGCACTAGCCCCAAGTATCCAGTATCGAAAGGAAAAATGATTATTGTAGTGGGAGACATCTAAATTGAAATAAAAAGTAATTAATTTAAAAAACAAAGAAATGGTAATAATCTATCACTTATTAAATGCTTACTATGTGCAAGGCATCGTGGAAAATTCCTTACTACACAGCTCATTAGATCTTAACAATTCCATGAGTAAAGTGAAAGTCGCTCAGTCATGTCAGACTGTTTGTGACCCCATGGACTGTGTTTGCCAGGCTCCATGGAATTCTCCAGGCAAGAATACTGGAGTGGGTAGCCATTCCCTTCTCCAGGGGATCTTCCCAACCCAGGGATGGAAGCCAGGTCTCTCGCATTGCAGGTGGATTCTTTACCACCGGACCCACCAGGGAAGCCACCATAAGGTAGATAACGTAACAACTCCATAAGGTGGGCTTATGACCTTTCTCACACACTGAAAAACCAAGACCAAGACTTACATAACTTGCTGAGCTTCATACAACTGGCAATTTCAAAGACGCACTACATATGTTTCTTGTTTAGTCAATCAGTAGTGTCTAACTCTTTTGCGACCCCATAGACTGTAGCCCGCCAGGTTCCTCTATTCATGGAATTTCCTAAACAAGAATACTAGAGTAGGTTGCCATTTCCTTCTCCAGGGGATTTTCCTGACCAGGGATGGAACGTGCATCTCCTGCACTGGCAGGTGGATTCTATTACCATTTAACAGAACATGAAGTAAGAAAAAAAAAAAAAAAAAGATTTTTCAAAGTGCTACAAAAACATTGAATTCTCCTCCAGGGAAAACTGTAATTAAAAACAAGCACCTCCCGGTGGCTCAGTAGTAAAGAACCCGCTCGCAATGCAGGAGACGTGGCAGGAGCTGCAGTTTCCATTTCCAGGTCAGGAAGATCACCAGGGTTGGGAAGATCCCCTGGAGAAGGAAATAGCAACCCATTCCAGGATCCTTGCCTGGAAAATCTTATGGACAGCCCATGGTGTCTCAGAAAGTCGAATACAACTTAGTGGCCAAACAGAAAACAAAACAAAACAAATTAAAAAAAAAAAAAAAAAAAAAACTCAGGAACAAATGAAGACTAGTACAGTTCTTCACTGAAAATAATAAAAGAATACGCAAATAGGCTTTTTGTGTCTCAGATATAAAAGACTTAATTTTTTAAGTGTCAATTCTCTATTTCATGGGTTTAGAGTTATTACAGTGAAAATCTCTGTGTCTTTGTTAACTTGCCAAAGTGATTTTAGAATTTAGTTTAAGAAAAATTGTAAGACCTTCTCTAGACTTATGCTGTATGTCTGGTGAGGGCTGAGACGTATTTATCTTGCTGCCTAGCATCCCTAGCCCAGAGGAGGAACTCCATACATATTTATGGAGTGAAAAATAGCTAAGAACATTTTGAAAATATTCTAATTAATGTTTTTAACTAAATGAAACTAATGTTTCTAACACTCTAACTAGTAAGTGAAAACTTCCTTCAACAAAGGTTAATATCTTTGATATAGAAAAAAATCCAATTTGATAAGAAGAATATAAAAAGTCTTTAATAGTTCCAAGGAAACAATTAAAAATAATTTGTTTATGGAGTATTCATTCAAGGATTATTAATAATAGTAAAAAATTTGTCCTTACCTAATGATAATAGATCAGTAAAATTAATTATATCATGCCCATATAAAGAATAATATACAGCCTTTTAATATACTATTGAATATTTAATGACTTTTTCAGTTTATTCTTCTACAAATGCTTATAATGGAATAGTAAAAGAAAAAGCAAACTATAAGGGTATAAACAAAGGCCTGGTTTTACACACACACACATATATATATATACACACACACATACATATAGATGTATATAGAGAGATGTGTGAGAAACACTGAAAAAAATATAAGCAAGAAATATATTGAAACATCAACCATTATATAACATCAAACATAACCATATATAATGGGTTGTAGAACTGCCCATTAAATTTTATTTTATTATTTAGATATTTTTAGATTTTCTATATTTTCTATAACAAGTTTACTTAATTCTTAGATGAGAAAAAATAATCTCTAAAGACTAGTTTATTCAAGATAATGGAGCCAGAATACTAAAAGTGAAAATAAATCTGGCCTTACTTTCTATTTTGGTGTCTCCAAATTTTAGGAGATGTCAATTTCCATATGCTGTCAAATCCTAGGGAAAATCTGATTTTCAATCTGTGGAATCAAAAGAAGAACTCATTCCAAAAGTAATATTTTCTACAGTCTCTCCTACACTCTTCACCTGAAACTCAAAACATGAAGTTGAAAATATTTGTGTTTTTAAAAAACTGTGAGCAATTTAAGGTAATTTTTAAAAATAGTCATTCTCTCAATACTTTTGCTGTGGATATAAGAAAGAAAGTTTTGATTGAGATAAAAAGGAGGGAAAATGTCCAGGAAATACACAGAGACATTAAAAAAAATATAGCAATCAAACAACTTCTAAACAACAGGATAATCAAAACAATAAAAACACTAATTAGCAATACAATGCTTGGAAAAGATAGTTTATTTTTAATGCCACTGATGCTCCTTAATAGTTAAAACAAAACAATAACAACAAAGATATCTAAAAATTATAGCAGAGGCTTCTCACTGGAACCCATACCTTGCCAGAGTTGAACTAAAAATCATTTCACTAATTAAATTGAATCACTTTTAGAAAATATCAGTGTGTAAGAAAAGAAACTGACAAAGTAAGTTTCTGCTTTTTCTGGAATTTTTAGCAAGAGAATAAATGACTTGGATTATATATTCTAAACCCTTAGAAGAAAAGGGAACCAGGTGCCATAGTCTCAATAAAGGCCCAGTAACCTTTAATACGGAGAAGGCAATGGCACCCCACTCCAGTACTCTTGCCTGGAAAATCCCATGGATGGAGGAGCCTGGTGGGCTGCAGTCTATGAGGTCGCACAGAGTTGGACATGACTGAAGCGACTTAGCAGCAGCAGCAGCAGCAACCTTTAATAAGAATCTGTTCATCTATGTAGAACTATATCCTCCTTTTAACACTGTTGATGAGTTGATGCTGATGAGTTCATTTCAGGAACATAAGACTTAACACATTGTTAGGTCCAAAATAGAAGGATACATCTTATTCATGAGTCTTTCATTTCTAATGAGTAAGAGATGTAGTGGCTTTCGAAGATTCCAGATAAGAAAGCCTGGACCAATGCTTTTAAAGACTGACTTGATACACATTCTCAGGCACAAGAATTGCCCTGGCCACCACCTCAGTGGGTTAATCTACATTGGAATATCTAATTTTCCCTCAGCAGAGCTCTACAGATGCAGAAACTCTTAAACCATTTAAATCCAAGATGAACAACAGCCCTTTAAATAAAACTAACATACCAAGTTACACAGTGTGCTTACCATTAGCCATGATGTGATTTGATGTGATTCTCACAACAGCTCTGACACACGAGCAGGAGAGGCATTATTCCTATTGTGCAGTTGAGATCACCAGAACTCAGAGAAATTACCAGTTTATAAGACTGTACAGCTCAGACCATGGGTGGGACTAGAACCTGGGCCTTGGGAGGCCTTTTCTAGTATTCTTTTCACTAAATCATGCAGGTTTTCAAGGAAACAAGTTTCCAAATAAGGCCCTTTCTACTCTCCCTTGGGTAACTTTAATAAAGTCAGTGTAAAACAAACAACAAATTGGCTGTTCCCAAGCAGATGGTGCTGCTCAGCTGTGGTTAAGCCAGGAGGCCTCTAACAGGCCCAACTTTCACAGACATGGCTTACTATTTTCTCATGCTGGTGGAAAGCAGACAACTCACATGCAGAGTCCCTATTCTCATCGCATGGCCACAGTCCTGCTCACTGCCCTTAAGGATCTGGCCAGCTCATGTATAGAAGAGGAGGGTACGGGATACGGCCAGGGACACCGCCCTGCCACCAAGTCCTACCCCAAAGGCAAACCCCCAAATCCAGACAGCATGGGAAAGGCCACTGACAAACATTCAAAACACGGAATCCTTAATGTTTGTAACCCTTTCATATTCCAGAATGATGCTGGGATCAGGATAAGATAAGAGTGACACCTAAAAGGGTAATGTGAAAAGTGATATTTTAGCCTTGTGCATGGTTTTATGTTTTCAACTACCATCTACATATATAGAATCATTAAAGTTGTTATTTCCAATATTTATGTTAGAAACATTGTATAGACACCTTATAACTTTAACCAGCATTTTTAATAACACTTGCACTTACTTTATTGTAATAAATTTCACTTTTAACACAAAAGAAAAAAAAAGGCAATGAGGGACCAACAACTACTTGTGTGTGGAAAATAGATGACAGCTTGCCCCACAGTAATAATGGCTAGAAAATTTTGTAAAAATACTGAATTTTTACCTGGAACTTTTATGAAAATTCAATATGTAATGTTTTCCCTAATACTTGGTTTTCTTTTTTCTTACTAGAATTAAATAAAAAAAGAAAGTGTATTCCGTTTCTTAGTCACAAGCACTATATAGACTTCTCCAAATCCCTTTCAATATACCCTTAGACCATGCAAATATTACTGTATTTCCTATAAGATGATAAACCTTGGAAAACATTGGCTTAGAGATTTTTGTCAGTCCTCATGAAGGTGGAACAATTCATTGGAGGAACCAGGGGGATTCGTGATATCATTCATTTATTAAATGATTAAATCATATTTATGGAACACCTGTTATGTGACAGGCTAGTTTTAGATGCTGAGATACAACAAAGAACAGGACAAAATACTTAATCTCATGGAGTTTAAATTCTGAATAAAGGAAATAGGGCAGTGAAACCACACGTAAGTAATGAAGGGTAGCTGTTAGTACCAAGACTGAAGATACATTACAGAAGGTTCAGAAGTGAAGGGGTGGCCACCGCAGGTGCTATGTGAGGTAGAATCATCAAGGACAGAGTGAAGGAGGCTGGAAAGGAGTACGTGTGTGCAGGCAGTGGGAGCAAAATGCTCACTGTCCCTGAATGGAGATTTTCTTGGTTGTTCAAAGAACAGCAAAGAGGCCAGGGTAGCTAGAGTTGAGAGAACAAGGGAGAATGTATAGGGCATAAAATCAGATTATAGGAGATGCAGACAATCAGTACCAAAAAAAAAAAAGCTCCCTAAGGAGCAAGCTAAGCCAGATAACTTCCAGTACAGCCCAGGAATTGTAGCAGGGCATGAAATCCCTGCATCCTGCTTTAGACAGCCCTCAGTCTCTTTTCCCAGCATCTCACAATAGGCCCTTCCAAGTCCTTCCATTGTCCATTCAACCACATTCACCTGGGTGACTGCCACACCTCCCATGGCTCCCCGGGGACTGGCCTAGGAGAATAATATCTCCACACCTATGGGCCCATGGCCATATGAAGCCATCCCATGCTCTGAGCCTGCCCTGCTCCATTCTTTAAAAAAAAAAAAAAATGATGTATTTAATTATGTGGCTGCACCAGGTCAGAGTTGCGGCAATGCAGGATCTTTAATTCTGGCATGCAAACTCTTAGTTGCAGCACGTGGGATCTAGTCCCTTGATCAGACACCAAAGCGCACACAACTGCATTGGGAGTGTGGAATCTTAGCCACTGGACCACCAGGGAAGTCCATGCCCTGCTCCCTTCTTGTGCATGCTCAACTCTAACGGCACTAGTGTGTTTGCAATTTCCAACCAGGCTCTGCCGAGCCTTCTGACACATCAATTCTCTCTGCTGTGATGTCTTCTCTCCACCCACACAAGCCCTGCTTATAGCCATCTGCAGATTCCTACTCATTCCTCAAACCCCTTACATACAACTCCTCTGGGAAGCCTCCACCCACCACTCCTGAAAATTTGGCTCCTCTTACCATAGCATGTACCTACTCACCTACTCTCATTCTGTTCTCTTTATCCAATTTTTCTAAATGGCCAAGCACGTGCTAAAATCTTGGGACTAAAGTATGAAGATGAATAAAATACAGTTGTGGTCTGGCAGGATTTGTACTCCAGTCAGAGCCAAATCAAAATAATTTTACATTACGTTATTACTATGTAAAATGCTATAACATGAAGTGCTCTGGGAAGATAGATTTTCTTTTTCTTTTCTGCTGGGGGAGCAGGTTATCAGGAAAAGCAGCAGAGGAGGGACATTTGAGTTGGATCTAGAGGATGAATGGAGACTCTGTGAATGAGAAAGGGCAGAACATGCTCCAGGAGAAAACAGGAAGAGGAAGAGGACAGGGAGGTGACTCACAGGTGCCTGACAACTGCAGGGGAGCGTGAGCAGTACAGAATGGCTGAGCTCTGCTGGGGGGTCAGAAAGGCAGGTGGCAAAGTTTTGAAGGGCCAAGAATTATTTACTAGGCTTAAAACCAGGAAGTGACACTAGGAAATGAAGGTTTTAGAAAAAAAGAATCCTGATGGCAATGCATAGGATGAGATGAAACACAGACCCAAATTGTACTGAAATTTAAGCCTGTATTTTGTATTTCATTTTGCTTTGTTTTGTTGATCTAGTAGAATTCTCAAAAGACATAATAGTGTTTCCCTGTTAATAACAGTCACTCAATATTTGTTAAATGATATGAGTGAATGAATGAATGAAAACACATATCATCTCAGGAGGATAGGGATTTTTTTTTTTTAATTTGAAGAAACTCTAATCCAGGAGTCAAGTTTTTTGAAACTGTGATTTTTGAGGTTATGTTGAAGTAATTTATCTCACCTCATTATGGAATCAAGTACTTCACATGGGTGGTTACTAATTTTTCAAATAGCTTATTTATTTCCTAGCACCAAAAGTTTGTTTTTCAACTCCAATTGTATTCTTTCAAGGCACATTTTTTTCCTTCCAGTAGAAGCCATAGAATTTTTTTTTTTCTTAAAAGACTCAAGCTCATAGAAATCTACAGAAGCACACTGAGGTGACATGGTAAAGCACAATGACATCATATTCTGGAAAAAGTCTGGTATTGCCACTTATGAGCTATAGTGGTTTTAATCATTGACAACTTCGGCTTAAATTTTCTCATCTGTAAAATGGGAACACTGATACCTAAATTGTGGAATTAAGTTAGATGCTGTGAGAAAAAGCACCTGACACATAGTAGGTGATTCTGAGGCTATAATGCAGTCATGAATTTTTCACCTTTGTATTTTCCCCAAATATCAGGCTATCAGCTATCATTTCTGATATCATTTGTCTGCATCTAACAGATGCTTCTTTCTTCAGTCCTCCTAATAAGCTATTTCTAATTTTCTTTAGGGATTACCTAGATAATATATGCCCTTTCATAAGCATGGATAAAACAAAAGTATCCGAATGAAGGAAGGACCAGGAAGATCACAGTGTGGGTGAAAACGATTTATGAAAGCCAACTAGAAAGTTCAGAAGCCTAGCTTGCTTACTTTCCAGTCCAAAATGTCTCCTAAATGATAAATATTAATAACAACAGAAGCCTATTGTCCCCACAATACCTGAGATGTGATTATAGAGAAAGTAGAAAGCCACAAAGCTAGATTGTTTGGAGTATATTATCTGTTGATAAAGCTACAAAGGATTTCAGGCAAAAAAACAATAATAATAATTCATTAACAGTTTAAAATGAAAACAAAAAGTTGAGGTGAGGAACAATGACATGAGAAACCAAAAGAAAGAACAAAGCCCTTAGACAACAATAAAAGACTTCAATCACTGGGTAGGTAAAGGAGAAATAGAGTTGATTGGAAGTAATTTAGTGACTACTTATGGAATTACAATAAAGGTGAGAAAAATCTCAGAATTTGTAAGGCAAATGTAAATATAAATATAAATCAATTACTGGCTTATTATTTCATTAAACTGAAGATGGAAAGGGCCAATTCTTGAGTCACAGCGTTTGCCTCCTGGGGTCCTAGATAGCTTTCCCTGTCAAATTAAAATAAAAAAGATAAATAAACATGAGAAATTAAGAATGTCGAAGTGTATGAAGGGAAAAGGAAAGAAAGGGGAAAATGATGTTTCACAATTATTATCCAGGCTAAGAGAAACAAAATTACTTGATCATAAATTCAAGATAATCTGGTTTTCTTTATGAGTTCCCATTTTATTAATGAAAGCAAGGTAACACCTTATTGTACCCGGGTGAATTAAAATGCCTATTTGAAGAAGCAATCCTCCATAGGGGTCTTTAATAGAATCTGTGAATGGTTCTAGAGCCAGATAATTCAGCTGTAAAAAAGCAATATTAATATTAACCTCTCAATGTGCACAGACCTACCTTGAGGGGTATAGGGACAGGGAAATGTTAACAGAATGAACCAGGCACATCATTTCTTTTAAAAAAAAATTCTGAACTCTTTCAGGGGCAAAAATTGGATAAACCTCTTCTACAAAATTGCTTGCAAGGTTCACTGTTATCCCTTCATGCCTCTTGCTCCAAACAACACTGACCAGCTATTCTGTGATTACAGGGCTGCTCATATTATTTTCTGACTTTGTATTCAGGGCATATGACTTGTAAGAAGTGTGACAGAAAAGCATTTAATCAAAAGAAACAGAATAGAAAACGAACTTCCAAATGCAGAACAGTCTCAACAGGAGCCATGACAACACATTTCCAAATTAGAGGCAGGTACTCAGTGGGGGCCCCTGGAAACTATGAATTCATAAAAGGGATAATTCAAGAGAAGAGGCAAATGTGCTTTAATTGAGCAACTGGTCAGTCGGTGAGAAATACAGGTATAACAAATGGCTTTTCTCTTGGTTCGAGACTTTTAGATAGTCTTTCAGGGAAATGTCAATACATTTTACTCTTTCTTTATAACTCCCATCACCAATATCATCTTTGCTTTCATCACCATCTTCCAGATTATTGCAAATCTCCTAGCACTGCTATCTCCAAACTCTTTCCAGCCATCCTAGGTAGACCAGTCATATTCCTTCTCCTAATGTCTCACTCTGTTCATGTCATTCCTCTACTCTAATGCTTTCAACTGTTCACCATTATTTACTGAACTGATAGTCCAACTTCTATTAGCTGCCATATATGATTTTACATCAAAAACTCAATCTACACTTACAGTCTTTTAACTCCTTAATAATCAAACATGGATTTCTCTAAATTACATGATTTGGTATTCCTCAAATGTCTCCATGCTCTATATACTCCAATTATATTTTCTCAATGGTTTTTTTTTCCTTTATCCCCATCTCTACATATTAAAAGCCTTCTAGTCCTTCATTGCCACCATTTTCATGATGTTCCCACTAATTATTCCTCAAAACAAACAAACAAAAAAAGGCTCTCCTAACTCCCACAGCTTTTCTGATACTTATCAAATTTCACCTTGGACTATAGTCGCTCAGTCATGTCTGCCTCCTTGCGACCCCAAGCGGTGTAGACCACCAGGTTCCTCTGTCCATGGGGATTCTCCAGGCAAGAATATGGGAGTGGATTGCTGTGCCCTCCTCCAGAGCATCTTCCCAACCCAGGCATAGAACCCTAGGTCTCCCGCATTGCAGGCAGATTCTTTATCATCTGAGCCATAGGGAAACCCGTAATTATTTATAAATATAGCCAATTTCCTTTCCCCCACCCAAATAAGATAAGTCCTTGGAAGATGTAGATTAGTCTAATTGGAGAAAAACAGGCTTTTCAGTCCAACAAAGTGGAGTGTGATATCAAGATCTTTTACCAATTAGCTGTACAAACTTAAGCAAGAAATTGGCTTTGCAAAATTCTTTGCTCACCTGTAAAATGGGTGATAATTATGCCTGCCTTAATTCATGCTATGAGCATGAATCACATTGTATGTAGTGTTGACACAATGAGAGGCATATAAGTGCTTAATAAATGATGGCTATGATCACTATTAAAGTGGACACTATTATCAATCTTTGTGTTTGACAGAACAAATAATATTTAGCCTGCTTTGACAGTACTAGGTATTCAACAAATGTGTATTGAATGAAAGAATGAATGAGTGAGTGAATAATTCAAAGATTATTTCTGAGCTCAGTGAAGACTATCAAAAGTTAGCAGAGAGTTAGAAGATGGACTAGAGGTGCAGGATGGTTACCCTCCTCCTTTCCTTTCAAAACACCATTTCCAGGACCATCTTTAGCTAGATGAAGACAAGCCAGCAACTAGAATATCCAGTCCCATAGAGTAAAATTGACATACTGAATAATCCAGAAGGAGAATCCATCCAAAAGCATTTAAATTTGGTGTTGCAACGTGGTTTTGCTATATGTACTGAATTTTGGTAATAATTTACTTTAGAATTTACAAGCCATCTAATTGTTTCAGATGAATCTCAGCTTATAACTTTTTCCTCTTCCTTTCTCTCAAGAGAAACCTCTCCAACCCATAAGATGAAACAAGGCTCTTGCTTTAAAGGGAGTTTATTTTTTGCTTTGGATATTTACTTGGCTGTATATACTTTACAACTTTCAATGTTGAGAGGACAGTAACTATAGCAGATTGCTTTTTCCAGAAGTGACAAGAGCAATATTTGAAGTCATACATTCTCTTTTGGAATCTTCTCACTCCTTATGAAGAGATGGAGTCTGTTTCCCCTTCCCTGTAACTTGTTAGGCTTATGACTGCTCAGACCAACCTAGTGGGAAGAAGAGATGTTATATGACCACGCAACTCAAAAGGATACAGCTTCTGCCCAGGTTTCTCTCAGCATGTTTTCAGGAGGCCTACACACATGGTTTGGAGAAGGCAATGGCACCCCACTCCAGTACTCTTGCCTGGAAAATCCCATGGACGGAGGAGCCTGGTAGGCTAGTCTATGGGGTCGCAAAGAGTCAGACACGACTGAAGCGACTTAGCAGCAGCAGCAGGACACATATGGTTTTTCCAGTAGTCATGTATGGATGTGAGAGTTGGACCATAAAGAAAGCCTGGACACCGAAGAATTGATGCTTTCAAATTGTGTTGCTAGAGAGAAGACGCACAAAATCCCTTGGGCTTTAAGGATATCAAACCAGTCAGTCCTAAAGGAAATCAACCCTGAATATTCAATGGAAGGACTGATAGTGAAACTGAAGCTCTTATACTTTGGCCACCTGATGCAGTGAGCCAACTCCCTGGAAAAGACCCTGATGCTGGGAAAGATTGAAGGCAACAGGAGAAAGGGGGTAGCAGTGGATTGAGATGGTTAGATACCATCACGGACTCAATGGACATGAATCTGAGCAAACTCTGGAAGACAGTGGAGGACAGAGGAGCCTGGCGTGCTGCAATCCATGGGATCACAAAGGGTCAGAAACAACTTAACAACTGAACAACAATACATACCACATGGAGAGGTCACACGTAGGTGTTCTGATGAATTGTTTCAGCAAAGTTTCAGCCTACAGAAACCACCAACTGCTAGACATATGGAGTGGAGGCGAACTGTCCCCACTGTGCCCTGATTAAATCTCTGACCCACAGGATCAATAAGCCTAATAAATAATTGTTTTATGCCAGTAAATTCAGGGATAATTTGTTATGCAGCCATAGTAACTGAATAGTAATTAGGTATCTTGTTTCCTAAGTGTCTGGCTGGATTGTATGTTTCATGAGCAGGGGTAAAATGAAAAGAAACAACAAGTGAGGTGAACAAGTTATTTTAAACCCTTAGTACAATTGATTAGCATGTCAAATATATGTCAAGTCCATGCCAGATAGTTAAAAGTTAGCTATAATAACCGGAGAAATAAATGAGGTTTGCTCTACATATACACTTACAGGAAGCCAGAAAGAGACAGACAGACAACAGTAACCAACCCAGTAAACCAGAAACATACAGAGTTAATCTGGTACCCTCAATAATTTAGCAACTGTCCAAAAAACTCCATTTTTGCTTTTCTAAGAGTTTTGAAATACCTTTTGAGATAAGGCTGGATAATCATCATGGCTTTTCCCACTCCTCTTATTTCACTTCCTAGCATGACGCCCCATTTTATCATCGCACATGAGAAATTCTGACTCTTAGCCAAGACATGAGAATATCAGTGGTACCTGTTCATCATCAAAACAGCACACATATCTGGAAGGAACATTAAGGCCTTGTCTTTTCTCAGTTTCTGCTTTCTGGTCCATATAATATTATTCCCATCACATAGATCAGACAAGTGAAGGCCAGAGGAATCAGAATCTCATCAGGTTATACAACTACTAAGGAACCAAGGACTAAATTCCAAGGCTACTTTCTTTTCTTGTAAGTTTTTCTCTAATGATACTACCTTTCAACAGAAAGATAAGTGATAGTTACACTATGAAAATAAGAAAGTGAACTTCCATATTTTTCTAATAAATCAAATAAAATCAATTAATGTGAATTATTTCCTCTTCTCCAGGCCTGGTGGCTCAAACGGTAAAGCGTCTGCCTACAATGCAGGAGACCTGGGTTCGATCCCTGGGTCAGGAAGATCTCCTGGAGAAGGAAATGGCAACCCACTCCAGTACTCTTGCCTGGAAAATTCCCTGGACGGAGGAGCCTGGTAGGCTACAGTCCATGGGGTTGCAAAGAGTTAGACACGACTGAGCGACGTCAATGTCATGCCTCCAGGCCTGTGGACTGTTACTTCCATCCCTCAAATTTGCAGCCAGGAAGGCAGAGGGAGGCTACTACTGCTTTACAAAAAAGCTGGGAAAAGTTAACCCTGTCTGCTTCTCATCTCCCAGGAAAACCAATGGAGAGGATGCATCACTGTAGTTTGTAGAGTAGGGTTAGAACGAGCAGGTTTCATTCGGGCTTTTGACTTTGTTTTTTGTCATCTGTCTTTCATGTCATCTTGTCTATGTACCTTGCTGCTTTGATTAGTGAAACCAGAATCTTCTGCTGAGGTTCTGATATATCTCATAGTTAATCTGTTTTCTTGCACTAGAAAAAGAAAGAAGGGAAGGGAAGAGAAAAGAACAGAAGAGAATGGAAAGTCACCTGTGGTCTCTTGTTTTCCCAAGGCTTCATGAAATTCATTAAGCCCCACTGAAGTTTTCATTTACTTTTAGACAATATTTCTCCTTTCCTGGGAAGGGAAACACTTTCTGGCTTACTACAGGTTGAATATATACATAAAACCTGAAAATCACAAAGGATCTAAATACTTGCTATGGTTTTTCAATGCTCTAGACTTGAATAAAAAGAAAGCTTTAATGGAAAGAGGGAAAAGAAACCACCATTTCAAGTAAATTAAAAACAACCTCCAGGCAAAGGACTATACCTGCAAAATAACTTTCCTTCTAGTATAAAATTTAGAACAGAGGAACAGAAGGAGCCCATTTCTAAAAGCAGCAGCTTCCAATCCGTTCATTTACCACTCACTAAAATTCAAAAGTTCGTTCATTGTCGAATCCAGTCATTACACCATAATATGGGGCTTTAACAAATTGAGATTTCTTTTATGTATTTGTTCCTCTACACTGGATAAAAACAGCGCTGGGTGAAAAAGCCACTCAGAAACTTAGGGGTAGACAGAATTGCCCAGGAACATAAGCTTAGATTCTGATGAGGTAAATGCATTTCTAGAAACTTCATTTCCACACAAAATATATTTAACAATTCCTTAACAATTGAGCAATTATTGAAGTCCCAATACTCTTTGGATGTGCACCAACTGAGTGAAAGTTGATTAAGCTGAAATTTGTGGCAGGTCTCCTATCAAGAACAGAGAAGGGCTGATGCCTCTGTTAATTAGATGACCCACTGCAGCAAGGAACAGTATGGTGCCCAAGCTATGTGCTATATTCACAATTCTATTGTCACATCCCTGCACACTCCTCAGGTCCAAATAACACACAAGGGGGCTAAGCTAGAGCCCCCTGCTCCTGAATCCCCCTCATCTTGCCATCCAGCCTGCAGGTCCATTTTGAAACCTCAAAATTCCACAAAGCTCTTTGTGGGGAATGGGGGTGGAGGGTATTAGGTGGGGAGGAAGTTAACTAGTAACTGTAGAGCTGTAGTCTCTAAAGGCTTCACCCTGCAACAGCCTCTTAAAGCTTTTGACAGGAACATTTTCAAAATTCCCCAAAGTGTGCAAAAAAAGCACACTGAAGTAGTGGGAGACATTCTTCCAGCTTCTTTAGATAAGGTTGAAACAGCCTGAATCCCACTCAGATGGTGGTTTGGACTGTGCTGTGAAAACCTTTTCTTAGTAGTCAGATAACCCATCAACCATAATAACAACACAGACATTGTTTGCCAGCTGCTTAACTCACTTCCTGGAAGGCACTGACCAGATTGTCTTTTCCTCTTAACCAAATAAATGAGTTAAGTATTTTAAACACATTTGACCAGCACATAATAAGGTTATGGAACACCTTTGGTTAAATAATTCTATATTCCTCTGTTTAGTGGCTTTGCTTTTATTCTGAGGATGAGATTTAGGGTGGGAGTGGGAGGGCAGAAGAGGAAGGGAAGATGCCTCCAAGGATATACTTCAAGGAAAAAACCTCCAGGGATTACCCTGGTGGCCCTGGGGCTAAAGACTCCTGGGGCCTGTGTTCGATCCCTGGTCAGGGAACTAGAGCCCACATGCCACGCCTAAAGATTTCACACGCCACAGTGAAGATCACGCATGCCTCAACTAAGACCCAGTGAAGCCAAATAAATAAATAAATATTGTTTAAAAAAAAAAAGAGAGAGAGAGAGAGAAAATCCTGAATATATTTTCCCTGAAATCTTACGCAAAAAAAAAAAAAAAAAAAAAACGAACAAACAAAAAAAAACCTTCCTGTGAGAGAAAGGTTCCCACCAGATGATAGAGTCTGGACATGAACAAAGCTCTCCGCGGGAGGCCTCCGCACACCACTGAGTGGAGGAAACAGGAAGTGTGAAGCCTCTTGCTTCTCCAAGGAGAGGAATGCAGACTGGACCTCTTTGGGAGGCAAGATGATTTTCTTAACAAAATGACCTCAGTAAAGCTCTTGTAGTGAATTAATACGAACTCAGTTAAAGATGACACGGAAATGACTCAATACTTCATTACTCTAGTGATAATCACGTTGTTATCATTCTTCCTGTAGAGATGAGGAAATGAGGAATTAAAAAGACCACTCACTGATTAGAAGAGAGGACTCTAGAGCAGGATTGACAAAAATTTTCTGTAAAGAGCCAGAAAAGGCAAGTTAAGTAATTAAGGCAAATTTGGTAATAATGAAGATATACTAGCAATACTTTTAAAAGAATCAACACATGGATAGCGAGTTTTTAAAAGACTATTTATTCCACTTTTTCAGTCACATCCATGTCCCTAGATAGCAATGTTGCCCTTGACAGTGACCAATTTTAAAACTTAAAAAAATTTAAAACAAATTAAAAAGTTGGCTTAAAACTCAACATTCAGAAAACTAACATCATGGCATCTGGTCCCATCACTTCATGAGAAATAGATGGGGAAAAAAAAAAAAGACCACTCACTGCCTTCAAAGAGGTACACCCCTAAGTGGCTGGTATAGAAACATATAATCCCTCAGCTCCTGCCTTAATCATCTCTAACAGATAATTTGGCATATTTTCTAATTCCAGATTCTGTTTTTTCGAAATAACACCTCCAGCAATCAGAAAAGAGACTCACTGTAATGTTAGCGGGTCATCCAAACTTGGTAGGAGAAAGATTTGAAGCAAATAGTAAAATGATGGTTAATGATTCTGTCTGAATCTCATTTCTCAGTACCCTTGATTAGCATATACAATACAGAATTATAGAAGGCTGGCTGTACCAGCTCTTTATTGACTCTAATTTGACCAAAAAAGCTTATGTGTTCCAAGGGCCTTATAGCTCAATAAAATAGGAATACATCATCCACCATATCCTATTCTAGAATACCTTTTTTGGGGGGATAAGCAATTCAGGTATTAAAAATAAAAAAGCAGCAACCCCCCAGCTGGAAATTATAAATGAACATTATTCATGGGGAAGCCAGAGGAACACAAAAACAAAAACCCATGAAGATTTTATCCCTGTTTGTTCTGAGCCTGGACCCAGGGTGACAGAGGGCAAGTCACACAGCTTCTCTGCTCTCTTCACCCAGTAAATGCTGCATTTCTCAGGGCCTTACTCAAAAGCTTCCACCTTCTCAGAATTACACCCTCACTAACCATCTTGGATAGAAGAGGTCTCTTCTTATTTTTCACTTCTGAAGCAGGAACTGTCATTAACACTCATGTAATATATTCATTTCTTTGCATCTTATGTGGTACTGATGTATATCTGTCTTAACACTCAAAGTTGAAAAAGTGAAACAAAAAACATGTATCTTGAACTGAAGCACTCTAGACCTTAGGGGCAGTCTGCCATTACATGTCCCTATACAAGATGCCTAACCCCTCCAAGATTCAGTTTCTGCACTTGAATAAAAAGGTTATTGCTCATCGCCAGTGTCTGTAAAGATTCAACAAGGTATAAATGCATCAAATGCTGAGCAAGGGTGCTGACAGGGAAGAGACTGTCAGTGAGTGTTGGTTTCTTTCCCTTTCTCGTAACAAGATTATAAACTCCCAGACTGGGATTGCATCTTACATGTCAGAACAGCCTTGAAAGAGGCAGTGACTTCAAATATTTGTGGAATTCATATTTTGAATAATAATGAGAGAAGTATAAAGAGGCAGAAAGCCAAAATAGCAAATGCAACTGAAAGAAACCAGTATTTGGACACATGATATTCTTATTTGTTTCAGAAAATATTAGTAAACAGTTCCCAGTGGCTTCTGGAGGAGACGAGGAAAATGATAGCTTCACATGGATAAGGATTATGGGGTGAGCTTTTGACATGGAGGCTACATGAAGAGGAAGGCTGAGTAAGGGGAAATGGCAGGAGTATCAGGCATGGATTCTCCATGGGCCAAGCGGCAGGGAATGCTAGTGTTCCAAGATGATAAAAAGTTAAAATAACCCACCTCTATTGTGTTTCCTTCAAAAAAAAAAAGACTATAATTTGTTATAAAAAAATTAGAAACAGACCCGGGGACACAGAAAACAAACTTACAGCTACTAAAGGAGAAAAGGAGGGGGAGGGATAAAATAAGAGTATGGGACTAACAGACAGATAACACTATATATAAAATGCAATGCTATGCTATGCTAAGTCACTTCAGCTGCGTCCGACTCTGTGTGACCCCATAGACGGCAGCCCACCAGGCTCCCCTGTCCCTGGGATTCTCCAGGGAAGAACACTGGAGTGGGTTGCCATTTCCTTCTCCAATGCATGAAAGTGAAAAGTGAAAGTGAAGTCGCTCAGTCGTGTCCGACTCGTAGCGACCCCATGGACTGCAGCCTACCAGGCTCCTCCGTCCATGGGATTTTCCAGGCAAGAGTACCAGAGTGGGGTGCCATTGCCTTCTCCAATATATAAAATAGATAACCATTAAGGACCTACTTTATAGCACAGGGATTTATAGTCAATATCTTATAATGGTAAAAAATATGAAAATGAATATACATATGTGTGTATACATATACACACATATATGTAACTAAATCACTTTGCTGTACACCTGAATCTCACACAATATTGTAAATCAGCTATAATTAAATAAATAAATATACCAATAAGAATTAAAAAAAATTTTGAAACAGCACAAAGTGCCAAAAAATCAGGGGAAAAAAATTTTAAATGACATATTAACTTCATGACTAGGTAATATCTTCCAAACTAAAATTCAAAAGAGCTTAATTCAACCCCCAAGTTTGGCTAAGGTAGGTTCTGGAATCAGTGAAAATTAAAACAGACTAATCATACTAGAATTTCCTTTGCAGATTAGTGGTATTGGATTAATAATTGTTTCCAGCTCACAGAATAAACAAATTTAAACCTTGAAAGAGGCATCCTCTTGCAATCCTTTTTTTTTTTTTTTTTAATTTGGAAAACAGAGGATAAACCAAAGAACCTGGAAATACTTAAGTTCACAAAATGTGTCAGTGACAAAACCATATAAAAACCATCACCTCATATCTGGACTTCACCTTAGAAATGCACTATTGAAACATTCCAATGCTTTGTTGGAATCTTCCACAATGACACTCTTCATAGATAATGTTTTGTCCTCATCACCTCCCTTGTGAAGAAAAAAATCACATTGATAAGCACCCACTCAACTCACTCCTAAGCATCCCACATGTTAATTTCTCAACAACACAAATTTAATTCGTCTCAGCATGATTCTCCTGTGGTGCGTACCCCTCCACATAAACAAAATGGGGATTCGTTGCCATGGCAACAGAGTGTGACTTTGATCAGCTTCAATGATCATTGGCAGTCACATGCCTTTGATAGATACCAAATTGTGAGTAAGGTTTGATTATTCAATTTTTCAACCTCTGATTCTGTAAGAGGCTACTTCCATTCGCCAGAAGGAGTTGAGGGGAAAAAAAGAAACAAAACAAAAAAAACTGTAAGACAGCTGTACTTTTGAGACAACAAAGTGCTTAGGGAATGTAAAAATCGATGAGGAGGTGAGTACCTTGAGAATGACTTTGGTTCACCTTCTGTATAATCTGGTCTGTGGGCCCTGCCAAGCCACCAGGAAGAAGAGGCTGTTTCCCTTTTCCTTTCATGGCAGATGTAGGTGATATTTAAGGTTGTGTGTGCAGGTGTTTTGGGGGTTGATTTGTGTGGGAAGAGGAGAGGTGGTAGCCTGTAGCTTGACAGAAGAGGAGAAAAAAAAAATCTGAACAATGTGTTGAAAAAGACTACAGTCTGAGCTGCACAGGACCAGCTGTTTTTGCTAATTAGAATAACAAAAATAGCACATGCTAAAATGTTTTTCTTTTTTTTTCTCAAAAGCAATGAATGCTCTAGGAACTATAAGGAATGAGCTTTAAAATCCGTTTAAATGGAGGAACATTTCAGGAACCATATGGGGAAGGAACTGAAAGGGAGAAGGAAAGTAGGGAAATAACATTTGATTTTCGGCTGAATTTTTTCTGAAAGATGATAAATTGGGGCTATTTTTCCTTTTTCTTAACATTTAATAGGAAATGTTTTCATCATATCTATATTTCACAAAAATGCCACTGTTTCTGTATTTTACAGGAACGTGGTATATAAGCACCGTGCCCACTCCAAACCAAGGGCGGGTGGGCGCTGAAAAGAGTTGCATATGCTCTATCATGCATATTGCATGTCTCATCTCCTCCCTCACGTTTTCTCCAAAGCAGTAAAGAGTAATTCAAAAACTTTGAATACAGGAATAACGTTTGTGACAACGACAACATTCTGGACATCTGCACTGTTAGAGTACTTATAATAAAGTCACATGGCCATGGGGAAATTTCACAGAATTACAATCACAGTAATTTGCCAAGGTGTATAACTAGTTTGTTTTCAGCTGTTCTTCTCATGAATAATTATCAAGCAGGAATATCCTAAAGCTAGCACAAGCTGTCACTTAACCAAAATATTCAATATTTAACATCGAATTTGGAATTTCATAAGTGAAAATAATTACTGTAAAAGCAAAATAATATACATGTGTATATTTGCATGCCTAAATGCACACACTACATGTTAAAATTCAGATTCCAATGCATCCTTATCAAATGAAAGCATGTCTTGAAAATTGAGGAGGAACAGAAAAGATCTAAGCACAAGTAAATCTCAGCCATTTTCAAGTACAGCTTGGTCTTCAGTGCTTTAAGGATTGCCTCTCAATGCAAAGGGGAAGATGCAAGCCATCCTCTGCATATCGATGGTAGCTGATTACAACTGGGTTAGAATCTTTATTAGAGTTTTTAAATGTTTGAAAACAAAGACTATATAATGGATAAAAACTTATGTTTTTAAATTAATACATCACTAAACATTTTATTGTTAATTTCTGGACTGAATATCACAGTTCAAGTTTAAGTGTTTTCTAAAAATCTTTATCCCTTTAGTGAGAATGTGAGAAGAATGTCATTTCTCATGATGCACATTACCATACTATTAAATCTGGTTTATATATATATATATGTATAATTTCTAGTACCTCGCTAAAAATGATTTGACTGGAGCAAATGGAGATTTCGTTCTTAGCTTCAGAAACCTACAAATGCATCACAAGTTTATAAAATGAATACTTTTAAGTCGTTGGAATAATTCTAATATATATTAAGGATTTTTGTTTTACTGTTTACTTTCCCATTAGTAAAGTTCTCAGTAATACAGCTTAAGAATTTTTTTCACTTGAATAAAAAAGAAATGATATTGGGGAAGAAACTCAAACATGAAAATCAAATCTAACTGAATTGTGGGTAATAAGTAGAAATTCCTTTGGGGGATAAATAGTATTTTCACTTGGATAATACCATTTGGTTCTCTGAATAGATTATTAGCTTCCCCAAAACTTTAGGGAAATAATTCTATGTTGTCTCTCATGATTCATTTTAATCACACCTATATGAAGTAGATAAAGAAATATATTCATCGAAATTAGAACTCATTGCAAATATAACAAAGGTACAAAATGCCATCCACTTTAATTTGTAAATGATCACAAGCTTTCAGAGAGTTATAGGACTTTTGAGCATGAAAGTAGATAATTCTGGTGAAAAGGGTGTTAGTTGGGAAATAAAAATAGGATTAGTTACCCAACTAGGCTTCTCAGGGATTCCTCAAGATTTATGCCAAATCCAATTTATGCTGTAGTTTTCCCATCACTAGAAATGTAACTATTTGGCACAATAAGAAAGATATTAGTACTACTGCAAAAAGAGCGTGTTAAAATAAGTAGGTTTACTTGATCACAACTCAAACACATGACTGATAACCTAAAGCAAGCAAAACGTTGATCAGTAAATGATGAAAACAGAAATGGTTAATTCATACATACAATCACTGTAGCCACCGCATCACACATGTGTTGTGTGTGACTGGCAGATCAGAAGGTCCAGTCTTCAAACTATACACTCCTTCCTCCTTCTCTCCCTCTCCACTTCACACTTGCAAATCGGCCATTTCCTCTCCAATTCTGCTCTGCGGCTTGACTTCATTCTCCCATCTTTATCTGCCTAGCTGATTTTAATTGCTCTAATATCAATTTTCCCATCATCGAGGCGTCCTCATTCAATTCACCATCCACACAGATGGCGGTCTCACAAAAACCTCTTCAGCTTCATCACCTGTACCCTATCTTCACTTCCTATTTCTTCTTTTGCTCAGGATGCCTGACTTCTCTACCCAGCCTCTGACTATCTATTCATGCCTCCCAAGATTCACTTCTCTGTATCCATCTTCTCTGAATAGCCTTTCCAGTTTCCCAAGGTGAAAAGTCGTTTTGACTCTGTTGTACGACAGACCTTTCAACTTAACTCTATTATACGCATGTGTATGTTATTCGTTCACTTGTGTCCGACTCTTTGTGACCCCATGGACTGCAGCCTAGCAGGCTCCTCTGTCCATGGAATTCTGGAGTGGGTTGCCATTCCCTTCGCCAAGGGATCTTCTCGAACCAGAGACTGAACCCTGGTCTCCTGCATTGCAAGCAGATTCTTTACCACTGTGCCACCTGGGTAGATTACAAGTCCTAATCAAAATACTCTGGAGGAAACACTATTTCTTATTTCTACTAACTATTGGGCATATTCTTTAAATGCACATAGTAGGTGTTGAATTTAATCAATTGCTGAGAAAATTGGTCTCAGGGTTTGCTGGAATGAGTGAAAGTACTTCTAATAAATGCACTCATTATTTATAACTATTAAAAATAGATAATAGAAGACTTCTGGTATAAAATGGCATCTGGCCACCATCCCCTGGCACTGCCTCTCCCAATTGTCAATAACATACATATGAAAATGAAAAACTCTAACAAGACTGACAGGAAACTCAGTGCCAGAAATCTGGGAGAAATTCAGAGTGATTATAAGGCTGATGCATCAAGAGTGAGAAAACAGTCAGTAGCCTATACAAGCATCACCTCATAGAACAGAAAAGTCTACCACCTTGAAAGAGCAGTGGGTAATTTGTTAGGTTCCCATTGTCTGTTGTACTGCTCAGCTCAGAGATTCAGATCCCTTAATAAACAGGAAACTGAACAGCCATTCTGTTCAAAATGGGTGCTGATTTTCAGGCAGACAGAATATTATACTCCCTTCCTGTTCACTCATGTTTTTATGCTATCCAGATAGGAAAACCTCTCAGAAAATAATAGTTGAGGAAAAGTGGTGGGAGGATAATTACAGCACATTGCATCCTGGGAGACACTGTACTCAACAAATGAAGTGTCTAGAAAGAACTGGAAGAATACTGCCCTCGATGAATCCTGAAGGTTATAGTTTCAGTTAGCTCCATTATTTTGGGGTGGGTGGTGCAGTCAGTAGAAGGCAGCAGGAACACACTATGTAAAAGTTCACGGGCATTAGAAATTAGGAAGCAAAATGAACATGTTAAGTTATCCAATAGTATGGATAAAGGTGCAAGGGGGCGGGAAATGGAAGGTAATGAATCTGGAAAAAAGTTCTCATTTGAGTGAATGTAAGAGAAATAAAACAACAAAGGACCTGTGATTAAATACGGTAAAACAAGAAAATATCACTCATGTTTTAGATATTTCTCTCTCTTATAAAAACCAGGAAACAATTTTAGGAAATTGTAAGCCAGCCTCAATATACCATAAAAATAAAGAACACTTCAGGCAAAAGAAAAAGAAAGTGGGATGAAAAGACTACTAAAACTTGAATTAAAATTAAAAACCTCATGAATAGGAAAGCTAGGATATACAATCTAGCGATGAGCTCTGAAACAATTTAAAAATCCATTAGCCTTACATTACTGTTGCAAATATATTTTCAAATCTGAATGCAAATTAAAAAAAAATACTTACAAAAGAATATATCTGATATAAAAATAATTTAATACTAACCGTCAAAGTCCAACATCCCTTTGTTAGGAACAAAGAGAGAATAGAGGATAGGGAAGGGTCTATAAAAGCATTTGCTATGGATAAACACAAGATATTGTTTCTTGCTATACTTTTTTTTTTTTTGCCATACCACATAGCACGTGGAATCTTAGTTCCCCCACCAGGGATTGAATCTGCAACCCTGCATTGGAAGCGCATGGTTTTAACCACTGGATTGCTGGGGAAGTCCCTCTTTCTATACTGTAATTCTTAGAAAAATGCAAGTTGGATATTTTGAAAATCAAGTAGGAAAATATCAAGATATCCACTACGCTAATAATTAGAGATGAAAGCATAATTCATTAAAACAATAGCAAACAAAACAAAGGCAACAAAAAGTACAGAAATACAAAAGCTGAAGGAAATAAAACATAAAAAGGAAGATAATCATAAAAAAAGACCAATTTATCAGTTTTGAAAAAAATCGGAAATAGCTGGAAAACGACCAGTTTGACTGAAAAGACACACTCTGTGTGCTGCTACTATGATAGCTCTAATTTGGAAGTGCAGGTAAAGGCTAAAAATAAAAAAGCGAGTAGAGATTTCTCAAGCAAATACAAATTAAATGAAAGTTAAGGTGGCAATGCTAACATAGGACAATGCAGCTTTTAAGTTAACAAACATAAAATGGGATAAAAGTACAGTGTTCTATTGATAAAAGTTAAGATAAAAATATAGCAACCAAGGAACTTTACATGTCAAATAATAAAACATTCAAATGTAAAACTAGGAGATGAACCTAAGATGAAAAAGGGAAAGAAACAAGTTGTCATAATAGATTTTAATACATCTTGGCTGATCATGAAAAATTTAACAATGGAGAACTTGACTATTATAATTAAAACAATAGTAACATGAAGAATTGATAGAATAGTTGATAGATATATGTATTGAGTTGCCTACTCTAAAAGCAGAATTTGCTTTTGAAGAATCCATGTATAGCATATTTAAAAACTGATAAGATAAAAAAATTTGATAAGATACTAATTCATAGGGGGAAGCTCAAAAAATTATTAGAAGCAGAAATAACACAGAAAAGTGTAGCTAAGACTATATCTGTATATATACATACACACATACAAACACACACATACTTACACACATATATATCCTAAAATAGAAATATTACTGCATTTTATAATGTCTTATTAGTGCAGTTCAGTCGCTCAGTCATGTCTGACTCATTGCGACCCCATGGACTGCAGCACACCAGGCCTGCATGTCCATCACCAACTTCTGTAGCCTACTCAAATTCATGTCCATCATGTCGGTGATGCCATCCAACCATCTCATTCTCTGTAGTCCCCTTCTCCTCCCGCCCCCAATCCTTCCCAGTATCAGGGTCTTTTCCAATGAGTTGGTTCTTTGCATCAGGTGGCCAAAGCATTGGAGTTTCAACTTCAGCCTTAGTCCTTCCAATGAATATTCAGGACTGATTTCCCCTAGGACTGGCAGGTTGGATCTCCTTGCAGTCCAAGGGACTCTCAGGAGTTGGCTCCAACACCACAGTTGAAAACCATCAAATATTCAGCACTCAGCTTTCTTTATAGTCCAAATCTCACATGCATACATGACCACTGGAAAAACCATAGCTTTGACTAGATGGACCTTTGTTGGTAAAGTAATGTCTCTGCTTTTTAATATGCTATCTAAGTTGGTCATAACTTTTCTTCCAAGGAGCAAGTGTCTTTTTAATTTCACATCTGCAATGATTCTGGAGCCCCCCAAAATAAAGTATCTCACTGTTGCCATTGTTTCCCCATCTATTTGCCATGAAGTGATGAAACCAGATGCCATGATCTTAGTTTTCTGAATGTTGAGTTTTAAGCCAACTTTTTCACTCTCCTCTTTCACTTTCATCAAGAGGCTCTTTAATTCTTCTTCGCTTTCTGCCATAAGGGTGGTGTCATCTGCATATCTGAGGTTATTGATATTTCTCGCTGAAACCTTGATTCCAGCTTCTGCTTTATCCAGCCTGGCATTTTGCATAATATACACTGCATATAATTTAAATAAGCAGGGTGACAATACACAGCCTTGACATACTCCTTTTCCGATTTAGAACCAGTCTGTTGTTCCATGTCCAGTTCTAAAAGTTGCTTCCTGACCTGCAAACAGATTTATCAAGAAGCAGATCAGGTGGTCTGGTATTCCCATCTCTTGAAGAGTTTTCCACAGTTTGTTGTGATCCACAGTCAAAGGTTTTGGTGTAGTCAATAAAGCAAAAGTAGATGTTTTTCTGGAACTCTCTTGCTTTTTCAACGATCCAGAAGATGTTGGCAATTTGATCTCTGGCTCCTCTGCCTTTTCTAAGTCTAGCTTGAACATCTGGAAGTTCACAGTTCACGTACTGCTGAAGCCTGGCTTGGAGAATTTTGAGCATTACTTTGCTAGCATGTGAGATGAGTACAATTGTGTGGTTGTTTGAAAAATTCTTTGGCACTGCCTTTCTTTGGGATTGGAATGAAAACTGACCTTTTCCAGTCCTGTGGCCACTGCTGAGTTTTCCAGATTTGCTGGCATATTGAGTGCCCCACTTTCACAGCATCATCTTTTAGGATTTGAAACAGCTCAACTGGAATTCCATCACCTCCACTAGCTTTGTTCGTACTGTTGCTTTCTAAGGCCCACTTGACTTCGCATTCCACGATGTCTGGCTCTAGGTGAGTGATCACACCATCATGGTTATCTGGGTCATGAAGATCTTTTTTTGTATAATTCTTCTGTGTATTCTCACCACCTCTTCTTAATATGTTCTTCTTCTCATAGGTCCGTACCATTTCTGTCCTTTATTGAGCCCATCTTTGCATGAAATCTTCGCTTGATATCACTAATTTTCTTGAAGAGATCCCTAGTCTTTGCCATTCTATTGTTTTCCTCATCTCTTGCATTGATCACTGAGGCAGGCTTTCTTATCTCTCCGTGCTGTTCTTTGGAACTCTGCATTTAAATGGATATATCTTCCTTTTCTCCTATGCTTTTCATTTCTCTTCTTGTTTATAAGGCCTCCTAAGACAACCATTTTGCCTTTTTGCATTTCTTTTTCTTGGCGATGGTCTTGATCACTGCCTCCTGTATAATGTCACGAATCTCCATCCATAGTTCTTCAGGCACTCTATCAGATCTAATCCCTTGAATTTATTTCTCACTTCCACTGTATAATCATAAGTGGTTTGATTTAGGTCATACCTGAATGGTCTAGTGGTTTTCTCTACTTTCTTTCTTCAATTTAAGTCTGAATTTGGCAATAAGGAGTTCATGATCTGAGACACAGTCAGCTCCCGGACTTGTTTTTGCTGACTTTATAGAGCTTCTCCATCTTTGGCTTCAAATAACACAATCAATCTTATTTTGGTATTGACCATCTGGTGATGTCCATGTGTAGAGTCTTCTCTTGTGTTGTTGGAAGAGGGTGTTGCTATGACCAGTGAGTTCTCTTGGCAAAACTCTGTTAGCCTTTGACCTGCTTCGTTTTGTACTCCAAGGCCAAATTTGCCTGATACTCAAGCTCTCTCTTGACTTCCTACTTTTTTATTCCAATTTCCTATAATGAAAAGGACATCTTTTTTGGGTATTAATTCTAGAAGGTCTTGTAGGTCTTCATAGAACCATTCAGCTTCAGCTTCTTTGGCATTAGTGATTGGGCAAAGACTTGGAGAAGGCAATGGCAACCCACTCCAGTACTCTTGCCTGGAAAATCCCATGGATGGAGGAGCCTGGTGGGCTGCAGTCCATGGGGTCGCTCAGAGTTGGACACGACTGAGCAACTTCACTTTCACTTTTCACTTTCATGCATTGGAGAAGGAAATGGCAACCCACTCCAGTCTTCTTGCCTGGAGAATCCCAGGGACAGGGAAGCCTAGTGGGCTGCCGTCTATGGGTTGCACAGAGTCGGACACGACTGAAACGACTTAGCAGCGACAGCAAAGACTTGGATTACTGTGATATTGAATGGTTTGCCTTGGAAACGAACAGAGATCATTCTGTCATTTTTGAGACTGCATCCAAGTACTGCATTTTGGACTCTTGTTGACAATGAAGGCTACTCCATTTCTTCTAAGGGATTCTTGCCCACAGTAATAAATATAATAGTCATCTGAGTTAAATTCGCCCATTCCAGCCCATTCCTAAAATGTCAATGTTCACTCTTGCCATCTGTTTGACCACTTTCAATTTACCTTGATTCATGGACCTAACATTCCAGGTTCCTATGCAATATTGTTCTTACAGCATTGGACTTTACTTCCATAACCAGTCACATCCACAGCTGGGTGTTGTTTTCACTTTGGCTCTGTCTCTTCATTCTTTCTGGTGTTATTTCTCCACTCTTCTCCAGTGGTATATTGGGCACCTACCGACGTAGGGATTTTATTTTTCAGTGTCATATCTTTTTGCCTTTTCATATTGTTCATGAGGTTCTCAAGGCAAGAATATTGTAGTGGTTTGCCATTACCTTCTCCAGTGGACCACGTTTTGTCAGCACTCTCCACCATGACCTGTCCATTTTGGGTGGCCCTACATGGCATGGCTCATAGTTTCATTGAGTTAGACAAGGCCTTGGTCCATGTAACCAGTTTGATTAGCTTTCTGTGACTGTGGTTTTCATTCCGTCTACCCTTTGAGGGATAACGATAAATGGCTTATGGAAGCTTCCTGATAGAAGAGACTTACTGTGGGGTAAGCTGGGTCTTACCAAAAATTACCATGGCTTTCAACATATACAGAAAAAAATGCTAAATATTTTTAGTTCATCATTTAATATCCTCAATTGTCTTAGCTTTTAAAGTGCCCCTCCACCTTAAATCTCTAAAAAAATTTCTATTCTCTATGTCCCAAAGAAAAAAAGTCTTAGGGCACACCATTTCTCCCTAAAATGTCCACCCCCCTACAACCCAATTATCTGAATTATTTTTCCTCACTATTCCATTTAAATATAATTCTATCTTTGATGCTTTTCCTTATTAATCCAGAAACCCAGTTATTCTTGCTCCTCTAAAATTTCAATAGCAAGAATCTCTGGTACCTTCTTTTATCATTTGTCATGGATAACTGTCTATGGACAAGATCTTGGTGAGCTCTCACAGATGCACAAATTTTCAAAATCTTTAAAATGACAGTCTGATTGATCCATTTAACTTTGAAATTTGGAATATCCCACAATATTGTTCCTACAAAATTTTCTAAATCAATTCTGATGTTTGAGGTTTTTCCCAGCACACACTTTGAGAATGTATTTCTGAAAAGTATTATGCAATTTCATAGACCCAAATGAACATTTAAAATGGGATAAATTACAGTAAAATAGTGCAGTACTTTCCTGCCACCAGATTGCAGGCATACTATTACACTAATAAATAAAAATGGATATGATAAACTGTTTTCAATTATGCACTATTTGGAACTATATTAAGTATTCTAATAAGAGGAGAAAATGGCAATATAAAAATGCTTATAGAAAAATGCAACAGAATAAACATTTAATGAAAGGTTCAGAGGGGAGAAATGTGTTCTCTTCCTTTCTTTCTCTGAGAAACAAAGCTGCTCAATATAAGACACCAATTCAAATGCAAAATGGGAAGTACAAAGAGCACAGGATGAAGAAAGTCAATCTCTGAGGAAGAAGCGGCTCCTGGATAACTCAAATAGCATCTCTGTACCTCAGTTTACAACCTATAAAATAGGGGCTATTGGATTACATGGTTTCCAAGATTGATTCACCCCAAAAATTCTAGGGTAATTTGATATAGTGAGCTACCATCTAGGCAAATGCATTAGACCATATTCATCTCAAACAATCTTTGTCTTTTCAACAAACCATCATTACAACATGCACAAACATTATTCAGAGTCTAAACATTATCTTTAAACTCATTAAAATTAAATCATAATGTTACTGTTTATACCTAAAGGAACAAAATATAGCAGTTGTTCTTAAAAAAGGAACAAAAACTTAATTTAAACATATATGTTCTGAGTTTATCATAGTAAATATTACTGAAATGCTCCTTTTAATTTCTATGTGGCTGTTGTATACTGCTGATAGACACTGCTTTTATAAAACAATACACTTTCACATAATTTTCCCCCTGTGATCTTTCTATTTGTGATGTAGTTACTGAATTAAAACATTTGATTTATGAGCATGAGCATTTTAGCTTCTTTTCACATTTATTCAACTAGGTTTATCAACCACATGTCATTTGAAAGATTTGTCAACTACATATTACATACATGCTAAATAATCTTTTTATACCACAAGGTGGCATCTTCTTATTTTGGTATAAACCTCTGAATATTAACATAATTTGAATAATTCCATACACCTGAACTATTTTTTTTTTTAATTTTAAGACAACCACTTAGCAGCTGTGCAAATATATGGTGATTCTGTTACTTAATGCAAGTAGTACTTGTGGATATTTATGTGCTTGGGATATTTAGAATATTGAATCTTTAACAGACTGATGAGCTGTTCACACTAAAAAGTCAATAAACATTGTCCTCTAAATGTTATGTTCACAGAGATTAGTAACACAAAGCATACGCTGCAAAATATATGTATTTAAATGAAAGCTTCCTTAGAAACAGCCAAAAATCTGCAGCCAAGTACATATCAGTTTACTAATATTTTTGATACCCAGATTAAATACATAATTTAATATATATGTATGCAATGACTACACCATGGTCGCCACTATGCTAGGCCCTTTTATATATCTTTTCATAAAATTTCATGACAAATTTCCTGAAGAAACTAATTCTAAACCTCAAAACAACAGTCTAATGCTTCTCAAATTTTCAATAAAATAAATCACATGGTGAGATAAAGAAAATGCAAAATCCGAAGCCCCGTCTCCTAGAAACTTCAAGTCTAAAACAATGCAATACACAACCAAAATCTACAAATATAAGTAAGGAATTCCACTACATTAAAAATAAACTGATAAACAACAAGGATTTACTGTATAGCATAGAGAACTATTAATATTTTCAATATCTTATAATAAACTATGATGGAAAAGATCAAAGAAAAAAGAATATAATTATATACATATTTATACATATAACTGAGTCACTTCACTGTACACCTAAGACAACACAATATTATAAATTAACTATACTTCAATTAAAAAAATTTTAAAGAAAAAAAAGAAACTGTAAGGTAACTCTGAAAAAGTAATCTCCAAAAGAGAGACTACTAATCTAATGTAAATTGGTGAATCCATGAAATTTATTGGTAAAATACAAAATTTGTTTCTAGAAATCATGAAAAGGATGACTCTTAAAATGGCTCATTTTAAATTTCCTGTCACTATTTCTTTTCCCACATCTAGTGATGAAAAATTGAAAATGAGAGTAATGAGAGTTTTTAAGATGTGGAAAAAAATATCTATTATAAGATTTATCTCAGTCACTATGGTGTCTTACAGACAGTTTACCCAATAATGTACAACTTTGTAAAGAATAAATGGAAGACATTTCCTATGGGGACATACACAATCATGCATGCAACAGTGATAACTATATTTGGGCCACAAATAACACTATACTAGGGAGTGTTGTCATAAACTTTCTGCCTCAAATTATTCATTGATTACAAGATTTGCTCATTGGTAGTCTATTGCTCCTGGACATATCCTGCCTTTATACATATCCCTGCAGTTAAAACATGTAGTCTAGTATTCAGTGAGATAGTGTGATTATTGTATGTGCTCAGTTGCTCAGTCACATTCAGTTCTTTCTGACCCCATGGACTGTAGCCCTCCAGGCTCCTCTGTCCATGAGATTCTCCACGAAAGAATACTGGAGTGGGTTGCCATTTCCTCCTCCAAGTATGATCATTGACTAAAAGATACAGGATTGTTCATGAAGAAAAATTTTCAAGTCTGTGAAAACTGTGTGGCTAATGAGCAAACCATTTCCACACTGGAAATTGTTCCTAGAATCATAATTGTCATCCCATAGGCATGTTTTTTGCATGCTCTTGTACATACACATTCATACATATGAAAGCCTCGGGCGAGTACTGTTACATTTAACTCTGCTTTTTGACAGAAAACCAAATAATGCCACAGAACCATTTTGATCTATGTTGGATCTACCAGATGTGAAGTGTATAAGTTGTTCCTTTCTAACCTTTTCAGTCTAAATATCTGTCATGTTTAAAAGGACATAAAAGTTGCATTTTAAACACAATCATAAACTTAAAAATAATCCCTGTCTCACACCATATATCAAAGTGAATTTCAGTATTTAAAAAAAGGGAAAAAAGACAGTAACCCAGAAGGCATACATTCCGGGGCTAGAAAAACTATAATATATGAAACAAAAAGCATGCCATAACAGAAAATACTGGTGGATCTGCTATACAAAAGAAAAACAAAAATTTCAGTATATGAAAAAAATTTAATAAAAATTTAAAGGCAAACAATTAACTTGGGGAAATTTTGCAAAAAATTAAAAAATTTATATATTATATATAGCTTTTTATAGAAAGAAAATGACAAGCAACTTAGTGGAAATCAAGCAAAGTAGACAATTCACAGGGATTCCCTGGTAGCTCAGCTGGTAAAGAATCCACCTGCAATGCAGGAGACCCTGGTTCAATTCCTGGGTTGGGAAGATCCCCTGGAGAAGGGTTAGGCTACCCACTCCAGTATTCTGGCCTGGAGAATTCCATGGACTGTATAGTCCATGGGGTCGCAAAGAGTTGGACACGACTGAGTGACTTTCGCTTTTCAGACAATTCACAAAGACCTACAAATTTCAATAAATTTAAGAAACTCATCCAACATCACCAGAAATCAAGAAAGTTCAAGTTACAAAACAATTAAATTCTTTTTAAAATCTTTTGGATTGGGATATTTTTTCATTCCAACACCTGATATTTAAAAGAGGGAGAGAAAGAGACCTCTGAAATATTGCCATTAGGAATGCAAACTGGTATAACATTTCTGGAAGGCAATTTAGCAACACACGCACAAAGTTCTAAAATGTGCATATTTTTATCTAGCAAATGCATGCTTAGTAATATGTTCAAAGGATAAGTGTGAAAAGATATAATGTCCTTCTAAAATGGAAGACCTAAGGGTCCAACGAGCCCTTAAAATTAATTATACTGCAGCTATTAAATATGAATTCCAGAATAAATAATCTTAATGTACTAAGAAAATGTTTGTTCTCTTAAGAGAATAAAAAGTTATGAAGTAGAATAAGCACTATTTTCTCAACTATGGAAGAACAAAAGGTGTATAAACACAAGAGGAAGACTCAGGGTGTTCATTGAAATGTAGCAGAAATTCTCTGTAGGGGCTTGATTTTAAGTGCTTTTCTAACATCATTTTCAGGTCTTTTTTTTTTTTTTTTCAAATTTCTTTTTTAGAATTTCTTTAACGAGTGTGATGGGCAATTTTATATGTCAACTGAGCTAGGCTATTGTGCCCAGTTTTGGTCAAACACTCGTCTAGATATTACTGTGAAGGTACTTTTTAAATATGATTAATATATATAATTCATAGGCTTCAAATAAAGCAGATTACTCTCCATAATGCATGTGGGCCTCATCCAATCAGTTGAAGAGCAAAGACTATGGTTTCTCTAAGAAAAAAGTTCTTTCTCAAGACTGAAATGTAGAAAACCTGCCTGACTTACCAGTCTGCCTGGCCTGCCCTGTGGATTTTGGACTCAAGGTAGCAACATCAGTTCCTGCCTGAGTTTCCAGCCTGCTACCTCACCCTACAAGTTTCAGAAGTTCCAGTACCTACAATCATGTGAGGCAAATCCATAAAATACATCTCTCTTCTCCCCCACTCTCTCTCTACATATGCATGCGTGTGTGTGTGTGTGTCCCCTAGTGGTCTGTTTCTCCAGAGAACCCTGACCAATGTAATGAGCATGTACTAGTTTTAACATAACAAAAATAAATAAATAAATAAGTAGGCAGACGATTAAAAATTAAACAAATTGGAAATAAGGAAAAAAAGAAATAAATTCTCTTGTAGATAAAGCAACACAGCCAAGAAAATAATCCTATTTTTCTACTTAAATTATATAAGGGTCACTGTCTGTCATGCATGGAGTGGACAAAGATCTGAAGAAAAATGTTATATTAGTCCTGAATATATCTCTACCATCTCTATTATGTAGGATGACGAAATGTGTCACTTGTCTGCTATTTACAGGTGTAAATTTTAATAATTTATACCATATAACCATTTGCTGATAAGATAAACTGCAGTCCTGAAGGTATTTCACTTGAAAAATAAGACACATTTTCCATTTTGTCATCTTTTCATATTAATATCTGCTAGCCTATCATGCTAATTAATAAATGTAGCATACAGTGTAAGTCTCGGGGTTTTTTTTCCAATTTTGTTTAATTTATCAAATGGAAAATAATCTAGCAAAGAGTCATTAATTTAATTTCTTCTGAGAGGGAATCATTACTTGATATGTTAAATTTTCAACAATGCAGCTTCAAAACATCTGTAGCCATGGAAAATTTTCATAGTTTTAATTGAACATCTGTGCATTTTAATTGATTAATTTGAAGAAAATACAGGAGAAAAGAAAGAACAGTAGGTAATATGAATTTAACAAACCACTTTTCTGTTTTCTCTGTCTCTTATTTAATGATTTTCCAGCATAAACAAAACATGAGATTATCAAACAAATTAAATAATTCTCATGACCATATATATATTCATACTGATTGAACAGAGTAGACTACTATTTTACAGTAGGATTGTTTTCAATCAAAAAGATGGACAGGGATACATATGTGAACATATAAAGTGTTTATTAGGTTCCTGTCCCTGTGCAACATGCTATGGCAAGTCCTTCACAACATTCTAATGACGTAAAAATTCTCTAAAACCCCAACCACCACCGCTGCCGCTATCAGACACTTAAGGATAAATAGAGCTGGGGATATTTCACTCATGTTTGCAGCACCAAAAGTTCACCCTTCCCAGTATTTCTTTTCTCTAATAAATGTACAGCTTCCTTATTAACTCCTATTTTTTAATACATCACCTATTTCACTATGAAAATTTAGTTTTTGCAGGCATGGCATAGCTCTAGATTTATCTGTTTTTTGTTCATTTCTTTTGTTTATTTTTCGTTTGTTTGCCAGTATTTGGAGAGAATGTGGGTCCAGAACAATATACTACCTATGAAAAGAACTAAGAAAAACCTATCCAGGTAATAAAATAACCACACAATTCGTGTAGACATTGAGTCTTAAGAATCACTGGGGTGAGTTTGCTCCCAGTTATCCTTGCTATTAACTAGTAGGCATTGCACTTTTAAGTAAGATCTAAAGATATTTTTATCGACAACATTCAAAAGTCAAAAGAAAGGATGAAGAAAATGGATGCACAGGTAGGTGAAAGAAAAGCATTGTCAAGAGATTAAAGAAACACAAACGTTTCTTTTCTTTTCAAATGTAGAAGTTCTAAAAATTCTGCACAACTCTGAATAAAAATACTAATTGTGGTAGTAAGATTTAATAGTGTATTTATCCATTCAGTTCAGTCGCTCAGTCATGTCCAACTCTTTGAGACTCCATGAACCCCAGCAGGCCAGGCCCCCCTGTCCATCACCAACTCCCAGAGTCCACCCAAACCCATGTCCATTGAGTTGGTGATGCCATCCGACCATCTCATCCTCTGTTGTCCCCTTCTCCTCCTGCCCTCAATCTTTCCCAGCATCAGGATCTTTTCAAATGAGTCAGCTCTTCGCATCAGGTGGCCAAAGTATCAGAGTTTCAGCTTCAAAATCAGTCCTACCAAGGAACACCCAGGACTCATCTCCTTTAGGATGGACTGGTTGGATCTCCTTGCAGTCCAAGGGACTCTCAAGAGTCTTCTCCAACACCAAAGTTCAAAAGCATCAATTCTTCAGCACTCAGCTTTCTTTATAATACAACTCTCACATCCATACATGACCACTGGAAAAACCATAGCCTTGACTAGATGGACCTTTGTTGACAAAGCAATGTCTCTGCTTTGTAATATGCTATCTAGGTTGGTCATAACTTTCCTTCCAAGGAGTAAGTGTCTTTTAATTTCATGGCTGCAGTCACCATCTGCGTAATTTTGGAGCCCAAAAAAATAAAGTCAGGTACTGTTTCAACTGTTTCCCCATCTATTTCCCATGAAGTGATGGGACCAGATGCCATGATCTTCGTTTTCTGAATGTTGAGCTTTAAGCCAACTTTTTCACTCTCCACTTTCACTTTCATCAAGAGGCTCTTTAGCTCCTCTTCACTTTCTGCCATAAGGGTGGTGTCATCTGCATATCTGAGGTTATTCATATTTCTCCCGGCAATCTTGATTCCAGCTTGTGCTTCTTCCATCCCAGCGTTTCTCATGATGTACCCTGTATATAAGTTAAATTAGCAGGGTGACAATATATAGCCTTGGCATACCCCTTTTCCTATTTGGAACTAGTCTGTTGTGCCATGTCCAGTTCTAACTGTTGCTTCCTGACCTGCATACAGGTTTCTCAAGAGGCAGGTCAAGTGGTCTGGTATTCCCAACTGTTGCTTCCTGACCTGCATACAGGTTTCTCAAGAGGCAGGTCAAGTGGTCTGGTATTCCCATCTTTTTCAGAATTTTCCACAGTTTATTGTGATCCACACAGACAAAGGCTTTGGCATAGCCAATAAAGCAGAAATAGATGTTTTATCTGGACCTCTCTTGCTTTTTCCATGATCTAGTGGATGTTGGCAATTTGATCTCTGGTTCCTCTGCCTTTTCTAAAACCAACTTGAACATCTGGAAGTTCACAGTTCACGTATTGCTGAAGCCTGGCTTGGAGAATTTTGAGCATTACTTTACTAGCGTGTGAGATGAGTGCAATTGTGCACCTTATGACTATACTGTGGGAGTGAGAAATAGGTTTAAGGGACTAGATCTGACAGACAGAGTGCGTGATGAACTATGGATGGAGGTTCATGATGTTGTACAGGAGACAGGAATCAAGACCATCCCCAAGAAAAAGAAATGGAAAAAAGCAAAATGGCTGTCTGAGGAGGTCTTACAAATAGCTGTGAAAAGAAGGGAAGTGAAAAGCAAAGGAGAAAAAGAAAGATATACCCATTTGAATGCAGAGTTCCAAAGAATATCAAGGAGAGATAAGAAAGCCTTCCTCGGTGATCAATGCAAAGAAATAGAGGAAAATAATAGAATGGGAAAGACTAGTGATCTCTTCAAGATAATTAGAGATACCAAGGGAATGTTTCATGCAAAGATGGGCTCGATAAAGGACAATAATAATGGGCACAATAAAGGGCACAATAAAGAAATGGAATGGACCTAACAGAAGCAGAAGATATTAAGAAGAGGTGGCACGAATACAAAGAAAAACTGTACAAAAAAGATCTTCATGACCCAGATAATCATGATGGTCTGATCACTCACCTAGAGTCGGCATCCTCGAATGTGAAGTCAAGTGGGCCTTAGAAAGCATCACTACAAACAAAGATAGTGGAGGTGATGGAATTCCAGTGGAGCTATTTCAAATCCTGGAAGATGATGCTGTGAAAGTGCTGCACTCAATATGCCAGCAAATTTGGAAAACTCAGCAGTGGCCACAGGCCTGGAAAAGGTCAGTTTTCATTCCAATCTCAAAGAAAGGCAATGCCAAAGAATGCTCAAATTACCGCACAATTGCACTCATCTCACAGACTAGTAAAGTATATTTAAAGTAATTTAGACATCAATCTAATTTACACTTTAAGTAAGACATTACTGTTTTTCTTTCTGTGTTAGAATAATTTGTAGAGGGAAATATGTCAATTTTAGAAGCTGATCTGTTTCCTAAGCACTTTTAAAACCACATGAGCAGTCATGCTGGGCAGTGCAGTGTTTACTTGTAGTAGTCACTCACTTAATGGCTCAAAGTACTTTGAGTACTTCCTATCTAGGTGAATGTGCTCATTACAGATTAGTCTAATGCATCCATTAATTAAGGAATTAATGACCAGGTATCTGGCAATATGTTTTAGCTACTGATTCTCTACTTACTTGAGTATAACACAAAAGTATTCACTTCACAATAGTTCATTACAACCTAACCTGCAAACAAATTATTTTCGTTTACTTGCTGGTATCCCTGCTATGATTATCCCTAGGTAAACCCCCATCCTGGACCTCAAATCCACATTCCCAGCATTTTTATTATTAAACACATTTATCAATTCTTACCACAATTTTTTAAGAATTCATACCATCAGGCAACTTAGTTGCTCAGATGGTAAAGAATCCGCCCCCATTGTGGAAGACCTGGGTTTGATTCCTGGGTTGGGAAGATCTCCTGGAGAAGGAAATGGCTACCCACTCCAGTGGGAGAATTCCATAGACAGAGATGCCTGGTGGTCTACAGTCCATGCTCGCAAAGAGTCAGACACAACTGAGCAACTAAAACTTTCACATAGATAGACATTCAATACCAGTTTAAAGATAATTATTACCTGTGACGGAGAAAGCAATGGCACCCCACTTCATTACTCTTGCCTGGAAAATCCCATGGATGGAGGAGCCTGGTAGGCTGCAGTCCATGGGGTCGCTAAGAGTCAGACACAACTGAGCGACTTCACTTTCACTTTTCACTTTCATGCATTGGAGAAGGAAATGGCAACCCACTCCATTGTTCTTGCCTGGAGAATCCCAGGGATGGGGAAGCCTGGTGGGCTGCCGTCTATGGGGTCGCACAGAGTCAGACACCACTGAAATGACTTAGCAGCATTACCTGTGATGAGAGACAAAACTATTCACCAGAATTCCGTTCAGGATGAGCATGGTCTTTGTTGAAAGTAACTCTTCAATAAACTAAAACAGAATTGGAGACAAGAATGACAGTGAATGTGAACACAAATTTTCTTAATGAATCCTGCCTTTACCTCAAGTGAATGGGGAGAGAATTAAAGAGTAGAAAAGAAATTGTCAACAGACCCTAAAGACTACATGATGTGACTTATCCTCCATGATAACACATATGTGTACATGCATAAAATGATGAAATGCTTAAAAGCGATGGATGTTTTTTGTGTGCGTGAAAACCGAAGAAGCACTGGGGTTTGGTTTTGATTGTCCTGGGCTGCGTGGGATAGCAACTCAGAGTCAAGAGCCTGAAGATTCAGAGAAAGTGAGACACAAGAATGCACCACGTGGAGAGAAGGTTATTTATTATCTCAGGAGGTGAAATTGGTCTCCATGAGTCAGGATACCTTACCTCACTGGTTACATAGCTATAGAACAAGAGCTGAATTCCAGACTTGACGAGTATTTGGCAGGAATACTGTAGAGGAGATTTAACTTTCAAACAAGGAGCTAGCCTTCATGACCTTTCCAGAGTAGAAAGCTTATGTCTCTACAACTATATCTATAGTTGATAGACAGGATTAGCAAATTAGCCTTCTAATTATACTTTAGTACTAAACAAATTGCTGCGCTGTGCTGTGCTAAGTTGTTTCAGTCGTGTCCAACTCTGTGCAACTCTACAGATTGTAGCCTGCCAGGCTCCTCTGTCTATGGGATTCTCAAATCCAAATGCTTAGATAAAGGCTCATTTTACAGAAAGATACACATTATTTTGCCTTCTGGTTCTAGAACAAAATCTTATAAAATGCAAATACTCCCTATCCGTGCTTCATAGCTGTGACTATTAGAATTTCATCTCTGACACACTGCACAATTACCAAATATAATCTTATTAAAGTCTAGAATAGAAGGATGGAGATCCACATTCCCAAGTGAATTTTGGCAATAAGCACAACTTGCTCACATCTTAGACCCAGAAAGCTATAGGATCAAAATATTCACATAATCAAAGACTACTTTTATTTCAGTTTTCCCAGTGGTTATATGTTTATGTTTTATAAAATATGGATTTTTAGCATGAAAATGTATGGAGAGGGCAGCAGAACAAAATGTAGTAAAAATAAGAGGTTAGAAATATTAAAAGCAAAAATTACAAATTATTGTGCTGAATTACTAAAGGAAAAGTATGGAGAAAATGTGAGAAATGTTGAGAAAGGGATTGTGCTAAATTCTCACCTCTATGAATATTGAGAATATCTGAAATACTCTTATCAGTATTTGGTGTAATGAAAGTGTCTTAGTCTCAAATGTCATCAAGAGCTAGAGTTTCTGACCAACCCTATATAACCATTGTTATCATACTGAGATAATATGATCTTAGTAAAAAGCAGGAGGCAAGACATGCTAGTTAACATGCAAGCATTTTTGTCTAATTTTGTCATATAAAATAAATTATACCTGGAACTTCGAAATAATGAAAACACTTCATGAGCTTCCATTACAATCTTTATTATCAGAAACCTCAATATATAAATAACAGCTATAGTTCTTACTGTTCTTTACATTTATTTTTAAAGAACTGAAAATTAAATTCAAATATTAAAAAAAGTAATTGTGCAATTAAAGGTGCAATGAACCTCCTAATTTCATCAATATAGCAGACAAGATAAGCTCTTTCTGCTACAAATGTCTAGAATTGCTGTATGAAACACAACAAACAACCTTTTTTTTTTCCAGCTGTGCCACTGCAGGTAGGATCTTAGCTGCCTGACTAGGGACTGAATCCATACCCCCTGCTGTGGAAGTGCAGAGTCCTAACCACTAGATTGCCAGTGAACTCCCCAAACATCCTTTTAATACATAATTGAGCAAAAAAGTTAACTAAGTATGCAGTGCCAGAACTGGAGAAAAACCTAAAAACTAGAACAGAAAGCTCATGCCCAACCCTGGGAAGGGTTATATGGAGGTCAGCATGGAGTTCTTTATTGGAAATACAAGGCCTTCGTTTTTAACACACACTGACAGAAAGAGGAGAAAGAGCTCTAAGCTTCAGAAGAAAGGGTGTAGCTACAACAATACTAGGTAAGTTAAGACTTCAATTCAAAAAGTATTACCAGAAATAAAAAGGGACACTACATAATGAACCAAAGATCAATTTATCAAGAAGTCATGACATGACAAATTGTATGTACCTAATAAGAAAAAGATGGCTTAAAGCTCAACATTCAGAAAACTAAGATCATGGCAACTGGTCCCATCACTTCATGGGAAATAGATGGGGAAACAGTGTCAGACTTTATTTTGGGGGGCTCCAAAATCACTGCAGATGGTGATTGCAGCCATGAAATTAAAAGACACTTACTCCTTGGAAGGAAAGCTATGACCAATCTAGATAACATATTAAAAAGCAGAGACATTACTTTGCCAACAAAGGTCTATCTAGTCAAGGCTATGGTTTCTCCAGTGGTCATGTATGGATGTGAGAGTTGGACTGTGAAGAAAGCTGAGCTCCGAAGAATTGATGCTTTTGAACTGTGGTGTTGGAGAAGACTCTTGAGAGTCCCTTGGACTGCAAGGAAATCCAACCAGTCTATTCTAAAGGAGATCAGTCCTGGGATTTCTTTGGAAGGAATGATGCTGAAGCTGAAACTCCAGTACTTTGGCCACCTCATGCAAAGAGTTGACTCATTGGAAAAGACTCTGATGCTGGGATGGATTGGGGGCAGGAGGAGAAGGGGACGACAGAGGATGAGATGGCTGGATGGCATCACCGACTCAATGGATGTGAGTCTCAGTGAACTCCAGGAGTTGGTGATGGACAGGGAGGCCTGGTGTGCTGCGATTCATGGGGTCACAAAAAGTCGGACACGACTGAGCGACTGAACTGAACTGAATGAACTGAACAGCTAAAAACTCACAACTAGGATCACATTTCATAAGAAGTACTGAATACTTTCTAAGACTGGAACAAAAGACAAAGGTTACTCATCTCACTAGTGCATTTTACTTGAGATTATATATAGTGTAATAAGACAAGATAAAGAAATAAAAACCATAAAATTGAATGAAATGTTAAATGGTAAAATGTAAAAAGGTAAAATGGTCTTTATCTAGATAACATATTTGTACACATAGAAAATTCTATAATACAGCTACTAAGTAAGTTTAACAAGGTCTTAGAATATAATTTAAAAATTAATTGTTCTATGTACATACAGCAGAGTAATAAAATTAATTTCAAAAAAGCAATGCAGTTAATAGTAGCAATGTAAGTGATTCCCCTAGGATTACTCCTCAGATTAATTATTTTCCAACATCTAGCATCAAACATAATACAAGGACAGTATACAGAGAAATCTGGAAGTACAAGTAGATATAAAAATAAGGAATTATAAACTATTTTTATATTTTTTCATTTTGTTCAACTATATTTTCTAATTTCCCAAACAAGTAACACATATGAAGAGAAAGTAGTTATCAATCTTCAAAATTCTAATATTCTAAACAGCCAAGTAATTTCATCATTTATCATGAGTAAGCTTATTTCCCAAAATTATTGACTAATGTATCAAGATTTAATATATCAACTTTAGAAATTTAAATGACTACATAAATGTTAATCATAGGTTACTGGGTTAAACATTACAAATATTTTAAATACTCTCTGAGGTCACAAATATTATTATAAGATCTTTTCATAAATTAATAGTAAAGGAGATAATATTCAAAATTAATTAAGTATTATCAGTGTATATATTTTCCTATGTTATTCATATACTTATTAAGTATCAACAGTATAGAAGTATTATTCTGAGTAGGAAAATAGAGTTCCAGGCCTGTCATAAATATTTCACAAATATGGTATCCTTTATTCCCCACAACATAGTCTGAGTTGACATTAACACAGTCTCCATTTTCACTTGGAAAAACTGAGCCACACAGGATGAAGCAATTGTGAAATCCCAGAGCAGTGGGCATCAGTGGCAGGATCCAAACCCAGTGAATCTGACCCCAGAGCCTATATTCTGAACCACCATGCTGAACACAATGCTCAAGGATAAATGAGATAAAAATATTTGTGTTCTCATGAAGTTTACATGTTAGTAGTGGAATACAGAGAATCAGCAAATAAAGAATAAAGTAATCAGATAATGACAATCAGTGGAGAAAAAAAAGAAGCAGAGAGACCAGAGGGTTTCTGCAGTGGGATAAATGGGGGTGGCAGCTTACTTAGGCTTAGAGGCTCAGGTGGGGAAGGAATCAGGTATGTTCCAGAGACACACCCAGCAGGACTTCCTGGTAGACTGTGATTGGTGAATAAAAAGAGGAAGCAAGTTTGATAACTAAGTTTTGGCTTAAGCAATTTCACATGGTGGTGATTCTTACTGAAATAGGAATGCCTGGAGAATAAGATGGCCTCGGGGGAGGAGGGTGGAAATCAAGCTAGGTTTTGGATGTTTGTTTACATGGAAATTAAACGAGCCATGAAATTAAAAGACGTTTGATCCTTTGGAAGAAAAGTTGTGACCAACCTAGAAAGCATATTGAAAAGCAGAGACATTACTTTGCCAACAAAGGTCCGTCTAGTCAAAGCTATGGTTTTTCCAGTAGTCATATATGGATGTGAAAGTGGGACTATAAAGTTGAGCGCCAAAGAATTGATGCTTTTGAACTGTGGTGTTGGAGAAGACTCTTGAGAGCCCCTTGGACTGCAAGGAGATCCAACCAGTCCATCCTAAAGGAAATCAGTCCTGAATATTCATTGGAAAGACTGATGCTGAAGCTGAAACTGCAATCCTTTGGCCACCTGATGCGAAGAACTGACTCACTGGAAAAGACCCTGATGCTGGGAAAGATTGAAGGTTGGAGGAGATGGGGACAACAGAGGATGAGATGGTTGGATGGCATCATTGACTTGATGGACATGAGTTTGAGTAAGCTCTGGGAGCTGGTGATGGACAGGGAAGCCTGGCATGCTGCAGTCCATGGGGTTTCAAAGTGTTGGATACAAGTGAGTGACTGAACTGAACTGAACTTACATGGAAGGTAAGATGTCAAATAGGTAGTTGGATAAGTGAGCAAAAGGGCCAGGAAAGGAGTCACAATGGAGATGAGAAGTCAGGAGCCATCAGTATCTAGAATGGTCTATAGAGCCTCTGGACTGGACAAATCCACAAGGGAGTGTAGGTGGAGCAAGCAGGGAGCTGGAAGCCCATGCCCCTGGGCATGCTGACAAATAGGACTCAGCCGGGGAGAGCTAAAGGAGAGAAGCCCAGGAAGAAGTAGTCCCAGTGACTGAGCAAACTAAGAGGAGCAATCAGCCAGATGAGTGATAATTCTAGAGATATACAAGGAGGGAGAGGGTTCATGTGGGTGGAACTCTTTCTCAAGTGATGAGCTAAAGGGAACAGTATCTTACTTTAGACCAATAATATATTCTTGCAAACTTGTATAAATTTAAATAACTTATTTTCACAGAAAAGCCTGATACCTCAAAGAACACTAAAATAATTTTACAAAGATAAACATCTTTTATGAATGAAGAGTACATTTCTTAATCAAATGAGTAAACCAAGATTCTCATACATTAGCTTGCTTAAGGCAGGATTTAATATGTAGTATACCAAATCATGGGGAAGATTACATTAAGGCTTGAACTCAATTTCAGATGCCATAAAAAATAAACTCTATTTGGGTTATATTAGATAGCATCACTGATTCAGTCTATATGAATTTGAGCAGACTCTGGGAGATAGTGGAGGGCAGGGAAGCCTGGTATGCTGCAATCCATGGGGTTGCAAAGAGTCAGACATGACTTAGTAACTGAACAGCAAAGGACTATATTTACCTTCTAGAGTTCACATAAAGATTATCACCATAATAGTTGCTGTTAATTAAATGCTCGCTTTATATTAATTTAACCCTCACAGATCTTATGAGTTAAACACTTTTATTATATCCACTTTTATTTTTTTTTAAGATGAGGAATTTCGACCATAAGACAGGTAGAAGTGACTTTCCCAGTATCAGCTAGAATTCCACACTGGTCATTCCTAGAAACTTCGGTCCTTATACTGGTGACACAGTTAAATACCTCTGGACTCTTTTAAACCTCTTATTAAAGTTTGTTTCCTCCTTTCTTTTCTCTTCTATCCATACTCTTCCTGCTATTAGAGACAGACATGAAAACCAAGGTAAAAGTAACAAGAAAAGAATTAAGGAGATAGTCACAGATCATCATGGCTGAAAACTCAGCTAAAAGGGTGACTATAATTGAGTTTTTGAGTTTCCTGGCAGCAGGAGCAAAAAGGAAGACACCTTAGATTACAAAATTTCCAGTGTCTTGTAAAAGGAAACATACCAATTAGCTGAGAGACCTTTTTGGTCCCCATCCTTAAATCCAACAGCATTTCTTACATGTGTTTATTTTAGGGAAAAATGAACCATATAAGATCAGAGACTTCAAGAGCAACTCCTCCAAAGATAAAGAAATATTCTTCATCTGGTTGTACTTAGAAGTTTCCATTAAAATGTGGTCAACAGCTCAGCATTCTCCAGTATAATACTTTTGTATGGTTCCCAGTCATCTCAGCTTTTTAAAACTTTAATAGGTATCCAATGACTTAAGAACCATGACCTGAACTTTTAGAACTGTCATATGGGCTCAAGAGAAACAAGATCTATTATATATTCTGTATAAATGGCCTATATCACATTTCTCAGAGGTAGCAGCATCTCTGTGAAACAGAATCTTGGCAAAAATTTCAACACACTGCTTGCCCCCAGCTCCAATTTAGGTCCCTTCACAAGCAAACTGCCATGGGTTTTAACTAATGAAAAACCAGTTTGTTTTTAGAAAACATCCTCATTATTGGCTAATATAACAGAAATGACCAGGAAGAGCATGATTTAATATGGATTAAACATGAATAAAACTCAGAAGCTTTCTTCTTGTTGAATTAGATAATCAAAACTATTAAACAGCATTTCAAAATGCTTTTCATAATCCTGGGACCATTAATGTCATGTTCAAATCACTGTGGATTTTTGTTGTTGTTGTTGTTTTTACTATTCATAGGGATACAATGAGTCATTGGCACATTTCCAGCGCAAGATGCATTTGAATAATACATGACATGCCCTTTAGCTAGCATCATGGTGCCAGATTTAAAACAAGGTAAGAAGTTTCCTCCATGTACACTTGCAGTGTTCAGCTGTTCATAATCTATAGCGTTAACAATTTATCATCAAACCCAGCGACTTGCTGCCAACTTATCAAAGTGGCCACTGGATGCATATGATCAAGTCTGAGCATCTGGCTCTCCTCTGTTCCTGACATTAGCACAGACAACAGAATCAGTGGACTATTGAATGCAATTACAGTAAGCGAGACAGACAATAAAGATTGATAGCGCCTTCTCTTTTTATCACACACAAAACTAGTGGGGGTTAAAGCTTTGCCTTGAGCTGCCTTCATTTAACAATGATTGAAAATATGCAATTGTGTTGGTAAAACACTGTAGCCTGTACCACTTCATTTACTGGACACATTATCAAATTAAATGAAAAGTGAACTGCCAAAAGCAACAGTTATTATATATTAATGATGAATATTTACTTAGCATTGTTCACAAATCATACAGAGAACAGAATCCTTCTTGTTATCTTCTTTGCAGGTTACAGTTGAGTAGGCTTAACATTTCTATGTTTACGTTAAGTCTTCTGTCTACAAATCTCTAAATACAGACTTGCACGATTGGTTTTGTGACTAGCCATGTGATTACAATGTGTAATTAATAAAATGCTCAAGTTGTAGATGAATCCTAATTATTGAAGCGCTTTCTCCCCCTTTATGATAATTCTCATGCTTGTAGCTATTCTTGTAGCAAGAGAAATTTAGCCAGGGGTACATGTAAACAAGAGGTCAGGAACTTCAGCTTCATGAGCTTCCAAAATTTGGAATGTGAAAAACGATCTCAAGATAGATACAGACAAGCCACAAAGTTATACTTTATTTTTTCTCCAAAGAGTACTGCTGTAGTAGCCATTGGAGGATATAACAGTCCAGTCATAATTTGACCTCCAAGATAAGAAATATACAAAGGTAAAAGCAATGGAACTAGTGGGCACACAAGGGAAAATTGATCCTATGCCATAGCTGAGACAGGACGAAACTGCATCCTTAAGCAAACTTCAATAGATCTGGGAATACAAAAGTAAGTGTCTTATTGCTAAGTGGACAAACATTTGGTGTACACACTGGCATGTCAGAAAGACATGACGGCAGGCAGACATGATTGTAAGTTATGTAGATTAATTCAACATTCTTTGAAAAAGACACACATCTGGCTCTTCCTTTCCAATGAGGGATACAGGAAAAGAGGGCGCTCATATATGAAAAGTAATCTTGTCTCTTTTCTAAGAGCTCAAAACCCTGAGAAAGTGACATATTTCAAACAAAAAAGAAAATAAGAAGGGGTAAGAGAAAAGAGGTGGAGAACGAGTCATGGGTTTTCTAAAACCACCCCACTGGTTATTCTGTAAGCAATTAAATACATAGTCATAAGTGTTGAGTTTAGAATTAGAGCAGCAAACATATGTAGTTAATATAAATAGCAGCATGAGGTATAGGATATTCAGCAAGAGTGGAAAACTCACCAAAGTAATAGCATCACCACACAGTACATGGAGAATCTGGAAGTAAAAAAGCAACTGTATCAGTATTCATGAAATGTAAAGGAAACAATTATGTTCTCCAGAATTTACCTGGAAGCAAAATCTAAGTGAAATCAGTCTTTCTGAGCACATTTAAATTCTAAGGTCCGTGTTGCCTTGAAATTGTTTAGAGATATGTAACCTTTGTGGGTTATTCTCAAAGGCAGTTGACTACCAGGTTTATCTCAGGAGCTCTGTAAGTGCACATCTCTGGGTCCCAATCTTTGAGATTTTTATTCAATACACTTTGGGTGGAGCATAATGTACTCACTACAGAATATATGGAAAATAAAGTATGAAAAAGCTTAAAGAAAACCTATCATCTGTAAACCCACCATTTCTGTGACCCATCTTTTATTTCATGTCTATCTTTTCATCTATGAATGTAGAATTTTTCAAGTCAATAATATTTTCAATAACTTTAGGGGAGTCACTTTACAAAAATATAAATTAACAAACATATGTTTATAGCTAAAAATCAGTACATGATGTATCAATGCAATAAAAATATGAAAGAATGTTCCTGCTATCCTTCAGTATCTGTTCTCACAGAGTTAGTTATTGTTAAACACAGATGTTTAACAATATTAATTTTTTTTTTTACAATCTTTATTTTAGTCTTTACCACACCATTTACAGTGAGGCTGTGTCCCGGCCTCGCGCCCTTTCATGTGGGTTTCTTGTCATTTTCACAGTGTGGAGTCATCACTCAGCCAGCCCTTAAGGTTGTTGTTTTTTTTTTTTTTAGAGGGAATTGTTTCATAGGTAGCTGTAAACTCAGTGTGTCTATGGCAGGAAATGAGTTGACAATCTTCCTATGTCACTCTTTTGAGCCTCGTATCCTTTATGTATTCATTTCAAATTGATCTGTGTCTGTATTTTACATGATCAAAATCAGACTACACATATTGTTCTGTGAATTGACTTTCATTTTATGTAATTCTGATTTATATCTAGATTTATCCAAATCTATTTTTCTTATTGCTTGTAATAGCTATACAGTATTTCATAGTATAAATTGTCATAATTATTTGTAGCCTTTACTGTACTTTTACTATTGTCCCTAACTTATTAGTTTTACCAAAATGGTAAAGAATCTGCCTGCACTGCGGGAGAGCTGGGTTTGATCCCTAGGCTGGGAATATCCCCTGGAAGAGGGCATGGCATCCCACTCCAGTATTCTTTCCTGGAGAATCCCCATGGACAGAGGAGCCTGGCGGGCTACAGTCCATGGGGTCGCAAAGAGTCAGGCACAACTGAGTGACTAAGCACATATACATATATATATATGTGTATTTTCATTTACATGAAGTTGTTTTACACTATAGATTAGAAATGGAATTTCTGTATCAAAGGTATGTGAACTTATCAAACCTGAAAATTTATCCTTCCAAAAAACTATATCATTTTCTACTCTCATCCACAGAAATTACAAGAGGGCCCATTTCTCCACAGCTCACTGATGCTAAATATTTTTCATAGCTTAATATTTTACCAATATATTGCATTTAAAATGATATCTCACTTTTAATTTTCATTCTCAGCTTCATTTCACATGTTTATTAGCCATGCTCATTTCTTCTAAGAATTGCCTGTTTATATCCTATATGTATTTTTATACTGTGAGATTTATCTTTTTCTTATGACTTTCTAAAAAGCTAACTTTCAATTTTGTACAATGTAAATACACAGAGGCTTTTTTATTCCTTAGAATAGTCTTTCCCAACTGATAAGTATTTAAAAATATCTCATATTTTTATGATTTCTGAAGTTTAGATTTTGAATATCTCTGGAATTTATTTTTATATACAATCTGAAAATAGTCTTTTATTTAAAAAAAAAACTCCCCCATGATTCTTCATATCATCCAAATACAGCAACCACGGCCATAGATCGCAATGGAGTCATGGTTTGCATCCTGGAAATCCTTTTCACTGCATTATTTACCTGTAAACTTGAGATAATAAAACATCTCAAGGATTGTGGGAAAATTAAATGAGCCTAGCATGGTGTCGCCCACAGAGAAAATGCTCAATCAACATCAGCTGTTTGTTTCATTAGCATTATTACTTTAACATAGCTCAAACACCTGGTTTTTGTATTCAATTCAAAGTGTCTTTCTACTCCCCAAATTTCCCTCAAAACTAAGGGCTGTGTCTTGATGAATGTTTTCATAGGACAATTCTATTCATGGAGCCAAGAGTTTCTTAAGGAAAGGCCAGTGTGAAAATGATAGATACTTTGATTTTGTTGGTCATCATGCAATTTCTAAAGTAGTCGAGTCCTGAGGGCTGTAAGAGCCAAGTGCTGGCTGATGCACATGGATTACAGTATAGAATTTCGAGTGCTGCTGGCCAAACTTTGCAGAATCAAAGAACATGTCTGGCACGTAACTATGTATTTATAAAATACTTGTGGGTGACGTCTGTCACACAGCCCAGTCATGAATGTCTAGTGGCCCTTGATGTGTCTAGAACTCTTGCACAGGGAGGCTGAGCCACTATCTCCAATAGACAGATGGAGGGCTTGGTGGCTTGTCCCTCGGAGAGACCAGAGGACATACTCCTGGTCTGTGTCACTCATGTTGCACAAGCAGAGGATCTCCAGGGGAAAAAGGCCAGGTTCCTGAGAAGCCTCATGCTGTTGGAAGACGCCAGTCCCCTTTTTCCATTGTCCTTCTGATTCATTACTCTCCTTTTCTGCCAAGGATCTTTCGGAGGACAAAAGGTGACATTAAGCCTGCTCATGCTTTATCCACACTTTTTGAGTCCAACTCTCTATCAAAGTCCACTTAAAAACTGTTACAAAGAATTGCTCCTAGCTCCACCTCTAAAAGCAGGATCAATGTCTGTAATCAGAGAAGATTCAAGAAAGGTATTAAATTAGTCCAGTAACAGTGTTCAGTGTAGCATTTTATAAGTATCTGTGGTTATTATGATTATCAGATATATAATATTAAATATTTATATGTAAATAAGATTATTAGTGAAAGTTGCTTAGTCATGTCCAACTCTTTGCAACCACGTGGACTATACAGTCCATGGAATTCTCCAGGCCAGAATACTGGAATGGGTAGCCATTTCCTTCTCCAGGGGATCTTCACAACCCAGGGATCGAAGCCAGGTCTCTTGCATTGCAGGCAGATTCTTTACTAGATAAATATTTATTGAACACTGTTTTAGTCTCTTAGGGGAACTAAATATAGACTTGGTGGATTCATAAACAAATTTATTTCTCATAGTTCTGGAGGCTAGAAGTCGGAGATCAAAGTCCAGGCAGATTCAGTGTCTAGTGAGGACCCAATTCCTGGATTGTAAAGAGCCACTTTCTAGCTTATGTCTTCATACGGCCTTTCCTCCATGACGCTCCTTGAGAGAGAAATCTCTCTCTCTTCTCTTAAGGGCACTAATCCTATCATAAAGGTCCAACTCTTATGATCTAATCTAAACCTAACTACCTCCCAAAGGCCCCACCTCTTAACACCATCATATTGGGGGTTAGGGCCTCAACATATGAATTTGGGAAAGACAAAAATATTCAGTTCATAACTATAGTTACCCTGAGACAGGCAACTTGCTAAGCACTTTACATGCATTATCTCAGTTATCCTCCCATCCTTTGAGACAGTTCTATTCATTATCCACAACATACATAGCAGAAATCAGTGGGAGGCACAGGGTGGCTAAGTACCAGGCTGAAGGTCACAGTTAGTACATAGTGGAGCAGACTCAAAAACCTGCCCTCTTAACCTCCAGGTCTGCCCTGCTGCTGTTCTAGCATGGAAAAGAGAGGACTTCCCTTTTTAAAAAACTCAAGCAAGATTTGTTTTCTTAAATAAGCTTTTCTCTCTCTCCAGCCCTCACTTCTTAAAACAACAAAATACAACCCCTTATGTTAGTTGGAATAAATTACTTTCATCAGTTATAATAAAAATGCATAAGACAATGAAGGTTGGGGAAACTAATCTGTAAATAAGCTCACAGAAATAAATGAAAAAAATGATCATTTAAATATCAAATGTTCTGGGAGTCTAGTTATCATACACTGAACTGAGTGCTCCCAAATTCATATGTCTAAGTCCTAAAGTTTTCAGAATATACTCATATTTGGAAATAAGGTCTTTAAAAGAGTGATTAAGTTAAAATGAATACTTTAAGGTGGGCACTGATCCAAGGAAGCCCAAGTAGCGCAGTGGTAAAGAATCTGCCTGCCAATGCAGTAGATGCAGGAGACATATGTTCGGTCCCTGGGTCAGGAAGATCCCTTGGAGTAGGAAATGACAACCCACTCCAGTATTCTTGCCTGGTAAAGCCAAGGACAGAGGAGACTGGCAGGATATAGTCCATGTCAAGAGTCATCCTGTCGTCCAGAGTTGGACAGGACTGAGTACTAATCCAGTATGTCTGGTGTCCTTTGAAGAAAATGAAATTTAGACACAAAAAGATAACACACACATGCATGATCAGAGGGACAATCACGTGAGGACCCAGGGAGAAGACGGCCGTCTGCAAACCAAGGAGGGAGGCCTCAGAAGAAAGCAAGTCTGCCGACTCCTTGATCTCAGATCTCCAGCCTCCAAAGCTGGTGAGAAAGAAAAATCTTCACTGCCGAACCCACCCAGTTTGTGTGGTATTTTGTTACGGCAGCCCTAGCAAACTACCAGTATTTTTGTGAAAAAGTGTACCAGAATGTAGGATTCACTGGGAATTTAACTCATGGCTTCTACAGAGGCTACTAATAAGTTGCAAGAATTTAAAGGAGTAAAGTGGAAATCTGAAGGATACAAAAACAATCTTAAGCCTGGTGAAAATAACTATTTTCACTTGAAAATACCCTAATTTTCATAACCAGGATTTTTTCATTCCCCAGAAATAGATACATAGGCAGATATTTTTCTCCCTTTCTGCCTCTCTCTCTCTCCCCTTCTGTTAAGATTTCCTTCATCATCCTTTGTTTTACTTCTCCATAGGTTGGATAGGTGTGCTGATTAGGCTAGAAGTATCTGACCGTAGAGAAATGAGTTAACTAGAGACACAGTATGAGGTTCTAAATGGTGAACTTCTCCTTAGCATCCAGTTCAGATTACATATTGGTTGAACAGGATAAGTAACAAGAAATCAACTTATTTCTTCTACTTGTGGTTTCCCCACTCACATTACCTCATCACAGCAATGTCTCCTCTTTTGCCATCAGTCAATGGTGCTGGGAGCAAAATCAAACACTGACCTGTGCTGGAACGTTCTCCTCTGGATCACAGCCATGTTCCCCTAGGAGCTGTGGGAAAACTGGCTTTACTCCAGGAGAAGTCAGCCTCCCCTCACTGCTGCTCACTAATAACCTTTCCTTGTTTTTGTTCGGATCTTAATGACCTCACCTCTTGTGAAGGTTTTTCACAAGAGGTTTGCCTCCCTTTTTTTTTTTTTTTTTTTAATTTTTCAACAGGAACACAAAATAGCAGATAACCCAAAGAAATGAATATAATTTAGATGGAAAATAAAATCTATCTACTACTGTGTGTATGCAGCCTGTGCGTCTCATTGGCATGCACCAGATTGGACTAAATGGCAAGAATTTCCCAAGGGAAGATAATCTCCAGATACTGCTACAAAAGCTTTATTCCCCACACTCTGCAAATTATTTAATTTAAACACTGCTTGATATGACTCTCTGAGGAGAAGGGTGTTTTCCCAGATCCGTTTTTAATTTGTTGGTGTGTGTATATATGCATGTGTGCATATAGAACCAGCCTCACAAACGCATTCACAGCTACAGAGACTGAGCACCAGCTTCTGATTAGCAGAACCCGGGGCTGCAAATTACTGTTTAAAAGTAGGAAAATGATGAAATTCACATGTAATTTCTTCTCTCTTTTTTGGTGAGGAAAAAGGCAAAGGTTCAGTTGTTCATATCCTAAGGTCCCTGCTCCCAGACACTTGGGAGATAAAGCTAAATATTTTTTTAAAAATCGGTGTGTGTCTGTGTACATGCAGCACATGTACTAATTTCTCATAGTAGAAAATGGTCATATCTGTGGATGCATTTTACTAAAGCACAAGGAGCAATGCAAAGATGAATGAATTCATCTCCATCAGCATTGGGAAGTGCTGCATCATGGGTCAGAGACTAATTTATAGCATTCTTTTAATCCTTCTGCTTCTTCCACTAGCCTAACTTTTGCTTTTTGGCTACATATTAATCAGGAAGGGATATCCGCTGAAACAAAACCCTGAGTGTTTTATTATGTATTTTGCCAAATTTCGTCTCGAAAAATCTTGCCTTTTTAAAGAGTTTATAGGTCCCATTAAAGCATCCAAATGAATTTCTCCCCTGGACAGAATCTCTTACGTAAGATTCTACAGAAGGGCTAACCCTGCCACAAATGCATACATGCACACATAGGGCCCACGCTGGAAACAGTCTTGTTATCCTGGCTAACCCAATTTAAAAGTAAATAAGCATTAAACAATAATTTCAATATTAACTTACTCTTCTTGCTTCTTCATCGGAGCAAGCTAAAAGCACGTGAACTTCCTTTCACCCTTTGTCCAGGCCTCCTGTAGAGCTCTCCCTATGTGGTACCCTCAGCACAGGTGAAGTGACCTCCTTCCTCCCACCAGCCTAGCTATTTATTGACATAAGCTTGCATTCTGGGGCATTATCAGCTTAATGCATAATTCAAAATCTCGTGCATGTGGCCTGCACTTTTGCCTCTTCCCCTGCATTCTAAATGAAAGATAAGAAGAAGTATTTCCAAAGTAGGCATACAAAAGGATTCCTGAACATCCATAGAGCCCCGTCCCTATGCCGGCCCTCCCCTATCCCTTAGAAGACCGCTGGCTCTGCAGCTCCACACTGCTTGATATGACTCTGAGGACAAGGGTGTTTTCCCAGATCCAATTTTAATTTGATGGTGTGTATATATGCATGTGTGTATATAGACCCGGCCTCACAAACGCATTCACAGCTACAGAGACTGAGCACCAGCTTCTGATTAGCATAAAGATGCTACAGCCTCACAAGGATGCAGGGCTGAGAAGAAAGCAATCCCAGGGATGGTCGCAAAGTGTATATTGAGCAGAGAGACCTGAGAACCTTTGGGAAGAAGAGGTCTCTAGGAGTGGAAAAATCACAATTACCTGGAGTCATGTTCTAGACCAGCAGTCAGATGTTTCCAGCAAAGCAATAGTTCCAAATCTCTGTAAATCAAAAACAGAAAAACTAGCCTTAGAATTTGTATCTTTCCCCCTCCACCAGTGGGACAGGGGAAGCTTTGTGTGTGGTGGGAGGGGACAGAGGGCAGGGGGCAGGTGGAGAGGCTTTTCTCAGCACGTCTGAGGGAAGAAGAAAAGGGAAAGGCAGAAGGAAGACAGAGGGGAGGCCCAAAAGGAAAGACAGAGAGGGAGGGATCAGGGTGCAAACTGACTGGGGGACACGACAACGAGGAGAGAGAGGAGTCTGAGGCTTTAAGATAACCATATGAGAAGGCGAATTCAGTCAAAATCAGTCGTGACTCCAGTGATTTTTCTCCCCCAAACTGAATTGACTGCCTTCTGATTGAATTCATCAAATTAACTATTTTTTTTAATGATGTATGAAATGTGAGAAAACAAATGGATAATCTCACTTGCAAATACACAGATCCAGGTAACCTGTATGCTCCGATTCGGACACATTAACAAATTGGCCAGTATAAAGTCACATACATAAAGACAAGACACACATATGCACGCATATGGTTATGTGAGTGGCAAGAATGAATTTTTTCAAAGTGTCGTTGCTGTTTCCCAACATATTCACAAGCATACTGTACAGTACGTTTGTGAACTAAGTATCCCCAAAATTGTCTTTCTGGAAAGCAGTTTATCCCTGGTGGAGAAAGTATGCTGCATAAACGCACCAGCATTGTTTATCAGCACCATTTTTTAAAAGTCCGGTTCACCACTCCCAATACACTTCTGTCCAAGTCAGGACATGAGACTAAAAACCGTAAGGTCACCAATATCATCTGGACTTACTACTAAATATGAGATTCTGGTAGATGCTTTTTACATGGCTTTTGAGTCCACCAAGCAATAACTCCTCCTTTTTTATAAACATAAGGATATGAATTATTAAAAAATTAAAGACATTTAGAATAATGGTCCTCTATACGCAAAGTATTTATTTCAACTTTCATCATTCATAGTTTATTGCATTGATTTTTTTTCATCAGTTTACTTAGTATTAGGCTTCCACTGAACTCATCAATAAGAAATGAATTTTGGTAACTTTCAAATCCACTATATTATTTTTCCTTTTATTTGTAGTGAATTTTTCTTCTCTCAGTGGTATTACTGCAATAAGTCAGTCATTATTTCTTTATGTTTCCCCTTCTTTCTTTAGTATTTCATTTCCCTTTACAGCACATCTTGTGATCACAAAGAAAACAGAGACACTTATTTCTTTTAACAGTTGAAATTGCTGCAAGTGATTTAGCTGTCATTTAATTTGATTCCTCTCTTCTGTCTGTGGAGAAATATGTTTAATGTACTGGAAATTATGTTAATAAGAAAAAGCATTATCTCATTTAATGAAATAAATATACAAATATTTCAAAATAAAATAAAGAGGCCATCTTCACTGAGAAAAATGTCTCTTATGGTTTGCATAAAATAAACAAATGGGAAAAATTATGAATACATTGAAACACTGACAAAAATGATGCCTACATTCAAAAGGACAGGGGAAGTTCAGTAACTGAATTAGCCACAATTTAATCAAATATTTGTTGTAAAACTCCAGGCACATATGAAGGATCAAATTATTAATTTTATATTTCTGATTACTGTAAGAAAGATCATTTTATTTCTCTGGAATGGACACTGGGTTTTTGAAAAGTTTTCTTTGTATTTTTTTCTCTTCTATTTCAGTTGGTCTTTCAGTGATTGCTACTGCTTGAATTAATAATTATCAGCAACTCATTGAAAATGTGACCCAACCCATGTAACTATAAGAAAGGTTAGAATTCCTTTGATTTTGCTAATCAAAACAGAGTCAATGAACTCGTTCCAAAGCTTTTATATATTAAAATTTATCTAACGCACAAAAAGGTTAAATAAATATTGTTAGTGATTTGAGCAAAACTTGAAGCAATTATGCAATAAAAGCATGACCACAGTAACAGAAACACATAATTAGCAATTTAATTACTGGCATGAAGACAAGCTAAAGATGTCAATAAAAAAAAAATCTTTAGTGACAAGCTGATTTTATTCTCTTTACTGCAATTTGTGAGAAATATTCACCACCTGATGAATAAAACCATTTTTATACAAGCTATCTAATCTTCCACAAACTGAAATACTCAATATAAAATATTTTTGATTTCATTTCATTGCATAGTGAATCATATTTTTTCCCATTTAGATTAGCACTTTCTCTTCTCTGAAAGTACAATATTTCCAGTCAGCAAGTAAAGAGCATTATGTTTTTTTAAAATGAGTTAAAGTAGCAGGTGTTCTTTGTTTCAATTTCATTTTTTTTCCAGCTTCAATAATGTGTTTGACAGAACTGCTTTCTTGTGTATGACATTCCAAATATTCTATCTTTTCTCATCTCCAAGTTTCAGCTGAGAAACACACATAAACCATGGATTGTTTTAAAAGGAGATAAATTGTCAACTATAGTAGGAATAGTCAGGCTAATTAGACATTCCTCTAGGGCTCACAATTTCTTTTTCTCCCCATCTCTGTATTTAGAGTTATGGTGTGAGGCAAAGGAGAAAAATGAGTAAGTTTAGTTTACTGTGATATGGTCCACTTGTATTTTTTTCAGCACCATCCCAAGTTTCAGATTTTTAAAGTCTGAACTACTTATCTTAAAGTGTTCAATGAATGCTTACTACCTCATATGTCACTGGTATTTTACCAGTAGCAGAAAACAGATATTTCAAGATAGAACCATATTGAATGAAGTTTTCCATCTTGTGTGGATCATTTGGGCTGGTATTCAATAGCCACTTGTACAAGCCCTGTGCATGGAGTGAGATCATGTAAGTCAGGCTTGCTAAAAAGTGTTGTCTATAAAAATCCTTAGGGCATGATGGAATACACTTAAAAAACAATAAACTCTAGCCACCAGGAACAGAATAGATAATAATTCCTAATACCACTGCCTTTTATAATTAGCCTACTGATTCTAATCATCTTGGCATATAGTTTCAATCAGATAACTAAATATTCCAGTTTTGAAGGAAGGGTATACAATACTAACTCAAAGAAAGATTCTGAGGAAATTGAAAATGTTTTTAAAAGCACATTTTATTTGGCTGTAATTTGATAAATGTGAACAGAGCAAGTATTTGGGAGATTACTTATTTGGGACTTCTTGCCTAATATATCAGTTACTAGAACCATTCATTTTTAACACATAGTTGGATTAGAGGCCCCTTGCATCCATAAAAAGTTCCATTTTCTGGTGAGCTTTTCATCACTATTCATTATATATCACAATCAGCTTCTAAGTTTCTGTTTGAACTATAGACCTAAACTTACTTGGATTTTTCAACTGTAATCATACACGCTTAAAACTCTCTTGCTTTCTACACTTTTGTGGTCCAGATATAAGTTGTTATTATCAAGCATGTTAATTTACAAACCTCCAGGGAACTCCCTGTGTCAGCCATTGTAGAGGATGGTCAAGCAATGGTACCTGCCTTTGGAAAGCTTACAGGCTAGTAAAGAAGATGGTGTGTCAAAGGTAACATTGCATCATAATTCAAGTGTAGTTGTGATAAATACCAAACAGTTGACACAATAAATACAAGAAAGTTCATAAGACAGAGGGAGCACAGTAGTCTTTATGGGTAGATTCCTTTATTAAGTGGGTACCATGGGCAAGTGGGCAAGAGGGGCTTCCCAGGTGGCACAGTGATAAAGAATCTGCCCACAAATTCAGGAGATGTGGGTTTGATCCTGGGTTGAAAGACCCCCTGGTAAAGGAAATGGCAACCTACTCCAGTATTCTTGCCTGGAAAATGGACAGAGGAGCCTGGCGGGTTACAGCCCACAGCATTGCAAAGAGTTGGACACAACTGAACAACTGAGCATGCACGCAGTATAAAGCTTTAAAATGCAAAATCACACTTCAGTTTATGAACCAAAAAGCCGCATGTAGAGGTGAAGAGTCAAAGATGCGAAATAACTCACCCAAAGAAAAATGTATTTGAATGGGGACTCTACAGTTCTGCTGACTCTAAATTCTAGGTATAAGTAAGAAAGCATTGGAGATGAGATGAGCAAGGAAGTATATCAGGTAGATAGGAAAGGAAGGATTCATGAAACATGTACAGGACAAGGTGGATTGTTTTTCCAGGAAGGGTAGCAAGAGCCATGAGACAAAGACTGGAAATAAAAAAGATGGGAACAATAGAAAATTGGGAGTGTGTTCTCTGGGCAGTGAGGAGTCTTAGCTGGTTTCTGAAGAGAATGCTAGCACAGTGAACAAAGAGTAAAGCAGGAATTGAAAAGGTAAGATACAAAAAGCAAAAGATGGATGCTGTTGTTACTCCACCCAGACCCCTGTCCCCGGGGGGCAGCGCCCCCCCCCAACTGCTGGGAGTATTAGCTGCTCAAGATCCTCAGCTGCCCTCTTTTCTGCAGAACTGTCCTCAGCCTTCAGGATCCACTTTACCAGAGAGGTTCAAACCTCCTCCCTTCCAACCCATACAAGGACTGCCTGACATGGGGAAAAGCCAGCTCCGTTGAAGTGAGGGACATCAACTTTGTGGGGTAAGTTGAAGCTACCCTCTAGCTGAAGCCACATGCCCTGTGCCGCTTCCTCACTCCTGTCTCTTCTTAAATGCATCCTGGTCTTGGACTTTGCTGCTAGGAAATCTGACCCAAGATTTCAAGCTGCCACTGTCTTCCTCTCTCTTAACGGAAGGATGACTCATGCTGCTAACAGACAAGTGACAGCAACTTCACCCAGTCTCACCCATAAAACAATCAGTGCACAGGAAAAGTAACCAGGACACACATGGAGGCCACCTATATGCGATTTCTGGGCTTCTTGGCCTTGATTGTTCGAAGAATAAAATCTGTATGGCATTGATGGGGTAGTTTATAATTTGACCACAGTAGTATGCATGGGAGATACAATGAAGCCTTCACCTGGCATGGATGTGGGAAAAAAAAAAACAAACAGAATACTCTCTTATTATATGAATAGTAACCTACCAGAAATTCAGACTTTCCCTTCCAAACCCCATCAGAGTGTCACAGCTTAGACAATCATTAACTTCCATTTCTCATCCAATAGGAAATATCCCTGCTGACTTCAAGAAACCAACTCTAATTTACATCTGTGTAAGTTGTGAAATGAAAAAGAAAAAAGAAAACTGTATATTATTGAGAAACCAACAAACTTTCAGGTTTCTTTTCAAAATATAATCGGATTCCTCTTGCACTCCAACATAAATGCCATGGTGTCTTGTATTCTTACACAACACATTGATATTCTCCATTGTTTATATCTAGGTGAGATTCTCTTGAGTCGTCTCTCTAAAACCCCCTGGTGCTACTTAATATGATGAGTACTTGCCACAAAAAGAAAACTTTTCTTCAGTAACTTTCAGAGCACAAATTCTAAGACACTTCACGATAGTCTGATGCAGAAGAAGGGGGAGGAGAGAGAGAGAGGGATGATCTTGGGGAGAATATGAAGATATCAGGCTCAAATCACAAACCTTCATGAGTTAATATGGCTTTAATTTTTTTTCCTAATGAACATCCTTTCATTTTCATAAGTAATTTTTAAAAAATAATTTGCATTTAATATTCAATCTTTCTTGCTCTTTCCCTATAAAGATAACTACCTAATAGCTCATCTTCCCTTCCTCAGAACAAATATCCTTTTTGTGCAATGGGATTGAATGATTACTTGTAAAAATTAATAGAGATGGCAAAGAGAATGGGCAAATGCAACAACAGTGTTTTCAACTTTGAAAATAGTTTAATGCAGGGAGCCTGGTGAATATAGTTTCTGGGCCTCACCCCAGGAATCTTGGATTCAGTAGATCTGAGGACAGGCCAGGAATCTCTGTTTAGGAAGTACCCTAGGTAATTATGATGCAGGTGTCTGCAGACCAGACTTTGAAACCATCAGTTCTGGTGAACACTAGTCTTTGAACCATTTTTGTATGTTGTTTATAATCTCCCTTCTACTAAACCTTTTTTCTAGCCTAGACAGCTGGATTATGGTAGGCTTGACTGTTCCTAACTTATATATAAGTTATCACCCAATTCCTTGATTTAAAACCATAATGCCTATCTTGAAAGGTACTCCTATATGAGGGGAAAACATCACCAGTCAGAAAAAAAGACAACTCCTCAGCGTTGATGTTGCTGTCCTTGAAATACAGCCACCAATTGCCTTTACATAGATAGGAACCCTCTAGACATTACCTGGTGGCTCAAACGGTAAAGAATCTGCCTGCAGTCCAAGAGACACAGGAGATGTGGGCTCAATCCCTGGGTTGGGAAGATCCCCTGGAGAAGGAAATGGCAACCCACTCCAGTATTCTTGCCTGGGAAATCCCACAGACAGAGGAGACAGGCAGGTTACATACAGTGCATGGGGTCAAGTCAAATATGACTGAGCAATTAACACGTCCATTAAATCATACCATCTGGAGATGAGACTTGGATCTCAGATAAGTTTTGAGAATGGACTCTCATCCTTTACTCATCTAAAAATGGAGTAACCTGCCTAAATGCATGGTTTTGTTGTTTAGTCGCTAAGTCATGTCCAACTCTTTTGCGACCCCATGGACTGTAGCCTGCCAGTCTCCTCTGTCCATGGCTTTTCCCAGGCAAGAATAATGGAATGGGTTGCCATTCTCTTCTCCAGAGGATCTTCTCAACCCAGGGACTGAACCCTGTCTCCTGTATTGGCAGGAGGATTCTTTATAGCTAAGCTACCAAGGAAGCCCTAAATACACGATTAGCTAAGTGTAAACTATAAATTTGTTGTTGACTTATTTTCCCTCAGAAAAAGATAATTCACTTCCATTTGGGACAAGGTAATCCCCCTTAGCATCACACATATTTGTGCACCAACAGAGATGAGCCCAAACTCAATTTCTCTAATTTCTGGCACTTTCTTAAAATAAATATTTGGGGCCACTAAAATGAACCCAAATAGTAATAGTGATGATAAAAATAAAAGAGGCAGACCCCAAGACATTTAAATATAAAGAAAAATTAATGTTAGATCATTCTCCAAAACATTATCTCCAGGGCAAGTAAAATGAAGCCAATACCCAAAGGATTGCCTGCATGCTGGGGGGCTGTGTAGAAAGAGGTGCCAGGGAGAAAGGTGCTTTTTTATATTGAATGTAACCCAACAAAGATTTGGCAGACTACATATTTAAAAGGTTAGGAATGCTTGCAGAAATTGATTCATTCACACTGTTGTGAATCATTTAGCACACACTTCAGAGAGAGTTTAGCATCTTAGTCTCTGCCTCCCACTTCCTAAGAAAGGCTGTTAATCAAAATGAAGACTCCTAGATGCAGCCTTGGGAACGGGACAAAGAGATGAGTAGGAAGGAGTACCACGTGGAATGACTTTTCTCCTGTAACGGTAGGGTTTTTTCCTACTCTGAGCCTGAAAGGTTTAATGCAATAGCATCCCTTAAATTAATATATGGATTCTCAGACTGGGGTTGTTAGTACAGCTACATAAAAACAAGTTTGATATTTAGGGAATGCTTTTGAATGTCTAAGGCTCAAAGCACCCATTTCACTTAGATGTAGCTTTTTCTTCCAAATTGAAAGATTATAGAGTAAAGGAGCATATTACTATAAATTAAGTAAATGAAATGATGTAAAAGCATCTGTATTTGTAAAAATCTTGTCATGATCATAAAAGAAAATTAAACCTCATTCTTGAAAGAAAAAAAATTGTACACGCCATTTAACTGCATTTTTAAAAATAATAAATCTACCAATTTATCGGACTGTAGGCCAGGACATTAGAAATAAGCCACGTTAAAGCTGAATTTTACACATGCACACATACACAAAACTAATAATGTAATAAGGTCAATAAAATTTGCTAGATTTCTTTTATTTTGAAAGTGCCAGTAAATTTACTAGTACTTTTAAAAGAAAAGATGATAAATTACCAGTAAAGTAAAATATGCAGGTGATAAATTGTTAATGATTCAGGTCAACTCATTGGAAAAGACCCTGTTTCTGTTTTTGCCTTCTGCTTGAAGGCAAAAGGAGAAGGGGGTGGCAGAGAATGAAATGGTGAGATAGAATCACTGACTCAACGGACATGAATTTGAGCAAACCCCAGGAGATAGTGAACGACAGAGAAGCCTGGTATGCAGCAATCCATGGGTCCACAAAGAGTCAGACACAACTTAGCAACACCACCAAAGGTTGATAAATGATAGTTAAATAATTATGTAATTAATAACATTTAATAAGTAATGTGCTCAAATTTCAATAACAAAAAATACACAAAATAAATATGTATTTACTTTTTACAGACAAAAATGTACAGGTTTCTAAAACCAAAGTAAGATGATCAAGAGTAGTGGATAGGATTGGGAGACGTCTCTCTCACAAAGAATCCCTCATTCACTAGACCAAGACCGCTAGTCACAAAGTAAAACTCTTGACACGTGTGCTCAGTTGCTCAGTCATGTTTGACTCTTTGCTACCCTATGGATTGTAGCCTGCCAGACTCCTCTGTCCATTGGATTCTCCAGGCAAGAATACTGGAGTGGGTTGCCATGCCCTTCTCCAGGGGAAAATTCTTGGACATGTGCCCTATTCCCAACAAGGTCTTCTCCCACAGTTACTGCAATACAATATTAAGCTGTAATGACATCATATTCACCCAGGAAAAATAGTACTAGAAAGTGAAAAATGAGGAGGAATTTCATTTCTCAAGTAGCTGTGACAGTTGAGACACCCAAATAATGCCAGGAACGGATCATTTAAAGGTCACTTACATCTAGTTTTAAGATGCATAAAATACCTATTGAAATCCATTTTAATCTATCCATTTGTCATTTTGGTAGACAAAAACAAAAGTAATGAGAGACAAATTTACAGTTTCATCATTTGGCCTAAAAGCAGAAAGTCTGACCCTTAACTGTTTACCTTAAAACATTTTGTTCATGCCGTCAGTATGTCAATAAGTAATATTTTTAATTTAAGTCTCATAGCCACTCTATTCCTCTCACCATTTTATAGGTGATGATGAGGGCAGAGAGTGGCTGAGTCCCTTGTCTGGCTTTGTGCGTTCGTGTCCTGTTTCACTGGTTCTCATTCTAAATCAAAGGCAAGGGAAAACCCCTCACTGCAGTCATGGTTTTCATATTCATAACTCTTGGTCAGAGCTACTGCTCTCAAGCCTTGGCCAAGCACCTTATTCTCTGTGTAAGTAGGTTACAAAAGGAGTTTCATACCACGGATTCTCTTTCCTTCCACGTATATAATGAATTTTCACTTGTTTAAGAATAGCCATTTGTAACTAGAGTTGTGGATGCTGAAAGGGGATTCCTATATAGATGAGGGTGATCTTGTGTTGCTGTTGTTCAGTCACTAAGAATGTATATGTTGTTTAATTTTAAACAACATATGCATTGTTTAAACAACATATGTGATCTTATATGCTGTTTAATTTTTAACTGTGGTTCTCAACCCTGGCTGCACAATTGGAATCACCTTGGGAGCTTTAAAAAAAATCCTTGCCCAGGCTTCGTCCCCAGGGATGCTGAGTTAATGGGGTGGGGTGGGGCCCAGGCACTGGTGTTTTTTTTTTTAAAGCTCCCCAGGTGACTCTAATGTGCAGCCAGGTTTGCTGCTGCTGCTGCTAAGTTGCTTCAGTCATGTCCGACTCTGTGCGACCCCATAGACGGCAGCCCACCAGGCTACCCCGTTCCTGGGATTCTCCAGGCAAGAACACTGGAGTGGGCTGCCATTTCCTTCTCCAATGCATGAAAATGAAAAGTGAAAGTGAAGTTGCTCAGTCGTGTTCGACTCTTAGCAACCCCATGGACTACAGCCTACCAAGCTCCTCTGTCCATGGGATTTTCCAGGCAAGAGTGCTGGAATGGGGTGCCATTGCCTTCTCCAGCAGCCAGGGTTGAGACCCACTGATTTTACAGCCTTGGTACTACAGCCAAGGTATAACTACAGGATAAGGCAGGAGAGCTGACTTCCAACCTATGGTAGATAATGGATTTACACTCAGAGGCAAGTGGATCTTAGTTTGTGACTAAGAAAATGGGAATAACAGTGTCTTACATACCAAAGCTAATGAATTAATGAGAAGCTTTTCTTCTTATCCTCTCCAGATGTGGCTGACCTGAAGCTTAAAACACGTGTTCATTTTGATATTTGGCAAAACCAATACAATACTGTAAAGTTTAAAAATAAAATAAAATTAAAAAAAAAAAAACCACGTGTTTAAGTATCTCAGAGGACAGGAAGAGCAGCGTGAAAACCAAAAATAAAAAAAAGATACTATTCGCACCAATTCTGTAAAAAAAAAATCATCAACACTCTCCATTTATACAGAGGGAATGTATCAGATAAATACATGTTAAAAGCTAGCTTTGAAAAAAATTTGAATTGCATTTTCTCAACATCTCATTTCAAATTTCCATGTACTTTTATACAATTTAAGATCCTCGGAGGCAATGAGGTATTGTTATAAGATGGATGGATTCATCTTCCAACATATTAGGATAATGACACTGCCCGTATTCAGGCTTCAACCTTTACCTGAGAAATCTCTGCTAGGGAAAAAAAAATCCCAACCCTGAGAGACATGTGTCAAAACTTAATCATTCCACTTCAGTAAGAAGTTACCTCCAAATGATAGCAGACCACCATTTTCTTTTAATTTTTAAAGAAAAGCATTCCAAATAGAAATGACATTTCGAAAGCATTTTAACTGCACCGAAGCTTTCCAGGTTCCCAGTCACAGCACCGTGTTAATAGCAGCATTGTGAATGCCTTCAAGTAAAACCAGTAGGGCAGATATTTCATTAAAATCTTAGATTCCTTTTTAACTCTGATGGTAAGATTGGGTGACATGATAATTATGCTATATAGAGATTTATTACATTTTGATATCAGGCAACATCTCTTGGCCTACATCTATATCTGTGATATACCTGAGGTTTTCACAGAGAGCAAGCCTGGTACAAGAGTGATGACGAGCTCAAACACAATACTTGACCTAAATACATTATGTAGCACCGGGTATCTGTTAAATAGGTCAGCCTGGGCTCTTAAAAGTTATGCAAAACTTATTTCTGCCACACAGGAGATATGACACTAGTCAAGCTGTATAAAAATCAGCTTTTTAGGCAGGAAGAAAATGCTTCTCATCACTAGGTGGAGGGGAGACTCTGTTGCCATACATAAAATGTCTTAAATACTATACTATGCTTGTCATATGTCTTTAGGACACAGAAAGCAATAAAAACAATGAGGCTGATGAAATGCCAGGATTCATTTAAGTGGAGGGGAATTCTTTGAGCACTGCTATAGAAACTCTTACTCTTCCTGCAAAAGCAAATGAGATTTCAAAGGTGCACAGGTCTCAGCTACCAAACCTAAGCGATGGCTACTGTCACAGGATGCAGACCTAGCTGATTGCTTTCAGCAGTGAAGAAATGCGGTTCCAGCTCAAGGGGGCTAACATGACTCTACCTCTACCTCCACTCCTACTTGGGACAAAGTTATCTTGTTCCTTCTCAGTGTGGCTTCATTACTTGCCTTAGGTGTGCAGGCTGTTAGGTTTAAAACATCAAATAAATTGAAGTTTTGCAAAACTTTTTCTGGGCTTCCCTGGTGGTTCAGTGGTAAAGAATCTGCCTGCAATGCAGAAGACACAGGTTCAATCCTTGGATCAGGAAGATCCCCTGGAGAGGGAAATGGCAACCCACTCCAGTATTCTTGCCTAGAAAATCCCATGGACAGAGAAGGCTGACGGGCTATGGTCCATGGGGTCACAAGAGTCAGAGCAAAAGAATCGGTTATGACTTAGCAACTAAACAACAACACGATACTCTTTCCATGCTCAAATCAGTAATTTTTATGGTGCTAAGGTTTCTGCATGACCCCTAGATGCTAAAAACATAACTAGTTCTTCTCAAGGCATCATCTCAGGGATCAGTAGCATAAAATAGCAACTGGGAAATTGTGAGAAATGTCAATTACAATCCAGCCTGTAGAGATCCACTGAATCAGAAATTCTAGGGGAGGGGTGCAGGGCTTTGTGCTTTAACTGGCCCTCCAGTTTGAGAAGCCCTGAACTAAGCTATCACTAAGCTTGAGAGTGGATCTAACAGTTCCACCACGACAAATCAACTCTTAATAATACTTACAACTCAGGACAAGAATCAAGGTAAACCAAAGAACAGCCTGAAACCTCATATTAGCCATCAACCTCTTCCTCCAAATAAACTTTTTATAAACAATGGGCAAGAACAATGTTTATACAACAGGCCTCAAACCCTTTCCAACTTGAACTTGAAAACTCTCATGGAACTTTTCTGCTTCTGGAAATATTAATTAAAGCAGAAGACTTGTTCAGAAGAAATGAGATGTAAGGAAAGCAAAAACAACTACTCCGACTGCTCACTCTACAGTTTACAACTTAGGAACTGAAAAAATAGAGTTTAATAAGGAGGTTAATTCACAGTAAGTTGCTATTTGTGGGCTTAAAAAAGCCCACACATTTCTTGAAGACTAACCCTTCTTAGGTAAGCACTGGGAAATATAATTCTCCAAATCCCCACACATTTATGAACAAAATAATATATACTAAGTTTGGTGGTTTGGTCCTGATCAGTAGCTCTGACATGCTAAAATAAAATTAGATGCTTCAGATTTCTCACTGAAGGACTGAATTTTTACCTCTCACCTCATTACCCTCCACACACTCTTAGTGGGTTTAGTTTAATGGATTTGAGTTCCATTTCTAAGAACGCAAATTCTTATGATTTTTACATGATTGAAAAACATTTATTAAGGAGACAGGAAATGAAGAGTATGCAAATGTGAAGCCAACTAATAAAATACATTTCTTTAAAGAAGAAAAAAAAATCCTATCTGTTCCTGGTAACCCAATAAAAACAAAACTCAGAGCAAAGCAGATCACAGCTGCTCAGCTGAACTGTAATACACTCTGGGAAACCGCATCCACCTTTCCTCGTCCACCTGCTTGCCAGCAGTGAAGCGACAGCAAAATCTGCAGGAGGAAATTCAAAGGCAAAAAGTAAACAAGCATCTTCATTTTGCATTATCACACTGGACTCTCAACCAGGCTTTTATTACGAGCTTCTTGCTGATAGACTGAACTTCACAGAGGTTAGGCACGTACTGCTGGTAGCTTTTGAGTCAAATTCAGTTCCTCTGGGACAAGTGATTATTTTCTTCTTTCTTTGACCTAGTGAATGCGGCAATGTTCCACAGATACAGTATTTCTGCCCTAAAGGCATTTATGTCCCACCACCTCACCTCCTAATGCTCATAATAATGCTAGGCAAAGGGACAAAAATAAGTCTGCCCTGAGTTTGCATATCGAAAACCAAATACATACGACGCTGCTGCTGCTTTTATCACTTCGTTATTTCATCATTATTCATCACAGTTCTTGCCTTCATTTGCAGAGTTTGGGTTTTAATGTAATGGCCATTCAATAAAAATGTTGCTTTTAAGGGTTTGCATATCATCCCATTTTCTCTTCAACCCTTCAGCAACCATATGGCAAGCAATCAGGTCTGCAATCACTAGGTCCATATTATGTAGAGCATGATTTCGGCATTATGCTATTACCCATCTGTTTCTGTAGAAAAAGACATGAACCCATGTATAAGAGGTCAGTGGTTTCATTGCACACCGTATTCCAGAAATCTATCTCTGTTCACTTGAGATCACTTTTGTGATTTACTCTAGTCTCCAGGCCAGACTTTCTCTCCCTCTCTCCTCTTTTTTTTTTTTAAAGAAATACAGACAATCAGCACAATTTGTCTGTCTGCCTATTGTATAAAATTATTTGTAACTGTCAGGGGAGGCACTTAAACTTTCTTACTTAAGGATATTTATCCAGAGAATCTGCACTTAAAAAAAAAAAATGTGGGCGGTGAAGAGAGGAGAAATCAATCTCACCTGATTTTACATTTTTAACTGTCTGCACAATAAAGATGACAGAATCTTCAGGCAGAAGCAGACACAGAGGTAGAGGGAAAGTTCAGGCTTCCGCCCCCAATTTGAGGACTCTTAGCACTAACCTAGACTAACCAATTCTTCTGGGCTTCCAGGAAAAGTGCTATATATAAATCAATGTATCTGCTTCTATTTTCTTTCCTGTATATATGCCTGCCCTGTGGGTTCACAAACATGATCTCTGAATAGCAGACTCAATTTCAGAGCTGAATATTAATTCAGTGGAATGCTTATTTGGGTATTTCATAAACAGAGCACTGATAATGAACTTCAGATGCAATCAATTATGCCTGAAAACAGACCCAAAGCTTGGAATTCCATGTACCGTAAGAACCCAATGACTCTGTTAGGTAAGACTTGCTCTAAAATACATCCTCTGTCTTCTACACTGTTTCAAACTACTATTGGCTTGAAATTGATTTAGGAAGCAGGACAGAAACACACCAAATGGGCATGAAGCCTGAGGCATGGAATCTTTTGCAGAATCTACTAAGGGCCATCAGAAGTGGTTCAGAGCAAATGTGCTTTTCTGTCCCATCTACTGGTTCCCCAAACCAGCTGGGGAAGTTTAAAAAATTCTGATACCTGGGTCCAAACCCCAGAGATTCTAACTTAATCTGGGGTGTGGCATGGACTATTGGATTTTTAAAAGCTCCCCCAGGTGTTTCTACTGTGCAGCCCAGATTGAGAAGCTCTTGTCCAATAAGACATAATTAAATAAAGATTATCATATTTCATCATTAACAAATAAAATGAGAGAGTAGGGCATCAATACTACAAAAATTAATGAAAACTGAAAAACATTCAAGGTATAACAAGGCAAAACATGACAAGTGTGACAACCATTAATTATAAAATAAATATTATTCAACAGTGGAAATAACAATAGTTGTAAGACTTCTATATAGATTTGGCTTACAGTTGTATTTACAACTTTCAAGAAACCTGAACGTCATGAAACATGCATTAACAATGTTAATACTGGACCTTCAGTAAAATAATGACATTTAATTAAAATTCTACAATGAAAATAAAAGATCATTACAATGTAATATAAAAAAAAATAAAGCCAAATTACTCAGTATTTATTATGTAAAGTGGTGGTGGTTTAGTCACTAAGTCATGTCTGACTCTTGAAACCCCATGGACAACAGCCCACCAGGCTCCTCTGTCCACGCAGACACACTAGTAATTATTCATATAAAAAGTATACAGGAAAATGCTGTATATCCTTTTCACAGATCACATATGTGATCTTAAACTCATAGTTTTGATGTGTGTTGCATTATTATTACTCTGTGTATTATATTATTAATATTTTGAAATTAGTATTCTTTAAGGGTCAATACTAGGGAAAGCAAAATTGAATTATTTACAGGTTTTAAAAAAGATAGTTTCAATTACATTAATATTTAACACAATTGGCTACAAGCAAAAAAAAAAAAAATCTAAAATGAAGACTGATTCCCAAAACTTAACTTACAAAACTGAGTCGGAAATATACAGATATAAGAAAAGTAGATCTGTATTGAGGTTGTTGAGATTCTTTCTGAAAAATCCTCTGTCCACCTGACAAACAACCGCCTTGCAAACAAGAAAAACAAACAAATAAATAAATAAGAAATAGGTAAATAAGAGAAACCTACTAACACTTTCTGATCTGGAAGGTCAGAAAGTACTTAATAAGAAAATTCTCATTTCTCCTCCTCCTATCTCTCAACACCACGTCCTTCACCACTCTCCTTTTTTCTCCAAAGCCCTCAAGCTTTTCAACCTTAATCCCCTCTCCATACCACAAAATCTATCACAAACATTTTATTCATCCAAAGAGTGAATGCAGAAAAATAGTGAAAACAATGATGTTGCTCAATCTATATTTAATTTAGACCCAAATGCTTAAATGAATGGAAGTTTCATGGCAATGTACAAGTATTAAGATGGATGGGATTGCAACTGGGCACAGTACTTGGTAGTCTAACTCCCTCTTTCCATGGCCATGGCCACAGCCACCCATAAGAACACATCTTTATGCAGGAGAGATAACCACTTGTAGGACTCTATTCTGGTTGGTGGATGTACCCCCTTTTTTACACTGAAAATGGCAGACTCAGCTGGTGGCATCCAACCTCTGTGGGTTGGACATAAGCACACCATGGGAGTTGATCTATAGAGATTAATTAGTGGGTACTATACACAACTATATGTCTGAATTTGTTCAACATTGTATTCACTCATTTCTTTATGTATGGCTTTCAACATTTTCATTCCTTGATCATATCCTTCCTCTCTCTTAGAATTCACCTTTCAAGGCTCATACCTCAGTGCTCAAACTAACTGAATTAGGGTTTGATTAACAGGATGTGAGCAACCCACTTGGCTTAGTGGTATAGAAAAGTCATCATTCATCATTTCCTTTTTTTTTTTTTTTTAATATTTAGCATTTTATTTTTTTTACCTTGTTTATTTTTTTTAATTTTATTTTATTTTTAAACTTTACATAATTGTATTAGTTTTGCCAAATATCAAAATGAATCCGCCACAGGTATACATGTGTTCCCCTTCCTGAACCCTCCTCCCTCCTCCCTCCCCATTCCATCCCTCTGGGTCGTCCCAGAGCACCAGCCCCAAGCATCCAGTATCGTGCATCGAACCTGGACTGGCAACTCATTTCATATATGATATTTTACAAGTTTCAATGCCATTCTCCCAAATCTTCCCACCCTCTCCCTCTCTCACAGAGTCCAAAAGACTGTTCTATACATCAGTGTCTCTTTTGCTGTCTCGTACACAGGGTTATTGTTACCATCTTTCTAAATTCCATATATATGCATTAGTATACTGTATTGGTGTTTTTCTTTCTGGCTTACTTCACTCTGTATAATAGGCTCCAGTTTCATCCACCTCATTAGAACGGATTCAAATGTATTCTTTTTAATGGCTGAGTAATACTCCATTGTGTATATGTACCACAGCTTGCTTATCCATTCATCTGCTGATAGACATCTAGGTTGCTTCCATGTCCTGGCTATTATAAACAGTGCTGCGATGAACATTGGGGTACACGTGTCTCTTTCCCTTCTGGATTCCTCAGTGTGTATGCCCAGCAGTGGGATTGCTGGATCATAAGGCAGTTCTATTTCCAGTTTTTTAAGGAATCTCCACACTGTTCTCCATAGTGGCTGTACTAGTTTGCATTCCCACCAACAGTGTAAGAGGGTTCCCTTCTCTCCACACCCTCTCCAGCATTTATTACTTGTAGACTTTTGGATCGCAGCCATTCTGACTGGTGTGAAATGGTACCTCATAGTGGTTTTGATTTGCATTTCTCTGATAATGAGTGATGTTGAGCATCTTTTCATGTGTTTGTTAGCCATCTGTATGTCTTCTTTGGAGAAATGTCTATTTAGTTCTTTGGCCCATTTTTTGATTGGGTCATTTATTTTTCTGGAGTTGAGCTGTAGGAGTTGCTTGTATATTCTCGAGATTAGTTGTTTGTCAGTTGCTTCATTTGCTATTATCTTCTCCCATTCTGAAGGCTGCCTTTTCACCTTGCTAATAGTTTCCTTTGATGTGCAGAAGCTTTTAAGGTTAATTAGGTCCCATTTGTTTATTTTTGCTTTTATTTCCAATATTCTGGGAGGTGGGTCATAGAGGATCCTGCTGTGATGTATGTCAGAGAGTGTTTTGCCTATGTTCTCCTCTAGGAGTTTTATAGTTTCTGGTCTTACGTTGAGATCTTTAATCCATTTTGAGTTTATTTTTGTGTATGGTGTTAGAAAGTGTTCTAGTTTCATTCTTTTACAAGTGGTTGACCAGAGTTCCCAGCACCACTTGTTAAAGAGATTGTCTTTAATCCATTGTATATTCTTGCCTCCTTTGTCAAAGATAAGGTGTCCATATGTGTGTGGATTTATCTCTGGGCTTTCTGTTTTGTTCCATTAATCTATATTTCTGTCTTTGTGCCAGTACCATACTGTCTTGATAACTGTGGCTTTGTAGTAGAGCCTGAAGTCAGGTAGGTTGATTCCTCCAGTTCCATTCTTCTTTCTCAAGACAGCTTTGGCTATTCGAGGTTTTTTGTATTTCCATACAAATTGTGAAATTATTTGTTCTAGCTCTGTGAAGAATACCGTTGGTAGCTTGATAGGGATTGCATTGAATCTATAAATTGCTTTGGGTAGTATACTCATTTTCACTATATTGATTCTTCCAATCCATGAACATGGTATATTTCTCCATCTAGTAGTGTCCTCTTTGATTTCTTTCACCAGTGTTTTATAGTTTTCTATATATAGGTCTTTAGTTTCTTTAGGTAGATATATTTCTAAGTATTTTATTCTTTCCATTGCAATGGTGAATGGAATTGTTTCCTTAATTTCTCTTTCTGTTTTCTCATTATTAGTGTATAGGAATGCAAGGGATTTCTGGGTGTTGATTTTATATCCTGCAACTTTACTATAGTCATTGATTAGTTCTAGTAATTTTCTGGTGGAGTCTTTAGGGTTTTCTATGTAGAGGATCGTGTCATCTGTAAACAGTGAGAGCTTTACTTCTTCTTTTCCAATTTGGATTCCTTTTATTTCTTTTTCTGCTCTGATTGCTGTGGCCAAAATTTCCAAAACTATGTTGAATAGTAATGGTGAAAGTGGGCACCCTTGTCTTGTTCCTGACTTTAGAGGAAATGCTTTCAATTTTTCACCATTGAGGATAATGTTTGCTTGGGTTTGTCATATATAGCTTTGATTATGTTGAGGTATGTTCCTTCTATCCCTGCTTTCTGGAGAGTTTTGATCATAAATGGATGTTGAATTTTGTCAAAGGCTTTCTCTGCATCTATTGAGATAATCATATGGTTTTTATTGTTCAATTTGTTAATGTGGTATATTACATTGATTGATTTGCGGATATTGAAGAATCCTTGCATCCCTGGGATAAAGCCCACTTGGTCATGGTGTATGATCTTTTTAATGTGTTGTTGGATTCTGATTGCTAGAATTTTGTTAAGGATTTTTGCATCTATGTTCATCAGTGATATTGGCCTGTAGTTTTCTTTTTTTGTGGGATCTTTGTCAGGTTTTGGTATTAGGGTGATGGTGGCCTCATAGAATGAGTTTGGAAGTTTACCTTCCTCTGCAATTTTCTGGAAGAGTTTGAACAGGATAGGTGTTAGCTCTTCTCTAAATTTTTGGTAGAATTCAGCTGTGAAACCGTCTGGACCTGGGCTTTTGTTTGCTGGAAGATTTTTGATTACAGTTTCAATTTCTGTGCTTGTGATGGGTCTGTTAAGATTTTCTATTTCTTCCTGATTGAGTTTTGGAAAGTTGTACTTTTCTAAGAATTTGTCCATTTCTTCCATGTTGTCCATTTTATTGGCATATAATTGTTGATAGTACTCTCTTATGATCCTTTGTATTTCTGTGTTGTCTGTTGTGATCTCTCCATTTTCATTTCTGATTTTATTGATTTGATTTTTCTCCCTTTGTTTCTTGATGAGTCTGGCTAATGGTTTGTCAATTTTATTTATCCTTTCAAAAAACCAGCTTTTGGTTTTGTTGATTTTTGCTATGATCTCTTTTGTTTCTTTTGCATTTATTTCTGCTCTAAGTTTTAAGATTTCTTTCCTTCTACTAACCCTGGGGTTCTTCATTTCTTCCTTTTCTAGTTGCTTTAGGTGTAGAGTTAGGTTATTCATCATTTCTTACATCACACAGAATATAAACAATATATGTTGACTGATTAGATGTTGATACAATAGTCCTTCAGTTCAGTCACTCAGTTGTCCTACTCGTTGCGACCCCATGGACTGAAGCACGCCAGGCCTCCCTGCCCATCACCAACTCCCAGAGTTTACCCAAACTCATATCCATTGAGTCCATAATGCCATTCAACTATCTCATCCTCTGCCGTCCCCTTCTCCTCCTGCCTTCAATCTTTCCCAGCATCAGGATCTTTTCAAATGAGTCAACTCTTTGCATCAGGTGGCCAAAGTATTGGAGTCTCAGCTTCAACATCTGTCCTTCCAATGAATACTCAGGACTGATTTCCTTTAGGATGGACTGGTTGGATCTCTTTGCAGTCCAAGGGACTCTCAAAAGTCTTCTCCAACACCACAGTTCAAAAGCACCAATTCTTCGGTGCTCAGCTTTCCTTATAGTCCAACTCTCACATCCATACGTGACTACTGGAAAAACCATAGCCTTGACTAGATGGACCTTTGTTGGCAAAGAAATGTCTCTGCTTTTTTGAACAAGAGTCATTATTCATTACCAAAAATCCTTTCCAAAAGTTATTTGAACTGAGTTAAAATATTATATATATTTTGTATGTATACTATAAGATTTAAATGGTCTTCAGTATTACAAGAAAGAAAAGGGAACTATTCCAGTTGTGAAGGTTAAATAGTTTCAATGATTGTCATAAAATTTGGCCCTGTGCTCCCTGGCAGTTAAGGAAAGAAATAAACATGGTAATTTATATAAGCTTTATCATCATAAAGACAGGAACAGAGCAGTTCTTCAAATTAGATGAAGATTTCCCTGGCACTAAATTTTGGAAGACTATCTCATGGGGATATTATATCCCCATGGGGATATTATCTCATTGGGATATTATACAGGTGGTATTGACTAGCATAATTCCCACCTCACTCAATGATCTTTTTTATTGCGAAAGAAGACGTGGACACTGGATCTCTGTGCATGGAGTTTGTGTACCTCCTTTTCCCGTGACTTCTTTCTCTTATCATATTTTCCCTTTACCTTTATTTCCAATAATACCATTATTCTTGTTGTTACTATTATTATTCTCTTTAAAGTACTATATTACATATATTTTGTAGGCTACCTTAATCTTTTTGGCAACAATGCAGAGTATAGAAAGTAAATAAATAGCTTTTAATGAAGAAGGATTGATCATAAGGTTTGGAATCCAGTACACCCCGTCTGAGATTCCTGGTAATTTGTGAACCACCATGATCTAAGTTCACCCTAGAGATATAATAGTCTAAGGATTAGACTCCAAGGTATTGCTTTTCAAACTTTAACACACATGTGCATCGCTTGTTAAAAACAAGGATTCTGAAGTTAGGTCTGAGATTCTGCATTAATAATAACCTCCAAGAAGATGCTAATGCTACTAGACTGTTGACAAAACTCTGAATAGCAAGAATGGATAGTAATGACCTCGTCTGCACTCTCTATTCAAGACACAAGTATTCTGTGTTGCTAATTCGAAGTCCACAAGCTTGGGAAACCAAGAGGGCAGCTCGCAGAATTTCATTTCATTGAGAAAACTGTGGAACCTAGCCATATTGTCTCTGCGTGCTCATGGACCAATTACCTGTGAATGCTTCTAGCTATACATTTAAAGGTTCGGAGTCTCAAATCTCATATATATTTAGTCTGCCTAATTGCTAATTGGTTTTAGCTGTTTGCAAATTTGTCTCTGGTCAATTCAGATAGTAAGCATCTTGAAAGCAAGCACTATTTTTATCCATTTTTGTTAGTCTCTACATCTCCCAGCCAGTAGTAGTTACAAATGTTTCAGAAATATGAGTTGGTTGTAAATGAATAGCCAACAACTAAAATCCAAGGATATGATTCTAGCCCTGGTGACTCCCAAAGAGTATGCAGGTTTGAAAATCATTAAAACCTTTAGATGTCAAAATGTTTTAAGAACAGAAGCTATGTAAAACAGGCAGCACATAGTTGACAAAAACCACATCATATTTGAATTTCATGATCTATGAATGCTGCTTTATAAGTCATCCATTCATTCACGAATTCATTAAATATTTACTGAGCACCTCATTGCTTACTGTCTGTTGAAGTTGATAGAAATAAGGCTGACACATAATTAAAATTCAAAAAGAACAGGATAAACTAAAAGGACTGCGTTAGTCTGGGTTCTCTGAGAAACATGCTGAGACAGGATGATAGGAGAGGCTGGGAAAGCCCTTAGACAAGGATGTACTCTGAACATGAGGGAAAATGGACAGCTTCTATATAGGTAGAAGCTTCCTAGAACATCCTTCTAGGAAGGCTTAGCAAACTGCAGGGGAGCCCTAGTGCCAAAACTGAATGTCAGAGGAGATCCAAGTGCCCCAGGAACACCATGTGAGTAAATATAAAGAATGTTCTAATTTGACACTCACACAAACCATAGTGAGAATATGGTCATCAGATCATGAAACATGTCTGGAATAGTAAATATATTCAATAAAACCACATGTACCTCAATGTAAGGGGAATATTAACATTCACATGCTATATGTTAATAGATCCCTCTGTTCAGTCAAATTATATTATTTGAAATTCATGATACTGTTTCTAGATGAGTCTATTTTAGACAGGATCCTGTTTTTAGGTACTATAGGCATCTAGCAAAATAAAACACACTGTAGCCTGCCAGGCTCCTCTGTCCTTGGAATTCTCCAGGCAAGAATACTGGAGTGGGTAGCCATTCCCTTCTCAAGGGAGTCTTCTCGACCCAGGCATCGAACCTGAGTCTCATGCATGGCAGGCAGATTCTTTACTGTCTAAGCCACCAGGGAAGCCCCAAACGCACACACACACACACACACACATGCACACACCTTAAATCAAGTTAACTACTTAACTCCAAATCTTTGTTTTACTTGATTTATTATTTAAATTATAAGGTTGATTATGCTCCCTGTGTTTATCTTATAGAGGTGTTATTTTACTTGTATTTGCATATGCTTTAAATTGTCCAATATAATTTTTATGAATCTCAAATAGACTCAAAACTGAAAGAATTTAAGATGAGTATCACTTTACTCACTATTTTAAAAATAAGAAACATAGTTGTTTATTATTTTCTTTATACATATCTACCACTGTCAACCATTGAGTCAGGGTGAATTTGAGAATAGTATTTACTTCATACCTTTAAAATAAAATCAATGCATTGCATTGATTATAAAATCTATTTGTTAGTTGATATCTGGCAAAAATTGGTAGTTTTATTTTTCTATTTCTTCCAAAAGTCTTTTGTACATGAGTCAGTATTCTACTTTTTTGGCAAAAATAATACACAATTCCACACTATTTGATCACTGTTTCCCAGTTCAGTATTAAATGCACTAAGGGAAAATTTAAGTTCAATTTGTTATAACAATCAAATTTTATAATCCATTTCATTCGGTTGCCTGCATTGCCATTCTCTGGCCAGCCATGAATCGGCTTCCCTAGCGTATAGATAAGATTGCCCAGTTTGATGTTCAAAAGACACCGGATGAGCACATTTTCGGTCCCTTGGATTGTCCATTCTCATCCCCAAGGAGGAACATGGCAGGTTAGGAGGGCACTGTCATAGCTAAACTGTTTGATCCCTGCTGCTGTTTCCCAAAGATATAGAAATAAAAGATGCCTGTGGCTCCTCTATTATTCCATTTTGTCTTGTTTTAAATGTGATGGCCTAACCTTTCACACAAGCAGCAGGGAACTTTGAACTCCTCAGAATTCATTTTAAAATATTCAGTTCACTATTTGTTAATGATATAAAATTATATCATCACAGAATTTACCAGGGTCCTGTGAAAAATGAAATAATTTACAAGACTAAAAGAATCCCTTTCCTTCTCAACCTGAGAATACAATTTCAAGAGAAAAAAAAAAATCTCTCAAGTAGATCTCAAGATATTACAGTCAGAACTGGAGAAAGCTTATGTCAAAACCCAATTCTTAAGGGAAGAGGTCAAACACCAGAGCTAGGAGAAATCTGACACGTTTTTCTATGATTAGGTCATATGAGATTGCTTGGGGTAAGGGAAGCAGAGGAAAGTTCCATGGAAGGTTACATCCTTGCTTTTAATTAATGTTTGCCATTTTTATACACACACACACCTATACATACATAACATACATCATATATACACAAATGCATATATGCATATTTCATAATAATCACATTGGAATGAGGTCTTTTCCAATATTCTGTTCTCATCATAATTAAACATTTCAGAAAGTGAACTAAGGAGCCAAAAATCTTAGCAATAAGATTTTAAAGTCTTCCTATCCCAATACAGCAAGCGCAAATGAGGCTCCTGAAAAAAACGAACGAAGAGAAAAAGAGATAGAAAAGGTTAACAACCACAAATGGATTGTTTCTTGGAAGAGAAGTTTACATTTAATCAGCATGACTACATTTTTATTACTTATATTAGAACAAAACAAAATTTTTAAAAAAGTTAAGCTGAAGAGTTCTCAATTAATAATCAATATGACTATAATCTAATTTGTTACATCAAATTTTATTGTTCCATACTCACAGAAAATTACCACATCAGAACTCTGCATAAAAAAGTAAAGATATTATTTAAAGAGTTTTCAGATTACAACCACATGTCTCCATGAATATGCTCTTAAATTTTTGAAAATAATTCTCATGGCACCTTTAAAAATTTTCATGAAATGATTGAATAATAATAATTACCATTATTATTATATCTGTACAACAATAACAGTAACAAAATATCCAGTTAAAAAATCCTTCCTGGTTTTGATGACCTAGATGTGGAGAGATGGCAAATACATGGTATGTCTGTTGTTATGCCACTCTCCTACTACTATGGCACATATCAATAATCAATAAGGAGACTCTGCAGCTAATCCCAGACTCATCTGGGAAGTCTCCATATACCACAGGACACAGCCACTGCCAATCAATCAGATCTGGCAGGTGATTTGAAACCTATTTGCCATTGCAGATTTAAAGCATGCATTCTCTGGAACATTCAGTACAGTCCTTGTTTATATACCTCTTGAGGGTCTTTCCTGGTGGCTCTAAATCTAAAGAATGGTAAAAAAAAAAAAAAAAAAAAAAGTGGTAAAGAATCTACCTGGAAATGCAGGAGATGCAGATTCAATTATTGGGTTGGGAAGATCCCCTGGAGAAGGAAATAGCAACTCACTCATATTCTTGCCTGGGAAATCCCATGGACAGAAGAGCCTGGTAGGCTATAGTCCTTGGGGTCACAAAAGAGTAGGACATGATTTAGCAACTAAACAACAACAATATACCTCCTGATATTATTCTATGTGTGAGTTTGTGTGTGTGTGTGTGTGTGTGTGTGTGTGTGTGTGTAAGAGAGACAGAAAATGTCACAGGTGACTAAATTCATTACAAATTCTTTGAGGACAAGGACCAAGCTTCTAGCATAAACCTAGCTCTAGCATAAACCTGTGGACCCAACACAGTGCTTAACTCATATTTATTAATCAATACATATTTGTTGACTTTTTATTACAAACAAAACATTCAATCTACTAGTAAGGTTCTTACCATATTTGTCCCTATTTGCTTGTTTCATTATAGCAAATATGTTATGACCCAAGTGAAATGAAAATTAAAACTCTGACATCCAAAAATAACTGGGATGCTCAAGTGAATATAAATACTGGCCCACAATCTCCCATTTGCAACTCTGACAGGTTTTTCATAACTCATATGGTAGCAAAACTAGACCTGAACTAATTTCAAGGAGATTATTTCCAGTCTTTATTTATTCCACTCAGTGTGAATATTCATACACTGCAATGCAGAAATATGAACTGTTTCATTACAGGGTGCTGCCTCAGACCCAGCTAGAGGTATTGCAGAATCTGCAGTATAGGCACCATATTACCTTTCTAAAACAACATTTCTGAATGTAGAAATACATCTGCCCTCTGGGGCTTTGGGTAGGGCACCGTAGACCTGCAAGTGTGGACTTCCTGCAAGTCAGTCCCTGACCTAGTTCACAGATGAGCTACATCACTTAGTCTAATTAAATAATTTTTAAAGAAGAGACAATACTAAACAAATTGACTTTCATGCCATATCAGGTCTTTTCATATTATGAAGTGTTGGGAAATGATGAATCTGGGCTGTTGGTCTCTTTACATTGGGAATTTATCTCCCATCATTTCTGCTTAAAGGCATCTTCAATCTATGTACAGCCACTGGGAATTTCACACTCCCTCTACCAGATTTTCAGAATAAATCCCATGTTAAAGGCTGATTATATCATAGTAAGATTTCATTTGTCCCACTGTATTTGACCAGTGTATATAACAACGCACTGGTTTGCATTAGGTTTCCTTTGTTTACTGTTCCCCTGATGACCTAGCTTCGTTGAAAACGCTACTATGTACATATGAAAGAATGTGTTTTCATCCATCATTTTAATGTCATAAATATTAACAGAAATTTACTTGAGCCCTACAAAATGTGAAAGAAGAAACAAAAACGTGATTTTCAGTTTTTAAGCACTAAAAGTTGTACATAGATAACATACAAAGGCATTTAACAGGGTCCCTTTAAGCTAGCAGCATTATTCACTCAGCCTTTGCCAAATGCTTTCCTTTTTGCATGAGTTTGCCACCTCCCAGCAATGCGGTTTATTGTCGCATGTGATGGGGAACAGACCTGTTTGTGCCGTCACAATGGCCAATAAAACTGAGCTGGAGACTCTTCATTTTAAACCTAAAATAAATAACTAGATTTCATTTAAACCTCCCTGTGTGAAGCGCTGCAATCTTTCCATCGTCTTCACTTTCGCTGCTTTTAATGCCCAACTACTTAGGAATCACAAGAGTGTTGGAGTGTTTAGTGACTCTGATCCTCCCATCAGTAAACTGATCTGGTGATAAAATGGAAAGGGCCTATTATACTATTTGCATTTTTACTCATTTTAGTCACAGATCACAAAATAAATTAGTAAATTGAGCAACAAGGCTTCCATTTGCAAAACTCCAACGTTCGAAGTAATCATCTATGCTTAAATTCACAAATCCCTAAAAATGTAATAATTTCCCTGTTAACTAACAAAAATAGCAGTGCTACGGCATCGATTTAGAACCTCTTCTGCCAAAAGCCCTGGGCTGTGTTTTAATTTGGAATTTTAAAAATACATAAGAAATGAATAGGTTGTATAGGTGAATTTTCCTGATATTCTTCCCTCTTTCAAATATTTAGGACACATGATGAAGACAAGGGAGAAACTGAGAGGAGGGATCTGATAACCCAGCAGATTAGCTAGTAGTCATGTATACTCATATTGAAATGGCCACTGAAATAATGTCACATGCATGTCCTCTCAAACCATGAGAGCCAGCTTAGATCCTTTGGCCAATATGACAGCTCAAATAAATCTGCTCCCCATCACTCAAGACAAAATACGCCATTGCTTATAGATAGGACATTTATGTCAAATGCTACAAAAATTTCAAATTCAAAATACTATTGCTCTCCAATAGGTGCTGAAGAGACTCACAAGGACCCTAACTCATAGTCTCAGTTCTGAGTACAAAACTTGGTCAAGAACTTTGAGGCAAAAACTGTATTATTCAGTAATATGCAAGACTTTTCCTGTCTACACAGGGCTCCAGGCAAGGTCTCATTTCACGGTGGCTTCCCCCAGGAAATATTTAGCTTCCTTATCTTAAGGAGAAAAAGAAGATGACACCATCACTGATATTTTAACTGGCATTCTGGGAAATTTAGGTTTGCAAATCTTGAAACCAGAGCCCCAGAACTTCAATTCTGTCTAAAAGAGAGGGCTTTTGGATGGAATCAAATCCAGACATCTGTGGTAAGGGAGTCCATGCCAAGTGTTTGGACCACCTAAGCTGAGTTAATTATAACATACAGTAGCAACAAGTACAAAAGCCTGAGTTTGCCCCCAAGCTATGGAATATCTTTATCAACATCTCCACAGAATGAAATGCACAACTTTGAGTCTTTTTAATAATGGTATCAAGTAACCAATTAAAGGTAATGAAAAAAGGAAGCTAAATAAAAAGAGGAGGAAAAGGGCCCAAACCCCAAATCTGATTTTGGAACGTCCAAGTTCTTCTGTATCAACCAAAATCACTGAGCCCTAGAAGCAAGTCGACAATGAACTTCATCAACAGAAATTCAAACATCAGACTTTACTCTTTTGTTTCTGTTGTGCTTACTTTCTACCAATGATTGTGAATTTTCAAACACGCCAGGAGGAACAAGACACAAGCTCTAACGAATACAATACAAAGGCTGCCAGGAGCCCACATGCCTCTAAATAGCTCAAGGCTTTATCGGTAACTACTTTGTTTTTAATAACCACAGGTTTAAAATATAATTTACGTCGTTTTGTTTTGTTTTTTTTTTAAGAGCTCTCAGAGTTAAAATAAATAAATAACTCATAGCAGCAGTGGAAGCCTAGGAATACATTCTTGTCTGGTGAGATATTTTCTTTATGTGTCATAAAAATAAAGATGAAACACTACTGTTCCTTGAGTCGGAAATACATTGTTTCTGAAAATGTAATGTGACTCCACATTACCTCTACAAAAGGGTAGAAGAAAGAGAAAAGAAACAAAACAAAAAAATTCCTATCTGATTCATCATAACACATTCCTTCCTGAAGTTAATCTCATTTCTTCCCTGGATTCTCCTCAATAATAGTGGTCATCTAAGTGCTGTTAATCCTTTTAGCAAGCAGTAATAATTATGCATTAGTACAAATAACATTAAAGCCTTTTTTCAAATAATTACATATATAATGGATGTGTCTTTTAAAAGTTGTTTACAGCTAATTAACCAATGAATAATTGTTTTCTCTTCCTGAAACAGAGAAAGCTTATCTTGGAGTCACAGTTAAAAATGCCTTTTTTTTCCAGTTTTACAGATGTTGTTAGTAATTAAAACTGTTAAAACACTATTAAAAAGAAATTCTTGTATTAAAGGGCTTACTCATTCCAGTTGTTGCAGTTTCTCAGCTACTGATCTTTTAAAAATCATTTCCAGTTTGAAAGGGCACCGGTGGCCCAAACACAGCAGACCTCTTTCTAAATAGTTCAGGCCCTTTAGTATCGCAACACTGAGTGCTTGTTGCTATATGACTAGTTTAATTGTGGGCTGTAATAAAGGTCATAATTAATATCCCAACACAGACACTAACAAACAATTTTAAATTGCCAGCATAATCAAATGATGCAAACATCTATGAGCTACAAAAGTTCATTGCCGCAACTGACAATTTCTTAATTGTATTCAGTCATTCATGGAAATTTTATTAACATCGAACTGATGTATCCTGCCCTTACTCTGTCACAACACCAGGGATCTAATTTCATTATTTTCCACAAGATTTGCTTGACTACTGCCATGATTCTAATATTGCTTTAGTCCAGATGTTTATGCTATTTAAATTAGGAAGAAAAGGCTTTTGGGTAAACACAATTAAAGAAGTTTTTTTTCAGATTTAGTTTAACAAACTTCTTTTAATTAATGCATATAGCTGCAATGTGGAGGCTCTTTCACTGGTTTTATGTGCCTTTCCTACTGGGTGCAACATACATGGAGTATCCAGCTACAGCTAAATATAACCACCTTTTAATTTTTCACTTAACATCTGAATGTTCATTAAAGTGAAAAATATAAGCACTAAGCACACAACTACATTTTTAACTTTAATCAATGTCATGTGTGTGTGCCAATATACAATTTGCATGCACACGTGTGATGCACACATGCGTGTCGCACACATGCATGCATACATAAACAGGCACATCACAAATACACAGAAACACCTATAAATATATAGGAAAAGACTCCAAAAAGTTTGTCTGATATTTGGTCACCTTCGGAATCCCCCCCGCCTTTTTTTTTTTTTTGCAAAATAACCCCATCAGTTCAGTTCAGTTCAGTCGTTCAGTCGTGTCCGACTCTTTGCGACCCCATGAATCGCAGCACGCCAG